>NC_083718.1:22029621-22332651 GCF_028564815.1 Eubalaena glacialis
ATCTCTCCATCTGTTTGTATCATCTTTAATTTCTTTCATCAGTGTCTTATAATTTTCTGCATACAGGTCTTTTGTCTCCTTAGGTAGGTTTATTCCTAGGTATTTTATTCTTTTTGTTGCAATGGTAAATGGGAGTGTTTCCTTAATTTCTCTTTCAGATTTTTCATCACTAGTGTATAGGAATGCAAGGGATTTCTGTGCATTAATTTTGTATCCTGCTACTTTACCGAATTCATTGATTAGCTCTACTAGTTTTCTGGTAGCGTCTTTAGGATTCGCTATATATACTATCATGTCATCTGCAAACAGTGACAGTTTTATTTCTTCTTTTCCAATTTATATTCCTTTTATTTCTTTTTCTTCTCTGATTGCTGTGGCTAGGACTTCCAAAACTATGTTGAATAATAGTGGTGAGAGTGGGCAACCTTGCCTTGTTCCTGATCTTTGGTTTCAGTTTTTCACCATTAAGAATGATATTGGCTGTGGGTTTGTCATATATGGCCTTTATTATGTTGAGGTAAGTTCCCTCTATGCCTACTTTCTGAAGGGTTTCTATCATAAATTGGTGTTGAATTTTGTCAAAAGCTTTTTCTGCATCTACTGAGATGATCATGTGGTTTTTATCCTTCAATTTGTTAATATGGTGCATCACATTTATTGCTTTGCGTATATTGAAGAATCCTTACAATCCTGGGATAAAACACTTGATCATGGTGTATGATCCTTTTAACGTGCTGTTGGATTCTGTTTGCTAGTATTTTGTTGAGGAGTTTTGCATCTATGTTCATCAGTGATATTGGCCTGTAGTTTTCTTTCTTCGTGACATCTTTGTCTGGTTTTGGTATCAGGGTGATGGTGGCCTCGTAGAATGAGTTTGGGAATGTTACTCTCTCTGCTATATTTTGGAAGAGTTTGAGAAAGGTAAGTGTTAGCGCTTCTCTAAATGTTTGATAGAATTCTCCTGTGAAGCCATCTGGTCCTGGGCTTTTGTTTGTTGGAAGATTTTTAATCACAGTTTCAATTTCAGTGCTTGTGATTGGTCTATTGATATTTTCTAGTTCTTCCTGGTTCAGTCTCAGAAGGTTGTGCTTCTCTGAGAATTTGTCCATTTCTTCCAGGTTGTCCATTTTATTGGCATATAGTTGCTTGTAGTAATCTCTCATGATCCTTTGTATTTCTGCAGTATCAGTTGTTACTTCTCCTTTTTCATTTCTAATTCTATTGATTTGAGTCTTCTCCCTTTTCTTCTGGATGAGTCTGGCTAATGCTTTATCAATTTTGTTTATCTTCTCAAAGAACCAACTTTTACTTTTATTGATCTTTGCTATTGTTTCCTTCATTTCTTTTTCATTTATTTCTGATCTGATCTTTATGATTTCTTTCCTTCTGCTAACTTTGGGGTTTTTTTGTTCTTCTTTCTCTGATTGCTTTAGGTGTAAGTTTAGGTTGTTTATTTGAGATGTTTTTTGTTTCTTGAGAAGAAAGTGTATTCTGTTGTTTTTGGATGGAATGTCCTATAAATATCAATTAAGTCCATCTTGTTCAATGTATCATTTAAAGCTTGTGTTTCCTTATTTATTTTCATTTTTGATGATCTGTCCATTGGTGACAATGGGGTGTTAAATCCCCTACTATGATTGTGTTAGTGCAGATTTCCCCTTTTATGGCTGTTAGCATTTGCCTTATGTATTGAGGTGCTCCTATGTTGGGTGCCTAAATATTTACAATTGTTATATCTTCTTCTTGGATTGATCCCTTGATCACTATGTAGTGTCCTTCTTTGTCTCTTGTAAGAGTCTTTATTTTAAAGTCTATTTTGTCTGATATGAGAATTGCTACTCCAGCTTTCTTTTGATTTCCTTTTGCATGGAATATCTTTTTCCATCCCCTCACTTTCAGTCTGTATGTGTCCCTGGGTCTCAAGTGGGTCTCTTGTAGAAAACATATTTATGGGTCTTGTTTTTGTATCCATTCAGCCAAGTTTAAGTCTTTTGGTTGGAGCATTCCATTTACATTTAAGGCAATTATCGATATGTATGTTCCTATACATTTTCTTAATTGTTTTGGGTTTGTTACTGTAGGTCTTTTCCTTCTCTGTGTTTCCTGCCTAGAGAAGTTCCTTTAGCATTTGTTGTAAAGCTGGTTTGGTGGTGCTGAATTCTCTTAGCTTTTGCTTGTCTGTAAAGGTTTTAATTTCTCTGTCGAATCTGAATGAGATCCTTGCTGGGTAGAGTAATCTTGGTTGTAGGTTTTTCCCTTTCATCACTTTAAAGATGTCCTGCCACTCCCTTCTGGCTTGCAGAGTTTCTGCTGAAAGATCAGCTGTTAACCTTATGGGGATTCCCTTGTATGTTATTTGTTGTTTTTCCCTTGCTGCTTTTAGTATTTTTTCTTTGTATTTAATTTTTGATAGTTTGATTAATATGTGTCTTGGTGTGTTTCCCCTTGGATTTATCCTGTATGGGACTCTCTGCACTTCCTGGACTTGATTGACTATTTCCTTTCCCATATTAGGGAAGTTTTCAACTATAATCTCTTCAAATATTTTCTCAGACGCTTTCTTTTTCTCTTCCTCTGGGACCCCTATAATTCAAATGTTGTTGTGTTTAATGTTGTCCCAGAGGTCTCTGAGACTGTCCCCAATTCTTTTCATTCTTTTTTCTTTATTCTGCTCTGCAGTAGTTATTTCCACTATTTTATCTTCCAGGTCACTTATCCGTTCTTCTGCCTCAGTTATTCTGCTACTGATTCCTTCCAGAGAACTTTTAACTTCATTTATTGTGTTGTTCATCATTGTTTGTTTGCTCTTTAGTTCTTCTAGGTCCTTGTTAAACGTTTCTTGTATTTTCTCTATTCTATTTCCAAGATTTTGGATCATCTTTACTATCATTACTCTGAATTCCTTTTCACATAGACTGCTTATTTCCTCTTCATTTGTTAGGTCTGGTGGGTTTTTGCCTTGCTCCTTCATCTGCTGTGTGTTTCTCTGTCTTCTCATTTTGCTTAACTTACTGTGTTTGGGGTCTCCTTTTTGCAGGCTGCACGTTCGTAGTTCCTGTAGTTTTTGGTGTCTGGCCCCAGTGGCTAAGGTTGGTTCAGTGGGTTGTGTAGGCTTCCTGGTGGAGGGGACTAGTGCCTGTGTTTTGCTGGATGAGGCTGGATCTTGTATTTCTGGTGGGCAGGTCCACGTCCGTTGGTGTGTTTTGGGGTGTCTGTGACCTTATTATAATTTTAGGCAGCCTCTCTGCTACTGGGTGGGGTTGTGTTCCTGTCTTGCTAGTTGTTTGGCATAGGGTGTCCAGCACTGTAGCATGCTGGTCATTGAATGGAGCTGGGTCTTAGCATTGAGATGGAGATCTCTGGGAGAGCTTTTGCCATTTGATATTACGTGGAGCTGGGAGGTCTCTGGTGGACCAATGTCCTGAACTCAGCTCTCCCACCTCAGAGGCACAGGCCTGACACCTGGTCAGAGCCCCAAGACCCTGTCAGCCACACGGCTCAGAAGAAAAGGGAAAAGAGAAAGAAAGAAAGAAAGAAAGAGAGAGAGAGAGAGAGAGAAAGAAAGAAAGAGAAAGAAAGAAAGAAAGAAAAAGAAAGAAAGAAAAAAAGAAAGGAAGGAAGGAAGAAAGAAAGAAAAATTAAATTAAATTAAAATAAAAAATAATTATTAAAAATTAAAAAATTAAAAAGTAATAGAAAAAGAAAAGAAAAAAGAAAGAAAGAGAGAGAGAAGAGAGCAACCAAACCAAAAAACAAATCCACCAAGGATAACAAGCGCTAAGAACTATACTAAAAAAAAAGAAAACAATGAACAGACAGAACCCTAGGACAAATGGTAAAAGCAAAGCTATACAGACAAAATCATACCAAGAAGCATACACTTACACACTCACAAAAAGAGAAAAAGGAAAAATATATATATATCTTTGCTCCCAAAGTCCACCGCCTCTATTTTGGGATGATTCGTTGTTTATTCAACGAGTAGACACATTCTATTGTCACAGATTCTATTGTGGAATCTGTGTATTCCACAGATGCAGGGTACATCAAGTTGACTGTGGAGATTTAATCCGCTGCTCCTGAGGCTGCTGGGAGAGATTTCCCTTTCTCTTCTTTGTCCGCACAGCTCCTGGGGTTCAGCTTTGGAGTTGGCCCCGCCTCTGCATGTAGGTCGCCTGAGGGCGTCTGTTCTTTGCTCAGACAGGACGGGGTTAAAGAAGCAGCTGATTCGGGGGCTCTGGCTCACTCAGGCCAGGGGGAGGGAGGGGTACGGAGTGCGGGGCGAGCCTGCGGCGGCAGAGGCCAGCGTGACATTGCACCAGCCTGAGGCGCGCCATGTTCTCCCGGGGAAGTTGTCCCTGGATCACGGGACCCTGGCAGTGGCAGGCTGCACAGGCTCCCGGGAGGGGAGGTGTGGATAGTGACCTGTGCTCGCACACAGGCTTCTTGGTGGCGGCAGCAGCAGCCTTAGCGTCTCATGCCCGTCTCTGGGGTCCGCGCTGATAGCTGCGGCTCGCGCCTGTCTCTGGAGCTCATTTAGGCGGTGCTCTGAACCCCTCTCCTCGTGCACCCCGAAACAATGGTCTCTTGCCTCTTCAGCAGGTCCAGACCTTTTCCCGGACTCCCTCCCGGCTAGCTGTGGCGCACTAGCCCCCTTCAGGCTGTGTTCACGCAGCCAACCCCAGTCCTCTCCCTGGGATCCAACCGAAGCGTGAGCCTCAGCTCCCAGCCTCCACCCATCCCGGCGGGTGAGCAGAGAAGCCTCTTGGGCTGGTGAGTGCTGGTGGGCACCGATCCTCTGTTCGGGAATCTCTCCGCTTTGCCCTCCACACCCCTGTTGCTGCACTCTCCTCCATGGCTCCGAAGCTTCCCCCCTCCGCCACCTGCAGTCTCCGCCAGTGAAGGGGCTTCCTAGTGTGTAGAAACTTTCCCTCCTTCACAGCTCCCTCCCAGAGGGGCAGGTCCTGTCCCTATTCTTTTGTCTCTGTTTTTTCTTTTTTCTTTTGCCCTACCCAGGTACGTGGGGGTGTTTCTTGCCTTTTGGGAGGTCTGTGGTCTTCTGCCAGCGTTCAGTAGGTGTTCTGTAGGAGGTGTTCCACATGTAGATGTATTTCTGATGTATTTGTGGGGAGGAACGTGATCTCCACGTCTTACTCTTCCACCATCTTGAAGGTCTCCCCTCAAATGAATTTATGCAAAGTCAATCTGACTTTACCTATACTTTTTCTTATGAAATGTGGGAAAGGGATGTATTAGCAGGGAAAGTGTCCCCCAGTAGACTAGTTGAGTGATTTTGGAAAGGAAGAGGCCCAGATGGTGGCTGTCCCCCTGGCCTTTAGTCACTGTACTTAGTATGTCAGCAGCCCTGTGCCCCCAGGCAGTATTTTCAGTCCTTTGCCAACTCCATGGTACCCTCTCCACCATACTGGTCACCTCCCCTGCTCCCTGGACCATAAGTATCCTCACCCCTGTTCAGGGATGTGCAGGCTCTAGTCTTACAGAAGCAGCTTTGACAAGCACAGATATTTCTTAGGCTGGAGGCTTTGGGTGCCAGGAAATTAATTCATTGCCTATATTATCAGTTCTGTAAGTCCAAACTTCTATAAGTGAGTTTGCTTGGAATAAACCATTTAGATTGGAGTAAAAGGAGAGAAGGGAGATGGCTGGTATGTGTGGCAGGGTGAAGTGGAGAATAAAAGAGAGGGAATCTGTGTGAATGCACAAGAAAATATTTGCTTTAATACCACCTTGCTTCTGTAGAGCACTTTACTGTTATAAAGCATTTTAATGCATATGAACTTATTTTTAAAAATCTGTATCTCAGGCAGAACTGGCTGACAGCAGGGAAGCCTGGAAGGAGTCCAGGCAACAGTGACAAGACCTGGCCTAGAACAGATGTGTCCCTAAATCACCATTTAAGTCTGGGAAGACTCTTAACTTCTCTGAGACTCAGTTTCCCTATTGATCAAACAAAAACTAAATTAGAATGAGGGCTTGGATTATCTAATTTCTAGAGTCCCTTCGACTCTGAACGTTGATGATGCCATTTGTTATAACAATGTGTTGTTGCATAACTGATTACAGTAGGGCTTTTGTGACACCAAGAGGAAAGTTAGACTTAATCTTGTAGAGGAAAAATGCTGGCTTAGAATGAGTTACAGATCTGCTGCTTACTCATCAGCTGTGTGACTTTGACAAAGCGAGTAACTTCTCTGAGCCTCAGTTTCCTAATCAGGAAATGAGGACAGTAAGACTTGTCTTGTAGGGCAGTTGTACTTGTTAAATGAGATAGTGAATCTGAATGTACTTTTAAACTCTAATGACCTAAAAAATGTGATAATTTATTGTTATCACTATTTCCAGCATGCAGAAAAATCCATTAGCCCTCTAAGAATTACCTAACAGGGCTTCCCTGGTGGCACAGTGGTTAAGAATCTGCCTGCTAATGCAGGGGACACAGGTTCGAGCCCTGGTCTGGGAAGATCCCACATGCCGCGGAGCAACTAAGCCCGCGCGCCACAACTACTGAGCCGGCGCTCTAGAGCCCGCGTGCCACAACTACTGAGCCCACGTGCCACAACTACTGAAGCCCATGCGCCTAGAGCCCGTGCTCTGCAACAAGAGAAGCCACCACAATGAGAAGCCCGTGCACCGCAACAAAGAGTAGCCCCCGCTCTCAGCAACTAGAGAAAACCCGTGTGCAGCAGCGAAGACCCAGTGCAGCCAAAAATTAAATAAATGAATAAATTAATTAATTAAAAAAAAAAAAAAGAATTACCTAACAACGGAAACAAATGAATTGAGCAGCCCTTACTATTCACCCAGCGTTAAGTCCTAATCAGGGAATAAAGGCCATTTACAACTCCAGGGAAAAATAGTTTAGCTTCTTCCCTGCTTTACGACATCCATGGAGTAGACTTCTGTGTGCCCCTCGCCCCTGTAAGCCACATACAGAAGGCTTAGGATGCTAACAGTGATGATTTTCTCCACCGTGAGGGCAACGAAAGTAATCTCCTTATACAGATCTTTCAAAGACCAACAAAGACCACCATTTATATAAAGATAATTAATTATACCATCGTACTTAGAAAGGCAATACCTGTTCTTCCAAACTTTGTAAAATGACGATTAGAGCACAACATCATGACTGGAAATGAGGAATCATGGAACGTTCTTTGGAAGCACCTGGTCTTATTTTAAGTTGCCTAATAAAAGAACTGACACTCCACTGCCATCCCCAGGTACACAGCCCCTCCCAGCACATTTGGGGCTAAGTGTTCAGAATTATGCACGCAGACCTATATAATAGAAGCCTCTACTCCAAAGTGATTTTTCACTCCCTTTCTTGGAATTACTATGTATTACATTGTTATGTACAAGGTTGGAAAGAAGCTCATCTAAAAAGGGATAAACTTTTTTTTTTTTTCCAGGATGACCAAGTAACAGAGGGCCTTCATCTCTGGGCAATATTCAGGAAGCCTATTGTTTTCTTTGTTCTCTGATGTTTTTGAGCTTGTCTGGGTTTTAAGTACTGGGTATCTTAGGCCATAGGTTTTAGCAGGAAAGTCTTTACATACAAATTAAATAACCTTTTTATTTTAATTGAAGTAGAGTTGATTTACAGTGTTGTGTTAGTTTCCAGTGTACAGCAAAGTGATTGTTATATATATTCTTTTTCAGATTCTTTTCCATTATAGGTTATTACAAGATGTTGAATATAGTTCCCTGTGCTATACAGTAGGTCCTTGTTGTTTATCTATCTTATATATTAAATAAACTTTTAATTAATAGAATCTTACAGAAATCATAGCTTGCATGGACTGCATGTAAGAGGAAAAATAAATTTACTTTTAAAAACCTTAATTCTTTATATAATTTTGGCTTTTTAAAAAATACCTTGAAAATAAAAGCAAAGATAGCAAGTACTTTAAGGGTAAGACACCACCTTGCCCATCCTTTATAATTTCCATAAGGAGGAGCATAATAGATGTTTGATCAATGCTTGCCAAATTAAATTACTTTAAAAGTTTCATAAAGAAGATACACACTAAATCAGAATAAGAGTTTACATAGCATTATTATAAAAGCTCCATCCCCAAATAAAATCAATAATGGTGTTGAGAGAAAGTGAAACTCTCTTCTAATGAACTTGATGAAATATCAGTTCTGTGCCTCATGGAAATTTGGGGCTAGAATTAATTCTTAATTCATGCCTATTCCTACTTCAACCTTGCTGATCATCAGAGATATATAATCAACAATTTGGCATTCCAAGTAGCTAAACTCAATGCATTCTTTTAAACTCTAAAAGTATCTCTATAGAGTGAAAACAAACAAGCAAAAAATATATATATATACATATATAAAGTTGTTTCAACCAACAGACTTAGGGATAATTGCTAGGAGTAAATGAATATCTTGTCACGACCAATAAATTTAGGGATACCTGCTAGAAATAAATGTCTACCATGTCAATCTACCATTGCTTGCCACAGTTCTTTCTTTCCTTAAATGAATCATGTCTAATGCAGAACTGATAAGTAGTAATTGATTTAATTCTCTGAGTAACATGCATCTTCTGTATCATTATATACAGTTTTGGCCCAATATATTTACTGCACTTTTTATTGAGTAACATGGACGTGAGTGCTGAGTTGGCAGCCCAATAATAAATGGCCCTCATGTTATCTGAGTTGCTCTCTTGCATTGACAAAAATGGTGATAAATTGGGTTGTAATTGAGAAAGAAAAGGAAGACGATTACTCCTGATGCTGAGATGCATTTATCCCGTGCCCCAGCCCTTACTGAACATGCATGCTCCTCCATTAGCCTGCAGGATCAGCCCTGAAACAGAGAGCAGCCCAGGGTACCGCCCCGTCTGGCACACAGCCTCATACCCCTGCAGCCACAAGCTGACCACGTGAGTGGCTTCCATGGGATGGGGGTAGGGGGTGGAGGGGAGCACTTTACCTTCCTGCACACAGACGGGTTTATCACTTGGGATCCAGCCTAGGGTTCCGTTCAGATGTTTCATACACAGTCTCTTTGTAGAGCCCTTCAGCTTGAATCCATCTTGGCAGTGAAATCGGGTGACAGAGCTTTCAAAGAAAACCCCTCCGCTGGGCGTCCTGAAGCCATTCTCAGGGACTCCTGGGTCAGCACACACCTGAAGGTCATCGAACCCTACATGGACAGAGAGAAGAAAAGGTGCCTCTGAATATATTCTTCGGATGCTGAAGGTTTCCCATGATAAATGGCAGACACTGTATTCTTTCCGATGCTATGGGCCACCCAACTCCACCAATAAAAAAGCCAAGAAAATAAACACTCTAGTGCACATTTCACACTGCTTTTTGCCCTTTGCTTAGAAAAGCGCTCATTAGTGATTTCAGTTCCACGGTCAAGTTAGCCCTTCAAGAGGTTCTAGGAGTAGGAGATGAGGAAAAGTAAACAATGAAAGGAATACAAGACGGTAAATGTCGAGACTGAAGTACAAAATGCAGAAGGGAGCGGAGGAGGGAGAGGTGGTCGGGAAAGGGGAAAGGTGGTCGGGAATCTGAGCCTGGCTTTGAAAGACGGGTAAGACTTCAAGGACAGAACCAACTTTGTGGAGGGAGACACCGGGGAATGGCAGGTGCAATGGCCGGGCTGGGAGACCGCGGGCGTATCTGCAGAGCAGCAGGTGGCTGAGAGGATACAGGGTTTGCGGAAGAGGCAGGCTGGCGATGCCCACCCTCCCCTGCCCCCTGCCCTCGCCCCCATCAGCCCGGCCTGGTCCACATTTCTCCTCCTCCAGGAGGCCTTCCTTAACCCCACTCCCCCTGCCCCCCCCATTGGTTCCACCACTGTAACGTGAACACAGCCCTGTACTGAATCATTTGGAGAATGATCGCCTCTCATTCTGGGTTATGAGCCCCTCGAGGACAGGTTTTGAGACTTTTTCACTCTTGTGAAACCTATCACAGCTCTGTCTAGAACGTGCTCCATAAATGTTTGATGAGTGAATAAACAGAGCTGGAAAAGGGAGTGGGAGACATACCAGGGTGACCTTAGAAAGCCGGGCTGAGCGAGGAGGCCAGCGTGGAGCCATGGAGCTGGGTAGTGGGGACCAGGAGGCCGACAGGACAGCAGCCTGAGGGACTAAGTGGAGGAGGAAGAGCCCAGAGCGTGGCTAGGAGACCCAGGCAATGGTGCGGTCAGATGTGGTGGGCCTGAGGGCACAGGAAAGTGCTGGAAGCAGCAAGGAGGGCACCAGAGTGTGAGACATCCCGGTTCCAGGGGCTCCTTGTCAACTGACTGGATGTCGGGGTGAGGGAGACGGCCAGACGGCTGGGACGAAGGCCCGACTCTGGTCTCCATGAGGAGGAGAGGGGTGGGGTCATGGTACATGGCACGTACTGAGAGCTTCGGACAAAGGCATGACCGGGACCAGATTTGCATTTTTGAACGATCTTTTGTGTAGCCACACGGAGCTCATGGATGTCACGAGCTCGTTGGGGGACACCAAGGATAAGGAAGGGGTCATCTATGTGCACAATGCTCCAACGTACCCTCCAAGGAAAGCAATGCAGGCGACAGAGAGAACCCTAAACTTCTGTGCACTACGAAGGCCTTCTACTCCATTTTCTTACAAAATCAACCAACAAATCCTTCCTGAAAAGGTACCCAGAACAACTATGCATGACTCCATCCAGATGGGGGTTGGTGTGCCCGTCCACCCCCACCCCCAGCGCAGCCAGGTCAAGACGTGGCAGAGGGACAGGAATAGCCTGGGCCATCTTAGAAAATCTCAGCCCAGACCCAGAGGCAGTATCACTGGGGCTCTTGGAGGACTCACGTGGTTTCCAGGTGATGCCCAGATGTCGGACTCATGAGACATCTGATCCTCTGTAACACACTGGGCTTGCAAAACGTCCTCAGCTGGTAGGTGATTCCCTGACCCCAACTTTCATGGGCTCATGAAGGACTCACTTGCTGTCCTCCCCAACTGACCTCAAGACCCTGGACATTCTGCCAGCACCGCTGTGCTGAAAGCCACACGACACGGCACAGTAGGCACCGCGGCAGCACGGGGTCCAGCAGTCATAACGTGCTCTCTCTGCCGAGGGCATGCGGCTGTGGACCAAGCGAAAAGTCAAGGAGGAAAGCAGGGAAGTGGACAGCGTCCACATCTGAGTCTATTACATCTTTAAGTGGGAGCAGGTCTGATACTTTATCAAACAGAAGATGCTTTGACAAAGGAGACATCATCTAGCCTCTCAGCCCCCCTGACACGCAGCTGCAGCTCTGCCCCGCTGTAAGCACCCCGACAGTGGAGGCTGTGTTCCAGCCCCTTGGAGGGTGATTAATACCCATCTGGGGGGAGGGCAATAAAGTACTGGCAGGTCGTTAAGTGATGGCTTCATGTTTTTGCTTCAAAGGAAAGTACTGTAAATTGTCAAGTGCTTCCTAAGTGATGAAGGTCAATGATTTCCTTCTGAGTCTGGCCATCTCAGCGTGGGTCCTTTAAACGTACACCCATTATGGTATTGAGGGGGCAACTAGCAGCAATGGAATTCGTGATTCCATCCCAGCCGAGAAAGCCTAGAAGCATAAACATACAGAAACCTGAATGGTCTGGACACTTTCTGGCAGTCTGTGAGTGAAAGTCACTCTGACACACACGCTGTAAGTCAAACAGAGGCTGTATCAGACACTGGGCGGCCACAGAAGGGCAAGCCGAGGGTAAGAGGAGGGGACAGCCTTCTGGAAGGTCTGGGGCTGACTCCTCACAGCTAGGCAGACACCCGCCAGCCAGAGGGAGGAAGGGTACTGGGGGGGCAGGTCGCAAGGCACGGAGGTGGGAAGCCGCTGAGCACATTTCAGGGAAGAGGCGGTTCTGCCGGGCTGGGGGCAGGATGACTGCCACAGGTGGAGCCCTGGGGTGGAGGGTGGTGAAGGGAGGGCAGGAAATGGCGACAGCAGATCCCGAAGGCTGAATGTGTTAGCTAAGGGTCTGGACTTGAGGAGGAGGTGAGGGGTAGGGGCGTGGCATGTACTGAGAGCTTTGAACAAAGACATGACTGGGATCAGATTTGTTTTGTTGAATGATCTTTCCTGTACTCGCACAGAGGACTGACTCGTATAGACCAAGCAGGGGGCAGGAAGCTCGTCGGAAGTGCCTCCAGGCCACCAGCTGCACCAGAGGAGCAGGAGGGCAGCTTTGTAAAAGGACATTCACGGATCCAGGCTCTCTCTGGCTGGGGTCGGGCCCAGAAGTCTTGAGTTTTAGAAAGTTCTCTCAATGACTCTTAGGCAGCCAGTCCCGCACCTGCCCGAGGGAGGACCAGCATCTGAGAACCGTGGGATTTCAGGGCTCGTGCCAGAACTGGGTGGGAAACGAGGAGTCAGAACCAAGGCGGACGCAATGGAATAGAAAGAGGGCCACCTGAGACACTAAGGACACAGAATCACAAAACCTGTGACCGCCTGGATGGAGGACGGGGTTAGGGGAATGAATTAAAAGAGAGGCATCTAGGATAACGCCCACGTTCTGATGTTGACGACGGCGTAGTCAGTGGGGCCGTGCACTCAGACTGACAGGACAAGGTGAAGACAGCAATGATGTGTCTGGTGGGGGGCCGGGGAGTTTGAGTTCTTGGTGGAAGGGGGACACCCAGGCAGAGATGTCTGGTGATGAGCTGGAGGCTGAGCCTGAAGCTCCATGGTGCCCTGGGCTGGTGCGGGCATGGGCGGGTGCGCTGTCCCGGGAACGAGCACAGCGTGAGAGAAGCAGCAGCCGAGGCACCCGCAAAGGACGCTGGGAATACAGGGCCGTGGAGGAGGAAGACCTGACTGTGTCATGGAAGCAAGGGAAAGGGTTGCAGGAAGGAAGGAATGGGCGGCAGTGTCAGCTGAGATCCGCTAAGCAAAGTCTGAGAAGCATCCACTGGCTGAGGGCACGGAGCACTGAGACCAGTGCCCAGGCAGCTTCAGGGACAAGGAAGAACTAGCCCTGGGGGAGGACGCCTGCCTGCTGATGTGTCGGGGCGGGGGGGGGGGGGGCAGTGAGAGTAAGCATGGGCTTCTCTTTCCAGATGCTTAGTGTGAACAAAAGAACACAGGTTGGGAGTTATCCCTGGATTAGGGTCAAGGGAGGGGTTTTATTGTTGTAATAAAATTATAAGATGAAGGAGATTTGAATACGTCTCTACACAGCAGGGAGAAACAAAGACTGCAGATGAGGGGGAGGCAAGTGGGGTAAGTTCCCTGCACCTGGATGTGGGCAGGAAGGGGACCCAAACCCCGGAGGAGGGATTGCCCTCCACTGAGGCAGGAAGGGGAGTTATGCCGGAACCTCCGCTGAGGGAAGCATGTGCCCCATAATGTGCTCAGCCTCCAGGACTCAGCTTAAATAGCGCCTCCCCCTGGGAGCCTTCTTCCTCCCTTCAGGCACCTGGGCTGACCTCTCTTAGCGTGCCCCTTGCCCTGTCATTGGTCTGCTTAGCTGTCTCTCCCACTGGGCTGTGAACTCCTGGAGGGGGAGATGGGGTCCTATACTTCACTTCCTCCTATAGTGAGTGTGAGCATTGCACAAGTGCTGCTAGTGAAGGATTGGTGGGTGGATAGATGGATGGATAGAGGATAGGTGGGTGAATAGATGGATGGATAGATGGGTGATGGACAGAAGATGAATGGATGGATGGATGGATAGATGATGAGGATAGGTGGGTGGATGCATGGATGGTTGGATGGATGAATAGAAGATGAATGGATGGAGGGTGGGTGGGTGGATGGATGGAGGGTGGATGAATGGATGGAGCCACATGCTCTGCTGGACTCATCAGGCAAAGATCCCTACCCCATCCCACCAAACAGTCACACCTATCACTCTGATAGTCCCAGAAGCTTACGTATTCCAAGCTTACGTATTCCAAGGGAGGTGTGCATTCTCTCCCCCAGCACAGACACACTCTCTCTTAACACCCTCTCGCCTTCCTCTCTTCTCCCAGCCTAAGTAGACTGCATTTCTCAGATTTTTATACCCTTCCTCCAATCCACATCCTCAGACACCTCAGCCTTCCTCCTCCGTCTCCACTGTAGGGCCCAAGGCAGGTTTACACAAAGGATTTGGCTGAGACATCTGTGCCTCTCCCGCCACCACACACACACTTTTGGCCAGTCACCCCCTGCTCACAAATGAGCCATGCGGACTGCTAAGTCCTAGGCACTGACCCCTCGACTTGTCACACCACCCTACCACCGTGCCCTGGGCCACAGAGCTGTTCTCTCTCAGAGAAGGACAGATCATTCAAGTGAGAGCTGAAGATGCAGCCCCGAATCCATCAGAAAAACGACTCCTGCTCTAATAAATAAATGATGAGAGCATCGTGGAAATGATGACGGGAGAGCAGCAGAATTTCCCAATGAATCTAACTCGATACTCTTTCTTTCTTTATTCCTTCCTTTTAAAAAGAGCATTTCCATCCACTTTCCCTGCTTTTGTGTCACCACTGCTAGCCTCCGGCTCTGTTCCTGTGCCTGGGACAGCGCTGATGATCAGGGTGCTGCTGGCCGTGGGATCCAGCCCTTGGCATGGAAGAGGGAAATAAGAACAAGTGGTAAAAAGAGAACAATCAGAAAATGGGATGGTATAAGAAGAAAATATTCTTCATTTTGGACAACTAATCTCATTGAGCAAGATAGTAATTTTCTAGGACTTGCCACAGCTTCAGACTCCACTTTTCAAATCACCCCTGAGCGGATCAGTTCCCAGCCCAGGTCATTCTTCTGTAGAGCTGTTCTCTTAATGTCTTTCTGAAATGTTGATGATCAGCCCCATCAGATAACACATCCATTAAGGGGGTGGGCTGCTTTAGGTATTAGGGAAGAGGAGTGGAAAATAACTTGAGCATGAGCCCACTCAAATAATCTTATCCTAGGAACCATACTCCTAAGGTCCCAATCGCTTTCACCCCATTCTTCAAATTCTGTGTATGCTTTGGAGCTAAGTAGCCACAGCATGGAGAAAAGAGTTCACAGAATGATTTCTAATATGTTTCTTTGTGGGGGAAGTGGGAGGAAAAGGGAATATTCCATTTTAATAAGTGGCTGGAAGCGGCATCCCCTAGCAGTTGCTTCTAAATTCAATTCAGAGTGCAACACCTATCTATAAGAGACAGTCTTTGTGATGGTTCATTTTATGTGTCCACTTGACTAGGCCAGGGGATGCCCAGATATTTCATCAGACATTTATTCTGGCTGTGTCTGTGAGGGTGTTTCTGGATGAGACTGACTTTGAGTGGGTAGACTGAGTAAAGCAGATTGCCCTCCCTAATGTGGGTGGGCCTCACCCAATCAGTTGACGGCCTGAATATAAAAGGGAGAGTAGAAAGAATTCTTGCTCTCTCCTGACTGTCTTCAAGCTGGCGCACCAATCTTCTCCTGCCTTCAGATTCAGACTGAGGCTGGAACTTACACCATGGGCTCTCCTGGTTCTCAGGCCTTCGGATTCAGACTGGAACTACACCCTCGGCTCTCCTGAGTCTCCAGGTTGCCAACTGCAGATCTTGGACTTCCCAGCCTCCATAACTGCATTAGCCAAGTCTTTATAGTGCGTGCATGTGATCTATCTCCTATGGATTCTGTTTTCTCTGGAGAACCCAGAATAATACAGTCTTCCTAAAGGTACTCATGCACTTTACAAACGTGAGTAACATGGATGCTGACTGTCCCCACACTCCAGAGGATGATATTTCTCTCTGGACCCCTGAGTTCAGGTAAGCAGCCCGTTGAGGCAGTCGGGGTACAGTGGCAGGGGTGGGGGCAGCGCCTGGGGCCTGGGGTCTGAACAGCCTGATGTAGAGTCCCGGCCTGAGGTCCCCTCTGGTTGCATTCTCAGCCTGTGTCACACTCTTAAGTCCTGGCGTCTCCATTACTGGCACTGATTTTCCTGCTTAGTGTTTGTGAGCCCAGGAACAAGTCATGGGTAGGATTATAATTTGAACTTGTTCTCAGTGGGATTGAGAGAATCCCTGTCTTCACATACAAAGAAATGCATCCAGCCTCAATCTCATGATGAGGTCTTGACACTTCTCATTTGGTTACTTTTGAGTCTGCTGAAACCTACCAGACAGTTTTTCTGTGAGCAACAGAAGTCTTTGAAAAGAATCATAAAAATGAAAGAGGTGCGAAAAGCAATCTTTTGGCTTATTATAACTGAAAAGTCACATCCTAGAAAGGAAGAGTGTATCAAATGTAGCCAAATCAATTTCAAACTAGGGCCGGGCTTCCCTTTCCCTGTAAACTGCTATATGAGTCTTTGGGGGAAGAAACAGAATAGAGACACAAAAATTGATTTTTTATGCATTTACTTAGTGAGAAGGTCCGGGGGCTAGGGAGAAAAGGGCATCCCTGCTAAAGTTTAAACAGACACGTTTGCAAATTTTAATTAGAATCAAGAGCAGCCCCCAAGCCTCGCCCCCCCCCCACCTCCCACTGCACCCACTGTCAGTCTCACACGGTCGGCATTACAATCACCTTAGAGGGTCTCTGGTCCGACCCCTTTGTCTCCCAGAAGAGGACACGGAGGCCTGCGGAGGTCAAGGGTGAGTCCAATCACTCTGATCACAGAGCTGGAACTGACACCTGGGCATTTGACTCACAATCCAGTGCTCCTGCCACTGACGATGTTGTCCCCACTTAGCCTTTTCCTGTCGTATTTCACATTTGTGAATGACTCGAATCTTCATGAATCCTAAACTCTTTGAGGGCAAGAGTATTCGTTATTGTTTTCGAGTCCCTGTATCTGTTAAAACAGGACTGAGCCAATAGCAACGGTGAAAGAGTTAATGATTCAATAGGATGTAAATCCTCATGGTTCCCCCCAAAGCTGACACCTCCCAGCACACCGTCTCAGAATGAAGAGGCTGGGGAACCTTTATGGTCCCCCAAAACATTCAAGAATCCAGGCAGTCAGCCACCAGACAGCCATTGACCACAACAGGGATCTGTAGAGCAGTTCTGGTGATGAAAGATGCTCTTGAGGAGATCACGACCTAACCTCAGATATCAGTTTCATGAAACAGAATTAGTCCTGGTGAGTGGAGTGCCTAATGCCCTCAACAGCAAAAGAATAAATGGAGAAGGATGTAGTAAGCTTGAGGAAGTCCCTCTTGACCACGTAAGGGCTTTTCCCCCATTAGATGTGAACATTCCAATTCCAGCTGCCTTGGGCTGAAATCTCTCTTCTTCTCATCACCAGCAACGCAGACCAAGTTTCTTTTAAACCACCTAACTAGTAAAATATCACTGTGCTTCAAAAAGCATTTATACCGGGAAGGGAATGCTTCTGCCGCATTAGAGAAAAATCTTCAAAACACCTTTCCTATTCTTAAAGATTCTGAAAGTTTCATTATCTGGGCTTGTTGAATTACAAGCTAAAATGCATTGGGAAGGTCCTGAGGATCTGTTGATGAGGGGACCCTTTGACTGTCTCTTTACTGCCAACACACACCTCACCTTGATCTTCCCCACCGTCTCAAGAATCCCTTGCTCTTAGAACTACTTTAATTAATTTTGTTATTGAACACATGTATTGATGGCCTGCCTTATTCCAGAAACTGTGAGCTGGTGCTGTATCTGTAACAAGGCATCAGCAACAAAAAGAAGAGGAAGATAGAGGCAATACTACAGAAATCATATTAGGCGAAATCTATTCAGCAAATAAATCAATTCTCTAACAACAGTATTTTCAAACACAGTGCTTCTGTGTATCAGGTCGGCTATAGGTGACCTGATAACATAGAACTACCTGACGTGCCAGAAGTTTCCGGCCACGTGGCAGCCAACTGCACTTTTGGGCTGGTCCATTCTCTGCCTGTCAGCCCATCAGAGGCTCCTGACATCCCTTCAAGGTGATGCCACACTGGAGTTGAACATCAGTGGATGTTCCTTCTGAGCCTGAGATCCTAGAGAAGTTCTACATATTCTGGAGGTCCGTCCTGAGCCAAGGTCAGGCTCAAACAATTAGAGGATCCCCCTCCCCGGTGCTAGATAGTTTAGGGGCTGCCAAACATCTTCCAGGAAATGCTAGGAGGACTGAGTAACCCGGGCCCCAAGGCTGCTGGAATGCCTCAACTCTTATGGAGATGGAGGAGCTGGTAAGCCTCTCCCAAATGAACCCACCTGGAGAAGAGAAGCCAGAGTGGGCCACAGAAGACCCTTGCTGGGATAAGAGGAGGTCCCCGAGTCAGAATGTGGTAGAAACAGCAATTTAACAATTTAACACTGTGGAAATTACAATTAAAATCAATGAGAAAATGTAATTTGCTTTATAAAGATTCATTAATAAACCATATCTCCATAACAAGATCATTAGTCAGTGTTTCTTGACCTCCTCTGTTCCAGTCTAAATCATCTCCATGTTTGGCAAAATTTCAGCTTTTTGTTTTTAAAAAGAAAATGAAAGAAGGGGAGAGGGCACTTACTAAAACAGAGATGGGGAAAGGAAAATATAATCTGTGTATACACTCACTCAACAAACAGTGCTGGGCGCTGGGGGAAGGAGCTAACGGGCGCTCACTCAGCAGGTGGCATGAACTGGGACTTCCTGCAGAGCCAGCCTGCATCTAGGACCTTGAGTTTTTGATCTACAAGCTGTGGCCTTGCAGTAGGTCATGAAATCAATTTTAAGGGTCACAACCAGCACTTTTTAGAAATGAAAGAGAAAGGAGAAGTCAGAGTGCATCCTCCATGGTAAGGGTGAGTACTGTTTTGTGTGGTTTTATTAGTTCTGCTTGTGCACACGTGCTGGTCTGCAATGTAAAATATATTTCTTTCAGTGGTTCACAGTCAAAAAGGTTTGAAAAACACTGCTTTAAATATACTCCACCTTATCATTCCACGTGATAACATACATTTACTTCAAATAACGTAGTGGGTGCTTAAGGGCTCAGGTTCTGCAGTGAGACTGCGTACTTTGAATCCCGACTCTGCCATTTTCTAGCTGTGTACTACTAGCTGTGTACCATCTACCATTTATTATAGCAAATTTATACTAACAGGATATCACTTAAACCTAGTTTTTTGAAAAACCAACAATGTGTTGGGAGGTTCAGGATTTATCTAGGTGGGTTGAAAACTCAGTATTTTGGATTCCATTACCCAGAATCTACACTGAATACTGCATACACAGCTATAAACATAATAGAAACTTGGAATATTTGTATGGTAATCAAGTTAGGTAACATTTCCCAAGAAATAGTGAGAATGTTTTAATGTTTCAAGAAATATCCAGAGATGAATATAACATCGGCTATGTCTGAGCAAGTAAATGTAGCAAAAATAAGTCTCAATAGCATAATTTCAACTTGATTAAAATGGATAAAGACTACAGATGTGGCAGTCATAGCACTCCCCATTTGATGCCAGAACTGATATTTTTCTCCTCTTGATTTAATTCGCTTTGATTACCCAATTATTCCTAAGTCCTTTCACTCAGTTTCAGCTCCAATAAAACTGATAACAATGCTAACTCATAATGTGATTTCACTCTAGTCTCGTGATACTGCTCCATAAAAGCATGTCCAGCAACATAATAAAATTATTCCAGATTGTGATATTATAACAGGGAAAAACAGAATAAACCTTTATCTGTTTGAAATAAACCATTCATCAGAAAAATCTGAGGATTTCTTCCATCAGCTGGGAAGAAGAATGGAACATGGTGGCATGGAAATTTCACAGTTGATATAAACTTTAGGATTACCAGTTGACAAAACATTTGAAGAAGGCAAGGATAAATTTAAAAACTGACTGAGAAGTTAAAAATGTGGCTCTTTTCGAAAGCAAATCCTTATTGAGTATAATGAGGTGACCTGTCTAGCTAGCTCTGTGACCCTGGATAAGTAACGCGATCTTCTTGGGTTTTAACATCTTATCACTGAATGAAGTAATTGGATGATTTATCAGATCTCTACCACTGCCAAATTCCATGATTTCTAGTCACTTTTTGATAAAAATTGGTAGAAACCTCCCAAAGCACAAGCACTCAGACTGAAGTGGCCCAGAAGACAATGCATGGTTGGTTAAAAAAAAAAAAAAAAATCCTAGAACACACTTTCAAAATGCTTGTGGTTATTTGTTACTTTCTAAAAATCAAATTCCCTTCACATGAAAAGGGAACATTGCTAATTATTAGAGAAATGCAACTCAAAACTACAATGAGGTATCACCTCACACCGGTCAGAATGGCCATCATTACAAAGCCCACAAACAATTAATGCTGGAGAGGGTGTGGAGAAAAGGAAACCCTCCTACACTGTTGGTGGAAATGTAAAATGGTGCAGCCACTATGGAAAACAGTATGGAGGTTCCTTAAAAAAACTAAAAATAGAGCTACCATATAATCCAGCAATCCCACTCCTGGGCATATATCCGGAGAAAACTATAGTTTGAAAAGATACATGCACCCCAATGTTCATAGCAGCACTATTTACAATAGCCAAGGCGTGGAAGTAACCTAAATGTCCATTGACAGATGAATGGATAAAGAAGATGTGGTTTATATATATACACAATGGAATACTACTCGGCCATAAAAAAAAGAATGAAATAATGCCATTTGCAGCAACATGGACGGACCTAGAGATTATCATACTAAGTAAAGGAAATCAGACAGAGAAAGACAAATATCATATGGTATCACTTATATGTGAAATCTAAATATGATACAAATGAACTTATTTACAAAACAGAAACAGCCTCACAGACTTAGAAAACACACTTAAGGTACCAAAGGAGAAATGGTAGGGGAGGGATGAATTAGGAGTGTGGGATTAGCAGATGCAGACTACTATATACAAGATAGATAAACAACAAGGTCCTACTGTATAGCACAGGGAACTATATTCAATATCTTGTAATAGCCTATAATGGAAAAGCATCTGAATAAGAATATATATGTATAACTGAATCACTTTGCTGTACACCAGAAACTAACACAACATTGTAAATCAACTATACTTCAATTAAAATTTTTTTAAATAAAGAGGTAATTAAAAATCAAATTCCCTTTCTTTTCTGTAATCAACAGCTTTAGAGCAATATGAAAAGTGTTTTCCACATGGAGAGAACTTTACAGTTTACAAAGTGTTTTACATACACAATCTCATTTCACCCACACGCCAACCCTGTGAGATCAAGATAACAGTCTGATAGGATTCACTTTCCCAGCCACTTTATAAAAATCCAACTGTTAACAGTACTAACTTTTCTAACAGTACCCACAATCTTTTCAAAAACACTGTATATTCCCTCCCTTGAATGGTTCAGTCACCAACTAGAGTCCAGATCATGAGGTTTCTAACCTTTATTTACATTCTCAAATGCCACTGGGACTTTTTCATCATGTGGGGACAGGCAGGAAGAGCAAGATACAAAACGAAATAGAAGATGGAAAAGAAGCTGCTGAGTGAGGCCCAGATCGTGCAAGAAGACTGTCTTCTTTTATCACCAAGACAGTCTTCAGTCCTATTAAGAGGTAAACCTCGGACATGCAAGTAACAAAGAGATTAGGGCTCTGTTTTGGGTTTTTTGTTCGTTTCTTTGTTTTTAAGATGCCCTTAGCTCAAGGAAAATCTTGTTTCCATCACCTATATAAAGTCACATACAAAACGTGCCCATATGTTCCAGGAACCACCATTTCTGTTCTGTCTCCCTTGGATTCAGCTATCTTCAGTCAAAGCCACACTCTTCTCCTTGCTGGGATTTGTGCCAGCAGATCCTCTATCTGAATGTGTCAGGATCACGTATTTAAATGGCAAGGTATTTTATTTTATTTTTTAAATTAATTTATTTATTTTTAACGTCTTTATTGGAGTATAATTGCTTTACAATGGTGTGTTAGTTTCTGCTTTATAACAAAGTGAATCAGCCATACATACACATATATCCCCATATCTCCTCCCTCTTGCGTCTCCCTCCCACCCTCCCTATCCCACCCCTCTAGGTGGTCACAAAGCACCGAGCTGATCTCCCTGTGCTATGTGGCTGCTTCCCACTAGCTATCGATTTTACATTTGGTAGTGTATATATGTCCATACCACTCTCTCACGTCATCCCAGCTTACCCTTCCCCCTCCCCGTGTCCTCAAGTCCATTCTCTACGTCTGTGTCTTTATTCCTGTCCTGTCCCTAGGTTCTTCAGAACCTTTTTTTTTTTTTTTTAGATTACTAAATGGCAAGGTACTTTAAATACAGTTTTATCACCTATCTCCCTTACAAGGTTATTTAAGTCAAATGGGATCTTTATAAAATTATTTTGAAAACTACAAAACAGTATGCAAGTATATATAAGCTGGAACTTTCCAGCAATACAGAAATTACAGAATGTTATTGCGGGAAGCAATCTTAGAAGTCACCTAAATAATTTCCCCCTCATTTTCTAGCTGAGAAATTTGTGACAGAAAGTTTAAATGACTGTGCAGACTCACACAGTGAATCCCTAAGTGAGGGATTAGAACACAGGGTCCGGATTCCTAATCCAGGCTTCTTCCTACTTGGAGGGCAGAAGGTAAACCTCAAAGAGGGGCTACACTACGTTGCCCCCTGCTGGAACGGGCATCTTGCCATGATGGCACCTTTACCTCGGACCATTACCAAAATTTACCTCCAGGAAAACGTACGGGGATCAGATTGTTAAATCTAAAGGATTTCCTCTAAACTAGGATAACTGTGTGAATTCATTCGAACAGACTTGTACAGTATGTGGTTCTTCTCTATAAAAATTGGGGCAACATTGCTCTTCTGATGCATAGAGAGGTGTTTTTCTCTCCCTCTTCTAACAAACCCTCTCAGAGCACAGCAGGCTAAGACATTACCAAAACCTCCCTGCAACAGGCCAAAAGGGCTTCAAAGTGAAACTAGAAAGAGGCAACCTAGTTCGCACGTATTCCCCGCCATCTCACAGACCACCACGTGTAGATCAGCCTCCGTCTTCCGAACGGCTGCCAAGTATTCCATTTATGCCTTTCACTGTGTTGTCTACCTACTCATGATCAGTTATTTTTGTCACAGAAGAAAGCTTAGGCTGGAGGAAGCAGGAAGGGGCCAGGGTCAGGGAGACAGAGGCTCTGGAGGGCTTTTCCAGGGATAGGAGGGGATCAGGGGCTACACAGGTGCTACGCCAGGGCCAAGAGCGCTGGTACCTGGGGTCTTGCTCAGTTTTGAGGGGTGCTTTGGGGGCAGCCTGAGCCCTCCCAGAGGAGCAGGACCGGAGACCCTGGCTGGAGGTACCCGGGCAGCTGAAGAAGGGATGGTAACACAGCAGCGGTCAAGTGCTTTCCTTGCCTGGCACCGCAGAAGCCCAGGACTCTTATGGGATGCAACGAATGTGGATGTGGAGAAGGAGCCTGCCATGTCCCCCATGAGCTACCCACACGCGCACACACAAAGACTGAACTTCTCATCAGCCAGGCAGTTAGGGGCTCAAAGCAAACTATATTTGCTCTAGAGAAATACAGGAATTTGTGCCACTTCTTCCCTCTTGGTTTCCACACGAAGTCTCGCTCCTGGTACCTAAGTTTGGTTCGAACAGGGAGGAGCCACCCTGGTAGCAGCTATCCTAGAATGCACGGGGCCTGGGTGAAAGCCATCCCTGGGGATAAGATGTATTCCACCAGAAGGACTAGTCTTTTGGGATACCCCCTGACATGTCTTTGATTGGCAGAGTTTCCTGACCTTATTGTATCGTTCACAAAGCACAGCTAATGTGGTTTCCCCACGTGACCTATGTTGCTTTATAAAGCGTCACATCACTCAGCATTCTGTGGTTGAGTTGTAACATCCGGTGTGCCCATGAACTCCGGCACCAGGGCTTGCCTGGGATGACGGGGTGGCCTCACTTGTGGCCCACTGGTGACGAGTTAGAGATGGATCTTCAGCTTGAAAAGGCTGCACATCTTATCTTTTACTGGGTCCTGTGGTCCTGCAAAGGCATCCCTCTCCTTAGGCTGGACAGGCACTGACACAGTGCCTTTAACCAAGCAGAGAGGGCAGGGAACCCGGATGGTGCCCTGGTGTCAGAGCCTACCTCTGTCGTGATGCCTAATGCCGTGATGCTTTTTTGAGCACAGCAGTGGTGCTATGGCCTCGGGCTGCAGCAAGAATGTGCACTCCCTGTATTCTTCTACTGGGGACCCTTGTATAAAATTCATAGCATCCCAGTTTGCAAACATGTTAGTCATACAGCATTTTCTCAGGAGCACCTGTACATTCGGCACCTGGACCATAATAATTGCTAGTATCTGTTCATACGATAAAACACTCTGAACCCATTAAAATTACATTGTGAGGACTTCCTGATCACTCAATGTTAATGATTATGGAACAATTCCCCACATGTAGTTAATGAAAAAAACAAAACACCAAAAAGTGTATACTGCACGAACATTTTTTTTAACTATACAAAAAGGATGCATGTGCACAGAAAAAAAAAAAATGAAATGTTCCAAAATATTAACTGTGTTACTTGGGATTGAAGGATGATGGGTGATCTTTATATTCTTTTTTATACATTTCTCTATTTTCCAAATTCTCTGCAATGAATATTTATAATCAAGAAACAAGGGCTTCCCTGGTGGTGCAGCGGTTGAGAATCCGCCTGCCAATGCAGGGGACACAGGTTCGAGCCCTGGTCTGGGAAGATCCCACATGCCGCGGAGCAGCTAGGCCCGTGAGCCACAACTACTGAGCCTGCCCGTCTGGAGCCTGTGCTCAGCAACAAGAGAGGCCGCGATACTGAGGGGCCCGCGCACCGCGATGAAGAGTGGCCCCCGTTTGCCGCAACTAGAGAAAGCCCTAGCACAGAAACGAAGACCCAACACAGCCAAAAATAAATTAATTAATTTATTTTAAAAATAGGCATCTCCTTGTTTAAAATTAAAAAAAAAAGAAACAAATGTTACTTTTTAAAAGTGAACACTAATAGCAAGGGTGGGTTAAATTTGAGGTGGGTGAGAGCTGGCCCGTGGGGCTCTCTACAGACACACACAGTCTCAAAGATTCAAAACAGAACAAAACTGCGACATTCTTCTAGAGGAGCGTGGTACTGAGGACTAGCTCTGCCTTGGTGGGTATGAATTCCACAGAGGCTCCTGCAAATAACAGAATGTCCCTTTAGTGGTCCCCCTAAATCATCTCTCTGCCCAAGAAGCAGCATTAACTCTGAGTGCCCAAGACTCTGAAGGTCTGCGCTGAACGTCTAAGGGCTGTTAACATCTAGAATTGTGCTGGCGTGGTTTATAGCTGTGCTCCCCAAGAGGGGTGCCTGCACCCTGAAAATAAACGGTGCTCACCCTGGGCAGGCACCAGGAGACTAGGAGAGAAGCAGAACAGATGGATGCTGAGGATAAAACAGGATAACACAGCCGTCTGGTCAGGATGGATGATGAACCGCTACATCCTATCTGAAATTACTTAATTTCTGAAACACTGTATTATAAACATGCTGTCAATGGAGTCAGTGGGTTTGTGAGGAAAGGAGGTGAATCAGAAACGGTTTGACAAAATACCACTGGTTCCCCAAACAGATATCCTTCCCTCTGATCTTAGCCTACACGCTACCTGGAGGATAAAGGGAAACGCTACCAATGACGTAAGACATTCTCCAGGCAGCCTTGGGCTACTGCGAGCAGCTTTGCTTGGAAAAAAAAAAATCATAGTTACTAAAGGGCATCGAAACGTTGGCCCTTTTTTATCTGCAGACTTCTACCCTAATTTATGGTTTTAAACGTCATGTTACAGTCTTACAGTTGTGAAGGAGGTAGAGGGTGTCTGTGAGCAGTTGAATAGAGGAATAAATGCATAACATGAATGCAAAGAAAAATGCAATTAGATACTTGTTTATTTAGCAATAGGTTTGGGTTTTTTGTTATTATTTATATTTCTTGCAAATAGAAGCAAGTAAATCGTCCTTTCTTGAGTGTCAACATGCAGCCTGTACTATCATTATTGGCCAAAAAACAAAACAAAATAGAAAAATCTGCACTTAGGGTAAGCTGAGGCTTGCTTGCTACCTCTGCTGCTTCTTATGGCTGGAAGAACAGCGGAAAACTTTGTGCTCTAGGATTCGTCTGTTTGCTAATTTTCTCTAAGTGCAATTCATTTTCTAATTTCATCTCTTCACTATTATTTCAGCGAGAAGCTGCAGGTATTGCCTCCACCTGTGAGGTATTATTAATTAGCAGCTAACAAGGGTGAGTAGGAATCATGTACTCCATTTGGTTCATGAGAGGTGGTGCTCACAATCTTTTATACCAGCCAATCTGAAAAAACACAAAAATCTGATTCTGGGTGCATTTAAGGATTCTTGGATCCTGCAGGCCCAGACACGCATACCTTGAGCAACCATGTAGATGAGATTGTCATAATTTCAAAGTTGGATAGGAAGAAAATGAACCAGCTGCTATTTAATTTTTATGGCGCCTACAATTTGTCTCATTAGCTGGCAAATAGGATAGGCTGGGAACTAAAGCTGCTCTGGCCTCAACTCTGCACGAGAGAAAAAAAGTGATGCATAGCTACTCACTCACTCTGATGGGGAGGGGAGCAGGTAAATCACAGCTGCTAGGCTGGCTCCATCACTGCAGTGACCCATGACCTTCAGCAAATTACAGAAGATTCCAGATCTTCGTTCCCTTATCTAAAAAAGAGGGTTTTGGAATGACCCTGTCCATATCTCAGAGCTGTGGGGCACCTGGAGAGGTAAGGATCCCTAAGTGCTTTGAAAACTCTGGAAGGCTATTCGAATGCGATTTGGAAATGACCTGATTGGTAACCTGAAGCCCAAGGGTGGCAGATTTGACCTGAATCATAGAGGTGCAGCCCAGAGGCTGGGTTCCCTTATTCAGAGACTCAAGGAAAATCCCTACATGTTTCTCTTTCTCTGTTCATGGTTGTTACCCCTTGGCCAGTGAGGCAGTTGGAGAAAGGGAGGATGAAAGTCAGTAGGTTTCCTAGGTCATTTCCGACTTAGAAACAGGGTGATGCTACCTGGTGACAAGTCATGGTAGCCTGCTGATAGAAGTCTGTAGACCATGCAGACCAAGTGGAGTTGGGGAGGTGGGCAGGAAGCAAACAGTAAACATTCTTTATTATGTATAATAAAGAATCTGGGGGCTTCCCTGGTGGCGCAGTGGTTGAAAGTCTGCCTGCTAATGCAGGGGACGCGGGTTCGCGCCCTGGTCCGGGAAGATCCCACATGCCGCGGAGCAGCTAGGCCCGTGAGCCACAACTACTGAGCCTGCGCGTCTGGAGCCTGTGCTGCGCAACAAGAGAGGCCGCGATAGTGAGAGGCCCGCGCACCGCGATGAAGAGTGGCCCCCGCTTGCCGCAACTAGAGAAAGCCCTAGCACAGAAACGAAGACCCAACATAGCAATCAATCAATCAATCAATAAAAAAATAAATAAATAAACTTAAAAAAAAAAAAGAATCTGGCTGGCCTTTGGCCCTGGATCCTAGGAGGTACCCTCTAAAGCCTTGGAATGTCCTGAGTGATATGTGTCTTTATTATTCATGCTGGGCTCCAAGTAGTTCGTGCTAATGCGATGACTCAGAATGGGGGTGGGCCATGCCAGAAAGACCAACCATGTGATTAGAGGGTTGGAGCACTGAGCCACGTGATGTCAAGCTCAACTTTCTGACCTCTGGGGAAGAGTGGGGTGTTGGAGATTGAGTTCAGCCATGTGGCCAATGATTCAATCACTCATGCCTATGGTAATGAAAGCCCAGTCCAGACACTGGACACCAGAGCTCAGGTGAGCATCCCTGGCTGGTGATTCACACTGATATAGAAGGAGAGTGATGTGTCCTGAGGACAAGGGCACTTTGTTTGGGGACCCTCCCAGACCTCAACCTGCGTCTATTTTTTCGACTGGTCCTCATTTGATTCCTTTATAATACAACTATAATCATAAGTATAGCACTTTCCTCAGTTCTATGAGTCACTCCAGTGAATTATCAAACCTGAGGGAGTAGAAACCCCCAAATGTGCAGCCAGTAGGTGGCCTGGGAACCCCCAGAGCTTGTGGCTTTTGTCTGAAGTGGGGGCAGTCTTACTGGGGACCCTACCCTTAACTTACAGGGTCTGTGCTGAGTCCGGTAGTTGGTGTCAGAATTGCACTGCAGGCCCTTAGGGTCCAAGGTGGCAGGAAGGCAGTGAAAGATGGGATGAGTGATGTTGATCTGGATTTCAGTCAGCAAACCTGGGGCTGAATTCTCGCTTTATGGTCAAGTTAGCTTTGTGACTTTATTCAGGTTACTAAACCTGTTAATTTCCCCCAGACGTAGTGTCCTGACTGGTTGGTAAAATGGTGGAGATAATACCCGCCACGTGGAGTTATGAGGACTGAATGAAATGTCACACCAAGTCCTGAACATTCCAGGAGTGGAGGTCTGATCTGAGCAGAGCCGTGGGGTAGAGCCCAGAGGTGGGTAAAACAGCAACTCGGCCAGGTCCTGAGCCTCAGGGTGGGAGGCTGGGGGCATGATGTTGCCATGGCCTGCAGGTCAGGGGCAGGAAATGAGTGGGGCAGATAGGTTTTGAGAGTAGAAAGATGATCCAGAAATGCTCTGAAAACCTCCTTCTTTGAGCAGAGTGTCTGACAAGTGATCCCCACTGAGAACGCTCTCTCCTAGAACAGGGGTTGTTCCAGGTTCAGCCTTGAAGGAAAAGGAGAAGCTGAGGGATTGGGGCTCTGGGGCCCCCCCCCACTTTTCATGTTTCCTATATGGGGGCTACAGGTAAAAAAAATCATCTGGAAAACGTTTCTGCCACTATTTTTAAAAAAGAGTTTGTTTTAGAGAATAGCTCTGATTGCTAGGATGGCTCCTCCCCAGTACCTTATCCTGAGTTTCAAGAATCAGACAACAAAATTAAAGTGACCAACCTTTGGGAGGGAGAGACTGCTGATTAGAAGTTCTGATTGCAAGGAAGGGGATGCTAGATTTACACAGCCTGTCTTAAAAGCCTGTACTTAAAATAGCAGGTTTTTAAAAAAATCAAAGAAAAAATAGGGCTGATTTCATAACAAGACTCTAGAAGAAAAGGTGACTCAAAAGTGTTGAGATGCTCTTCTTCTTTCCTCAGCCTCAAGGAAAGTGGCTTCAGATGTTAAGACCTGGGAGCTCCCTGGTGGCCTAGGGGTTAGGATTCTGGGCTTTCACTGCCAGGGCCCAGGTTCAATCCCTGGTCAGGGAACTGAGATCCTGCAAGCCACGCGGCGCAGCATGGTGCAGCACGGCCAAAAAAAAAAAAGTTAAGACCTGCATACAAGGAAGGGCACCAAGGTAACCACGGATGCACACAAAGCTGTGGGGTGGGCTTGCAAGAAGAGTGACAGGAATGTATGGTGGACAGAACCTAAAACGACTTACAAACATCTTAAGGACCAAAAAACGGTAGGGGGTTGGGATGGAGAGTGACTGTTTGTGTATTTACCCAGCATCCAGTAACCAGGCACAAGGCCAAGTGCTTCTGGGGAGAAATGAGGGAGACTGTCTCTCCTTTTTTACATCAGTCTGATGGGGAGGCCAAAATAATACTGTCTTGCACCCAGTGGCTTACAGAATTCTCACTGAAAACAGCTCCTGCAGTCTTAGACCTCTCTCTCTATCCTCTTCCATATCTTCCTCCACGCCCTCAGACAGAAGGAACCCTGGAGGAAGGGGGATGAGGGAGACACCAGGCAGTACTGGGCTCTCTCCTTGCCCTGATAACTGCCACTGGTTATCTGCCTTTTTCTTTCCTGAGGATGAGTCTCTCCCTCATCCATCCCTCATTCAAATAGACTTCTGCTAGGTCAGTGCCGGGCTCAGTGGAGCGCAGAAGTTAGGCGGGGCTGGGGCTCCCCGCCACACCCTCCTTTTACAACTGAGGAAACTGAGGCTCCAGGAGGTTGAGCAACTTGCCCAAGGTCATCAAGTTAGTGGGTCACAGGGCCAGGATCTGAATCCAGGACTGTCTAGTCCACTCTCTCTCCCGACATGACCCCACCTGGAGAGGCCGTGAACTGTAGAGGCCGGTGAGTCTAAGAAGGCAAGGGAGGGCCTCCGAGGCTGGGGGGGGAGTTGCCCCTGTGGAGGTCAGAAGGTCTGGGAGCTGGATCTCATGGGGGGCGGCCACAAACAAGGGAGTGGGCTGGTGGGGGAAGGCCTTCAAGTGAAGCATCAGGGTCGTGAATCGCTCAGATCTCAACCTGGTTCTGCAAAAACTTTGCTCTGAAATTCCTCTGAGTCTTAGCCCTCAAGAAATTTGGGCAAGCGGTCTTTGCCAAGAGCTCATATCCCTCCCACTCCCAGAAGGACATCATTTGTTTATTTTTCAAAACCTCAAATCCCTGTTTCCCATGAGGCCAGGAAGCCCATCTGTTCCAGGTCCGCTTGGCTGTGGCCTTGACCGCACTGGAGCGGAAGCTCTTTAACTCGCCTTCTGAATGCGGGATTAATGAGCCCGGCAAGCTCTGCCCCTCACGAGGCTGACCTAACAACCTCCCCACGAAGACACCTTCTGACTCCACTGCCGGGTCAGGCGCCTGCACCCGAAACACACACTGAAAATCGCAAGCCGCGATGGGGAGCGCCAGATGGTCTGGTTTTCACTGGCAGGAGGAACAAAGCTGCGCTTCCAGCAGCACTGACTTCTTCTCTAAGGGCGAGTTTCTTCTTGCTGAATTTTAATCCACAGTTCTTTATGTTTTTCAATAAAGTCAAAAGCTCCCTCCTGACATTTCCAACCAGCAAAGAAAATAAAGGTGTAAATATGCTCAGAGGCACCCCTTTCCGTTCTAGGGAGAAGTGTTGGGGAATGGGCTGGACAGCGGGGAAGGCCAGAGCTTGAAGTCGATAGAAATGGGCTCGAGTCCAGCTCTGCTACTGGTCAGCCCGGTGGTCTTGGCTGGACAGGCTGCTTTTCCCTCTGTGACTCCATTTTCTCATCAGCAAAACCAGTTTAACACAGGCTGAGTCATGGAGAGGATTCAATGAAGCGTCATGCTGAGTAAGGGCATGACGCCCTCAATAAGCTTCCTTCTGCACTTCCTCATCTGGGAGAGGTTTGTTTTTTTTTTTTCTTTAATGGTTTCTTCTACGAGTTTGATAATTTGTCCTTTAAAAATGTAAGTGAAAGTAGGAAAAGTTAACTTCATCTCCTCTCTCTGCTTCCCTGCCACCTCAAGAAATCATGCACCTCGAGCAAGGCAGTGCCCCGCGTGGTCTCTGCCCTGCTTCGCTTTTAATGTCGTCGACATGGGTGAGGGTGGGTGGGAATGGGACCATCCTTAAGAACTCTGGTCAAGGGATTAAGGAAGGCGGAAAGGAGAACAGGGCTCCACCACCCATGTGTGGTGCCAGTGAGCTGAGGTGGGCTCAGCTCTCGGAACAAGATCAGGAGGCCGGGAGCCCCCAGGGGCTGGGGCTGCTGCTTCTTCCCACCCAGGCAGGGCCCAGGATGGCCTGTCCCTCTGCTTCCTGGGGCGCCACACAAGGAAGCCCCCATGGACAATGGGTTTGCCCGCTGACATCCACATTTCCTTTGCGGGGGACAGAGCCATGGGGCAGAGTCCTTAAAAACGGGAAGTGGCTGACTCTAGCCTTTGGCACCCGGCCACTTCCCCAGAGAGAGGCAAACAGCTGGTTCAGTCTGAGGGTCTCAGGGCACGTGGCGCCCCTCCCCATCCAGGCCACACTGTCAAAAGCCCTCTGCGAGTCCCCACAGCCCCCAAGAGTGGTGACAAGGTCTGCTACTATAAAAGTCTCTTTCCTCCCTCGATGGCCCCGGGCTCAGGAACTGCTGTCCTGGGACAGGGTCTCACCTCCACAGGACTGTGCCCCCGTGTCACTGGATCCCGCCCCACTGACAGCCCTGCTGTTCACAAACCTGCCCTACTTCTCCTTGGAACCATTTTGACGGTGCCCCGGCTTCTGTGGGAGACGGCATTTCCTTCAAGGTTTTCCTAAGTTGACTTCCTCCAAGTTTGGAAGGTTGCCCCTGACTCTGACAGTCTCTGAAGCCACACGGTTTACAATGTTACGGATTTCTATCCAGACAGCTCTCCCGATGCACCTTTCCAGACGTGAGTCCGGGTCCTTGCAGACACCTCTCCATCGGCAGCCCTGCCCCTCTGATCAGGCCACTGCCCAGGTGCACTGGACTCACCCTGCCTCTGACAGAAGCACTGACAGCACACAGCCAGCCGGTGAGAAGGGAGACGGGGCCCTTGTACTGAGATGGATGGTGATGCCAGAGCAACGTCAGTAAGATGCTGGCCGACCTGAGCCAACTCAGGAAGGAGCACAGTGCCTGCTCCAGGCTCAGGCTCTGGCCCTGAGTGTTCCTTCCTGCAACATTTCGGGAGGCAGCACACACGCAGAGAAAAACACAGACACCAGCATCTGACAACCTGCCTTCAACCCGGAATCAGCCCATCTCTAGCTGTGTAACTTGGGACAAGTCAATCAACCTCTCTGGGTCTCAGTTTCCTCATCTGTGAAATGGGGACAGTGAAGTCCTTACCTCTTAGGGCAGTTAGGAGGTTTAAAGGAGATATGATATCTAAAGCACTCAGAGCTCTGCCTGGTGCCTGGTAAGCAATCAATACATGTTGACTATTATTATCATCATTATTGAGTGGTCTTCATCTCTTCTGGGAAGATGTTTGACTTCTCCCGGCAGTACGTGTGTTTTTTCCTCTGTATCTCCCCGACGTCATGCTCACATCACCAGCCCAGCACTTACTATGTTGCTATAATTATTTAGCCATGTGTTTTTCGATCTAAATAGATCACGTATTTGTTCCTCTGACAACCCGGTGAAGGCCAGGGACCCCTTCTCAATGCAGTGTTTTAAATGCATAAAATAAAATGCATAGGATTCTAAAGGAAACCAATCATACTGAAATAGTTATCAAAATATTTCTCAAAAACAGATCTGTGATATGGTAATCTATGTTCTTCTTTATTAACACTTTAAATAACAGGATGTACTGCTGGGTCTCATAATTACCTTGACTTTAAAGGAGTGATGAACATAAATGATATTTTGAGATATTTACAACAACCATAAGTAATATGAAATATCTGTCATTTCTATTGGTGATAAAGGCACAGGGACTACTGATATCACTCTGGTCAATCCCCTGCCTTTATAAGTAAAGGAAACGCTACACTTCAGTTAGAGATTAGTGAAAATCAAAAGGCGATTTTTTTTCTAATCTAAACTCATAGACCCTTTGAATTCTATTGAGAACCTTGATCTGGGCTGTGAGTTTCTAAGAGCTCGTTGTTCTGTTTATCTTTGTAATCTCAGACTCAAATACAGAGCTTGGTATGCAGGAAGGACTTAACACATTGTTTCTTAAACTTAATAAACTTAGGACATTGTGCCAAGTGCTACAAACAGATGCTGAGGCTCCTGCCCTCTAGAAGCTAGAATCTGTACGCAAGTAACTGTGACACAAGACAAAAGCTGGAAAAAGCCATAACGTAAGTGATTAGAAGGATAGGGGGCCTCAGGGGTGTGTGTGTGTGTGTGTGTGTGTGTGTGTGTGTGTGTGTGTGGTGGGGAGTAGAGGACTGGATGACAGTCGTACATCTATCAAATTATTTTGAAATTATAAGTTATCAATCTGTCATCTCCTTGACTAAAGTGAGCTTTTCATGGACACAGACCATGCTTTATTTATGTCTGTGCAACAGGAATGGTATATTGAAAATATTAAACAGATGTATTTTTCATTCCCTTATAATCATGTTCCCTGCAGCCCTCACACAATTACAGCTAAGTCTTTTCCCCAAAGGAGGGGAGCAGAGCAGCAAGGAAGGCCAGGGGGGGAAGGAGGCAGGCATGGAGAGACAGGCTGCCACCTGCCACCCGACAGGCGGAGATGGTGGACAGACAGCCCTGCTGCCTTTGCGCGGGGCTGGAAGAAGAGAGTAGGGACGGGTAAGGGCAGCACCAGGGTCCTGCTCCTCCTCCCCGTGGGGCTGACTCTCAACATGGGGAGGGCAAAGGGGAAAAGGGAGGGAGGAGGGAAGGAGGAGGGAGAGAGGTTAAGAGAAGAAGATAAAAGCTGAGGGCACTTATTTCCTGCATCCTCTCGAGACGCTGGGTAAGGACCACCTTGCAGATGCCTTGGCATCAACAGGAGACGACCATAGCAGAAAGGAAACGCAGAGGTGTGTACAGGGTTCTGAAAGGCAGGGGCCAGGAGAGCACCCACAGGGGCCCCTGGGCTTCCAGGTGGCATGAAGGGACCCAGTGGGGACCTGGAAAGTAGCTGAAAATTGAGAGGCAGCAGGTGTGCCATGAGGCTGCTGCCGGGAGAAGGGAGGGGGCTTCATACCTAAACTGCAAGGTGAACCACCCAGGCCGGGGGGCAGGATGGAGAACAAGGTGAGACTCAGCGTGCAGAGCAGGCAAGCAGATGGCCATGCCGAGGGACCTCAGCCCCAGAGGTTACACCAGCTGTGGACTCCGTCCTGGATGCCAGCAGGATGCCTGGTGCCCAGGGCGAGGACTCAGAGGAGGAGAGCTCAAGGCCAGCCTGCCCCTTCCCAGCGCCATGAGGACATCCCGGCTGCCCCTGCACCGAGAGGCCATGTCAGCCCTTGGGAGGGCAAGGACTGAGCCCATCTCTGTAGGAACGAGCGACAGGGAGGTGATGGGCACTCGTGGGAGAACCGTCTACATGGTTTACTGTAATTGTGTCTGCTCTTCTCGGCAGAAGGGCTTTTATCTGTAAACACGCACTCTCCCCACCCCACCCCAAGATCAATGTACTGTCACTCCAGTCTGGAGTTCTTTCTTGTGTGTCTCTGTGACACCCACTGCCACAACGCAGTTGAGACAGGCCTAGGAATCCCCGGCCTTCATTTTGCCAAGGGGGGAAAGCAACCAAGGCACCTGGCAATCTGAATGACGCGCTTTGGTCATCCCCAACCAGGACTGGAATTAAAGCCAGCTCTCATTATGTGGTTTGGCATCAGTATCCCTCCTCTATGCTGAGATCTTTATTTTTTTAAAATTCAACAAGCAAATTAAAAAAGAAAAGAATTCCCAACTAATACCATCATTTGATTGAATCTAGCCGTAAGAAAAAATTCAGAAAAGAACATGACTCTAACAGAAATATATTGAGTGGCAGGGGAGATTAACTTTGGAAGGTATGGAAGTTCTACAGAATTCAAAGGAGAGATCATTCATAATTCATACCAAGCTTCGACAATGTGCACAGTCTCCTGTAAACCACGTTTAACTCATCCTATGAGTTCACCCATTTGCCAGAGTAAGAGAAAGTGGCTTTTCTATTATATGGTTAAAATGTGACTGTGACCCCACCATGCTTGGGGCCACTAGTTGCTGAGCTCCTGGAGAGCGGCTCCCAGACCCTACTTCCTCCCTGTTACTCTAACTCAGTGAGGGGCACAGAGCCACTACTCACCCACAGGGATCCTCTGTGCACTTAGAAAAAGGCAGACATGAAAATTGCAGGCCAGAGCCCAGCCAAGGTGAGCAAAACTGGGGGCCACCTGTATAATCACAGGTGGGCACATTCAATAAGACATGGCATTTACACAAAAAGTCTCCTTGGTCAAATCTGTAATCATTTAGGGATAAAGAAGATGTGGTATATATATATATATATATATATATATATATATATATATATATATATATATATATACAGTGGAATACTACTCAGCCATAAAAAAGAATGCAATAACGCCATTTGCAGCAACATGGATGGACCTAGAGATTATCATACTAAGGGAAGTCAGAAAGAGAAAGACAAATATCATATCTAAAATATGATACAAATGAACTTATTTACAAAACAGAAAGACTCACAGACATAGAAAATAGACTTACAGTTACCAAAGGGGAGGGGGGGATGGGTAAATTAGGAGTTTAGGATTAGCAGATACAAACTACTATATATAAAAGAGGTAAACAAGATCCTACTGTATAGCACAGGGAACTATATTCAATATCTTGTAATAACCTATAATGGAAAAAAATCTGAAAAATAATATATATACACACGTATAACTGAATCACTTTGCTGTACACCAGAAACTAACACAACATTGTAAATCAACTATACTTCAATTTTTAAAAATCTGTAGTCATTTAGAAGGCACCATTTTGCTGAAAATCTACCTTCTTAAGGGGTAGTTTCTTTTCTTTCTTTTTTTTTTTTTTTGAGGGGTAGTTTCTTATTTGGCTCTGGTCCACAGGGAAGCGTGCAACAGAGAGAAGAGAGTTCTCAACAGCAGCCTCCAATCTCTTTATCCACAAAGGCAATCTTTTCCTCTGCACCCAAGATTGGACAGAGACAGAACACTACAGGGGTAATGTCATCTGTCATGAGTAAAATCATTAGTGCTGTGTAAAAAAATTTTTTAAAGAAAATTGGCATTTTTCATCTCTGCTATGGAAATGATGATCATGATGTCAAAATGTCCAAGTATGACTATTATTAAAATATCTCACATTTATTTGACTCCGCATGTTTTCTAAGGGCTCCCACTTACTAGCCCTTCCTACCGGGCCCTTACATCCTTTATTTCAGGGATGAGGAAACGGGACTCTGAGATGTTAAGTGACTTGCTTACGGTCTTAGCGTAGGTGGCAGAGCCAGCACTAAAACCTACACCAGCCCCCTTCCTACTCTATCCTATACTCAGGCAGGGTTGTCTGAATTGCCCTGAATAGAGAATCCACCTATTCTGTTCTTGAAAAGTTCCTGATTCCTCTGGTGAAACCTATCAGGAAACCTTCTCTGGTCAAAAAGTATCTCTGTGTTTGCTTTTTCCACCTGACTGCCCACACCATTCAGAGTCAGTGCACCTATCCAGGGAAAGGGAGACCAAGGATGCTGCTGCCTTTGCCGTTCATCAACCGTGTCCCAAGTCTCATTGCTTCCCCATGCCCTGACATCAGGAACATCTGCAAGGCTTGCTGGGTATAAGCCTTACTTAGCCAATACCATCAGGCCCTTGTGTCAGCAGCCAGGCCTCAGAGGCAGTCCCTGCCACCTCGGCTGGTGGACCAGTTGGCTCCTGAGAATCCATAAGGGATTCTGCCATTCAGGGTCAAATTTGGCTCCCGATGGAGGTGAGTCCTGGCTTTCGAGGTATCTGTCCCTACCACCACTCCACAAACTTTTATTTTGGCCTGGAGTTGACAACCATTATTAGCACCACGCTCTATCCACTAGGCTTCCAAATCCATCTGTCACTGGATCGTGCCAAGACAGCAAAAATCAGCTGCTGTGCTTAGTCCTGACTTTCAGTTGCCTGAAGTTGAGGATCCTGTCCTACCACTTGGTGTGCCTCCCTCTCCTAACATCTCTTCTTCTTCAGATCACTGAACTCCCCAGGGGTGATTTTCACTTCAGTTCAGCAGCCTTAAAAACAGGTATAGAGAAGAGTGAGAAACAGGGGTTTTTAAGTCCAGTTTTCTGTTTATAATCGGGAAGAAGATTGAAACACATGCAGACAAAATATAAGGATTATTGATGGCCTTTATTTCCCCAGATTATCCTATTCTTGATCAATACATGAACGAGAATGACTGTGGGTTGTCTGTTCTGACAATAACTTATAATCTTCCAAAAAACCTGAAAACACCTTTGCCTGAAATTGCCCTGCTTTTCCCATGCGTTCACACTCCAAGTCCTTTTTCCCAAGGTTGTAACTTGCCCTCCTCTAACCTTCCCCAGCACTTCATCTACATGTCCCGTTTTTGCTTTCGCTATTTTATAGTCATTTATATTTATAGTGTTCTGTGCTCACCTTTCACTCTAAGCTCCTGGAAGGCACACACTCCTGATTCAATTTTGCATCCCTAAGGTTCTTACTGCTGGCCTTTCACATGGGTGGAGCTCAGAAAAAGTTGGTTTAGTGAATGGACCAAGGGAGGGATGGATGGATGGATAGATGGATGGATGGATGGATGGATGGATGGATGGGATGGATGCGATAGATAGATGGGTGGATGGACAGATGGATGGATGGACAGATGGGTAGATAGATGGGTGGATGATAGATGGGTAGCAGGGAGGAGGAGAGAAGGGAGACTCTTGGGTATACTACTACAACTTACTCTCTTTTCGTATTTCTTTGGAAAAGCAACTCACATTCATCCTCATTATCACACTCATTTGATTCCTAGGCACGTTCTCAGTTGGGGAGGTTTTGCAATTTCTCTGCTGCCACCACTAAATTAAAAGCACACTGGCAAGCTGTAGCAAGGGAAAGCCATAAAAGGTCCAGAACTTAAAGGGCTGGATTTCTGACTAAACCACAACCCACATATCACTGTTCTCACTTCATAGTTAAGAAATAAAAGTTTTCTGTTTGGAAAATTCCCCAGGCCTTCCTTCTCTCACCTGCTTAACAGCCTTCCCAGTTCTCTTGAAATATCTTTATTCTTTCCTAAGACTCTCATTGCCTATTTTCATCAAATTTTAAGTTTTAAGCAAGGAGAGTCAGAAAACAACAAAGGAGAAAATAAAGTCCACACTAAGAAAAATAAAACAGGTTAGTTGACAGCCAAAGGAATATCTGCCAATAGCAATGCCATTTGTCTTAGTTACTGCTTTTAACTTTCTCTCTCTCCTGGCATTAATAGAAATAAAACTGCGTGTCTCCAGCCTCACGCAGCTAATATACAGTTAGCACCCCAGGCAACAGGAGCCACAAAGTTCAAGTATAGTAGAGACAAATTCAAGTAAACAGATTGTAGACACAACTGATTGCAGCATTTAGTCTCATGGTGCTAGCCACCATAGCTGGTGGGTTTCATGCAAAATCAGGGGACTCCTATGGGAGAAGAGCCCCATGTAGCCAGCTAGGGCCTCCTCATCACAGAAGTATTTACCCACTGTACATAAAAGATGTAAGGATGGCAGAGAGAGGGGAACAGAATGAGGAGGGCTGCCAAATGGTGATTTGGGATCTTTGTTCCAATAAAAATGCCTGAACCCACATGCTAGCTCTGCTGAGTCTCCCTCCCCCGCACTGTCAGATCACTGCTGGAGGATCACCACCCATGTGACTGTCCCGCTGCGAGGCAGTGAAAGGCCCAACAAGCCCTTTAATGGATCCACTCAATGTCACCCCTTTAATTTCTATACCTGCACTTCGACATCAGATTCGTACTATATTCTCTGACGGCACTGGCAATTATAACTGCTCGGAGTGGCGACCACTGCCCATAATCTAGAGTAATAATGACAATGGCTTAGATTTGGTGGCCCTTTAGAGTTCCAATTCCAGCATCCAAGAGAGGCCCATTCCTTAGCATGGAACCAATGCTCTGAGCTACTGAGTCCCACATGCAAGCTTTTTCTGAACATTTATTCTTCTCGTTCCAAGCCAGCTGGGAAATCTTGTGTGCCAACAAAGCGCTGTCATTTCCAGCAAAACCACAGCTGAACCCGTGTCCCCACGTGGTCCAGCTTGAGCACCACTGAAAGGGCCTCGGAAAAGCAAATGCAAGTCTGGCCTGGAAACCATAGTCATCCCACACTGCTTCCTGGAAGGCCCTGGGTTTATTTCCAAGGCCTTTGATACAACCTATATGAGGCAGAACTGGCGTTCTTGGGGCCTGAGACTTTTCAACAGCAACCTCCCTGACGAACTCACACACTGTGCAATGTCTCGATTTGCAGGACCTTGTGGGCTTTTTTCAGCCGGGCCGGAAAGAATCCGTCCAAGCCATCTGCCCCTGTAGGCAGGAGCTGGCGCCCCACAGAGGCCAGGGAGGATGTGGGCTCTCCCCGTGCTTGCCAGAAAACCACCCCCAAACCCCCCGAAGGGCAATGACGAAATGTCCACGTTGTACTGAAAACAAGAGTAAAAGTAAGAAGAAGACAGCTCCTAGTGGATGAGGCAGCAAGTGGGTCCTTCATAAAGCCTAAAGGGACACTTGGGAATTCCAGTTTCCCATCCCCCCACCTTGCTGACCTCCCACCTACACTCAGCTTCATAAAATCCCAGCTTGGAGGTTCTAGATTGCTACCTGGGACCCCCAAAGAGAGGGCTGAGTCACGGGGACAGAGGACCCGTGTGGCATCGGTACAAGCCCCCCTATTCTCTAGCTTCTGAGTTCCAGCCCTCTCAGTCAAAGGCCAACTACTAAGCGAAGCAGCAGTCAGGGCGGTACGTCAGGGATGCTCTAGGCAGCCGTAAAATACATAAGATGCAGCTCATAAAATATTCGCAGGGTGTTATTAGGAAGCATGGCTAGGCTACCTCAAAGCAACTTGTTTTCTACGTGACCATATACACACATATCTACAGAAAATACTATAGTATGTGTATAAATGGCATATCTATATTCAGACATGGTACCTGAATTCCACTGAGCATCAAAGGGATTAAATTACTTCGGTGAGGTCTCTTGCAAAAATTGGATACTTACTGCTGCTGGTATCTATAACAATTTTCAGGCACTCTGCATAACTTCACACCAACCTTCCTAGTTCATTGCACTGAGATATATAAAGTTTCTTAGGATCTGCCCATTTCAACTAGAGGTCGTTCGTTATTTTTAAGGCTGTAATTTGGATTCAAGACTTCAAAATACGCATCCTGGGCACTGAAACATGGCCTGACCGCACTGGAGTGAGTTATTCTGCAATTCTCAGTGACTGGAAGTACTTGTGGGAAGATGGGAGCCTCCACAGACAAGCCTCTCCTTCAGGCCACAGGGAAATAGAACCAGGGGTTAAAACTTCCTCCCGTGGCTTGGTGGTCCAAAGCTGGACCCCTCCCTCTCCTGCCCTTGTCCTTTATAGATCCCTCTGGCTAATGGGGCACTGGGGAGGATGGGAACCATTCTAGCGGTGCCTCACCTGCCCATCGTCCGCCACGTTCCCACTCCAATGACTGCCCCTGGCCACGTGCTCCTAGCACCCTGGGTGACACTGCCCCAACTGCCCACCTCGCCCAGATCACCGTCCCAGGACAGTCAGGCACACATTCCCCTTCCTAAGATGCAGCAGTCAAAGCTTAGACCCCACTGGTGCTTCAAACCAGACTCTACCACTCACTACCAGGGCAATTACTAAACCTCTCTCTGCCTAAGTGTCCACAGCTGTACCCCCGGGATATCAGTACCTCCTTATAGAGCAAGCAGGAAGATTCAGTGAGATGATACACACAACCACTTAGAACAGCGTCTGGTACTAGTAGGCACTCAATTTAAAAAAAATCACTCTGAAAGAAATTAAAATGAAATCAGAGCTTCCTGCTCATCTTGGCACACTTAACACATGGATAATTTTTCTCCTTCCCGAAACTTCACTGAAATGAAAATAAAGGATTATGAAAAGGTGTAAACCCCCAACGACACAGAGAACAGGAGAAGCAACACTGCGAAAAATGTCTCTAATTTTTTAAGAAACTGGAAAGTGGATAGAGAAGTTAGCAGAGCTGTGAAGAATAAAGTAAGGGGCACCCTTTCTGAGCCATGAAACCTCAGAAAGGCTGGGAGATTGGCAGTACCAGCTTCTTCAGAAAGTGGGGCTGAAATGTATTAAGGAGCGGTGAGACCCAGGTCCCCTCTCCTGGCTGGGGCCTCCAGGTGATCACCCTTCCCCCATCACAGCAGGAGAGGAGAGGTTCATTTTATGGCAGCCCCAGACTCGGAGACTCAGGGATACCAGGCACAGCAGAGACCAGGGAAAAGGCACCATACACAAAACAGGGGCTTCAGTGAAAGTGTAAATCTAGACCAAACACCCCTCCTCACTGCCCTTCTACCCTCTCCAGGAAAGGTGGTATCCAGGTGAATCTCCTCATCCCTACCCCAGGCGAGAAATCAGAGGATTCTCCTCTGGAGAAATGAACAGCCCCAGAGAAAACACTTATGGATGCTACAGATGTGGATAGTTGGGGACCACCTCCCCCCACCCTCAGTGAAATGGCTGAAATTCCAGCCCAATCAATTTTCAGTGATGCCCAGGAATTGACAAACCCCACCTGGGCACACAGAGCGTCCCTACATGTCTTGGTATTAATTACAAATGGGCAAGGAAGTTTCCAATTTAAAAGGCAATCTATGAAGAAATAGGAAACAATGCAGAAAGAAAAAGACTGCAGTTAATATCCTCAAATATATAATAGAAGATAGGTATCCATCATACATGAACAGAACGCTATTTAAAAAAGAATCAACTGGAGAAAGAGTTCTTAGTAATTTAAATATGCAGCTGAAAAAAATATGACAAAAATCTGGAAGAAAAGTCATGGAAATTTTTCAGAAAAGAGAACAAAAGGGCAAAGAGATGGAAAATTGAAGATAAAAGATAAGAACACTTAAGGACCAATCTAGGAGTTATAGGAAAGCCAGAAAGAAGAAAGAAAACGAAGAGGAGAAAATAAAGCAGTAATATAAGAAAATTTCCCAGAAATGAAAGGCACAAGTCTCCAAATGGACAAGACCACAGTAAAGGAACAGACCCCATACTGTGTACATTATTGGGAATTTCAGGAAACTAAGAGATAGAAAGAGATCCTAAGCTCCTGGTGTAGGGAGGACAGGTCACGTATAAAAGACTGAGAATCAGAATGACATCACACTTCTCACCAGAAATATTAGAAGCCAGAAGACTACGAATTGATTCCTTCAAAATTCTATGCTTCACACCAAGTTATCAGTCAAATGTGAGAGTAGGAAAAAAAGACATTCTCAAACAGTCAAATCTCAAAATATTTATCTCTCGAACCCCTTACTCAGGAAGCTACTAAAGGATCTGCCCCATCAAAATCAGGGGGTAATCCAAGAAACGGGAAGACACAGATTCGGAAAACAGGGAATCCAACGCTGGAGGGCAGACAAACCCTCCAGATAACTGGGCAGCAGACCTGGAGAACAGGAAGCCCAAATTGGGATGGTGGAGGGAGGACTCCAGGAAGGATATCTCCAGGGAAAAATGCGATTGATAGATTACTGATTGCATTTAACCATACAGAAAATAGTATTAAGAAAGATTTAGAGTTCTTTTGGAGATTTAGGGAAGAATTAATTACAGGGACACAGAAAATACTTCAGAACAAAACAAAATACCAACAAAGTGATGGTTAACTCCTGGAAAAATAAAAAGTTATTGAAAAAAAAAAGGAACTGTTATCTGAGTATACTTTTGTGCTTAGTATAGTGAACAATACTCACCAAGTCAATGGAATGTAAACAATGACTGGATTTAAACAAAAATTAGGAGACAACTGTCTTGAGACCAGAAAGAATGGGAACTGGGGGAGGGAACTTCCCATATGAAGTCAATAGGTAATATCTAAAAATTTTAATACCTTTAAGTTTTAGAAATCAAGAGATATCAGTGTAAGCAAATGACTTAGAAAAGTGAAGGCAGCCTCGTGAGCAGTGACAAGTGTTGACAGTGGCTGCCTCAGAGGGGCAGAACTCAGGCCAGGGAGGGGTGATGCAGGGCACCGTTCTCTCCCAGGTTAAACCTCTACCCAGAGGTCACAGTTTCTGTGCTTCCTAAAACTCTTGGCTAGCAGGTGAGAATTTCAGTCAATGGCCCTATGGACTTGTATGAGTCTGAATCGTTTATGCAATAGCTTCTTGGTGATTGTAACGGAGAGCTGTAGTCTGACTTAGTAAAATGTTCTGTTAGAAACTGTTTTATAAGAAAGATACTTTCAACTACTAAACGCAAACCTGCTTCCAAGAAAGGAAAAGTTGAAATCTGCTCAAAGCATTAGCATTCGATTAGAATCATCAGGAAAAGCACAGTGGTGCCTGAATAGAAATGATACTGCCAAAGTGGTTCTATTAAAAAAAAAAAATGAGCTGGCCTTAATTCTTATTGGGGTTCAGCTATGACTATCTCACCCAGAAGAAAACGGTCTGATGGGCCAGGTTGGAAATTAACATAATAATGATAACAGCCACTACTACCATATTTATACTTGCATAACATTTTGCTCAATACTTTCACTTGTATTATCGCATTATCCTCTTTTTACAGCTATACACATATTTTTCTGTAAGGACTTAACAAAATCCACACAGCTAGTATTCTAGGCAGGCTTGGACCCCAGCTCTTCTGACTCTAAATTCAGTGCTAATTCTATCTCACCAGCACCTAGCACAGTATCTGGCTCATAAGAGGTGTTCAAAGAGTATTTGGTGAAGGTGTGATTTATTGTGTCCCCCAGCTTGTGACTCCAGCCCACCTTGCATGGCCCAGAAACACCCCGGAGAGCCTGAAACCTGGTGAGAGAGTCACAGAGAAGGTAGGACAGGCTACTGCCACTGGCCCCCAAATTGATCTCGCTCCTCCAGCCCTGCTCCTGCCATATCCTCTGCACCCTTCACACTTCACTGTTACTGTTTTCCTGTCCATCTTCATCTCGACTGCACACTCCCTGAGGGCAGGCTGTGTCTATCTCCACGGCGCCCTCGGCGTTCAAATATCAGTTGAATGTGTGAATGCATGAATGACACTTCCTAGAGCCTCCCCACGGACTGTGCCCAGCGGCTGAGACCTTAAATGGCTAATTTTAGCATCAGGTGTGAGGGACAAATAGAAGGATCCAATGATGAGCTCCTGACGACCGGGGTGGGAGGAAATGGGAGGTCTCGCTACAACAGGGTGTGAATCGCAGAAGCTCTTCTGCAACCTGCACACCACCGGCGTCAGCCACCTGCTCAGAAGATGGCAATTAGGACACTGCAGTCCGAAAGCCCAGCACCACGTGCTCGCGGCTGTGAGCTGTGTACACAAGTGGCAGGTCGCACGCCCCCTCCGTCGCCTGTGTCAGCTGTGTGGTTACCTGCTACATGATCTGTTCACAGAGTCATCACTCAGGGTTGCTTTTGTACTCAAGAGGCAGGGCTATTGTTTTTGGCATCAACACAGGAGAAAACAAAGGAGGCTTAGAGTGAAAAAATGAGGCCAAAGCACACCAAATCCCTGAAGAAAGATCCCAGGAGCCCCTCAGAGAGCCTGCCCGGCCGAGGCCACCCAGCCCTCTGCGCAGAGCTTCTTTCTCAAGCAGGACTAGATTCGTTCCACCCAAGGTCCCCGGACTCTGAGGGGATGCTTGAACAATTTTTCATTTCTTTAGAAAGATGAATGGAAATAGTACATTTATTCAGGACAAATCCACATAGACCAACGTAAAAATCCAGGTTTCTTTGTTTGATTGGGAATATAAGGTGGTGAAAAAGCTGATATTCAAATCGAAATACCTCTTTAATCAAAAAGGAGAGAAATGAACGAACTATTGCTAAATAAAGGTAGTCCCTCTCTTTTAGGACACAAAGTTAGTGGGTTGAAAATAATAAAAGGGATCCAGAGGGGTGAAGGCTGGGAGCCACTGTTCTCAGAGGCATATTTGGGTCCTCGGCTTTGTAATCAGACCGATCAGAGCTGCACAGAGTATCCAGGAACGCTGGAGGCATTTAGTACAGCCGAAAAAAGAGAGGAGATGGCCAAACTGAGGCAGGGGAGAGAGGCAGGTACAGCCTGCAGAGAGCTCTGTGTCTGGTGCTTTGGTTACACTCCAACTGCAAGGGGGACCAGTGAAGGACCCGTGCAGGAAAATGATACAAGCAAAGATGTGTTTTGGAACAACAACTCTGTTAGCAGTAGGGTTGATAGAATGGAGGCAGAGAACCCACCAATTGGGCTTCTCCAATGGCCCAGGAGCAACAGGAAGAGAGCGGGAATGGGGGCAGCAGGGCTGGGGACGAGGGGCAGTACTCAAGGTGCCTATGGTGCAGAACTGCCAGGGCGGGCTGCATACGGAGACTCGGCGGGTCCAGGCCTCCGATCTGGATCAGAGGCCCAGACAGATGAGAATGCCAGTCCCCGAGACGGGGAACTTGGAGAGAGAAGCACTTTGAGAGAAGAATATAATTCAGTTTTAGACAAGCTGAGGTATGATGCGGGGGACACCTCAGTAGAAATGTCCAGTAGGCAGCTGCACATCCCCATCAGGTCCAGGAAAAAATTCTGAGTGGGGAAATACATGCAGTTCTAGGTGGTAATTCAAGCCACAAGGGGAGATAAGCTTGCATAGGACAGACTGTGTGTCGTGAGAGGAGAAGAGGGCCAAGAAACTCCGGTGATAAGGTGATGTCCTCACCGTCATGGGAGGAGAGGATTTCAAGAAAGAGGAGAACAGACAAGACCCCATGGTGGGCATGGACTTAGTGCTCCCGTGTCTTCTGGTGGTGACATTTACCAGGGGAATTTCAGTGGGGCGGTGCGGGTGGAAACCATATTGTTGTGGGTTGAAGAGTGAGATGGAAGTGAGCAGAGAGACTAAATATGGACAATTTTCAAGGAGGTTGGCTGCAGAGGGAGAACACTAGGGCAGGGCCAGGATCGAGGAAGGGTCTCCATTTGAAAGGGGAGCTATTAGGTCTATCTATCGACTGAGAAGGAGCCAGGAGGGGCAGTGGTGGGATGGAACAGAGGGACCCCATACTCCCCACCTTGCTGGCTCCCATCCTGCCTACCATAGCTCAGAAGGTGACATCTCCCACTGGCCAGTTTGTCTTGGGATGCAGTGCAGCTGTGGCCACCTTCCTTCAGGGACGTCAAGTCCTCTCAGATCTGGTGTGGGACTGAGGGGGTCACTAGAGAAGGGTTACCAAACCTAGCTAGCTACCCATCAGAATCTCGTGGCACTGGTTAAATATATAAATCCCCAAGCTCCACCCAGTTCTGCCTTCTCAGAGTCTCTGGAGGCGAGGTCAAGAAATCTGTCTTGGTAGAAATTCCCCAGTGGTTTCTGATGCGCTGGGGCACCACTAACTTAACTAACAAGCCTTGTGAATCGTACACTGAAGGGCCCACAGGAAGCAGGGCCTGGTCTGCCCCTCACCCAGGACCGGCTGGTCATGAGGCCTACCCATCGCTCCTGCCCTCACACAGCTCAGGGCAGTTTCCAACAGTCTTGAGAGAAACCGAGGCTAATTTGCAAAGCCGAAGGGACCGAGGCCCTCATGCACCGGCCTTCCCCTGACAGAGCAATGACAGAAATCCTTTATCTCCTTCAAGTTGTCCTCCTTTACCCAACAGGGCTGGGAAGAACTGCAGGTAACAGAGCCCCGCGATCTTCTTGCTTGAATCACATTCCCTGAGGATGACTACATACAGCCCAGTCCTGGAAGAACGTTCTGGCTGTGACACGAGCTTGAGTGCCAGGCCCAGTACCCTAAGAAAGAATGAACAATGCCAAGAAGTTAAACACCCTATTCGTCTGGGAACCAGGGGAGCCACACTTGTGCCCATCACTCCTTCCCCCAAGACTCAGCTCGGCTCTCGGGAAATTGGTCCTGTCCCCCGGAACTGACAAGAATTCAGGCTCTGGAAGCTTAGAAGAACCGCAGGCTTGTCAGTCCTTCCGAGGGGGGCAATGGGAGGAGCTGGGCACCTCGGCAGACACAGAGGAATGGCCTGACCCTGTGAGGCCTCACCTGGGGGTATGGAGCTGGGCGAGCATGCAATGCTGCAGCTGTGAAGGAAAACCGCAGTCAGCTTCGTGTCAGCGAAGAGACAGGAAGGGCATCCAGGTGCAGAGAAGGCTTTGAGAGTAAAGGTGAGGAAGGGGATGTCAACACTTAGTCCTTTATTATCTTTGCTAATCCAAAGGGGCTTCAGTCCAGAGGCCACAGGATTCAACCTGCTTTGACCTCTAGGACGCTGGCTGGGTCAGAGAGGTTCCAGCCAAAGATCAGAGAGTGACCTCTTCCCACAGAAGGTGAAATGTGGTCCCTCTCAGTCCTGTGAACTAGTTAAGGCAGTTAGGGAGAGAGAGAACCCATGCAATCAGGCCTGTGGCGGGAGAGAGGACATCAAAGGCTGCCGGACTCTCTGTAGGAGCATTTCTTCAACCTCCATTGTTTCAGAAACATAATCATCACCTAGCCAAAACTGTCTTCCCGAAAAAGACATACGTGACCTCATATAGCTAACCTCCTGTGTGTTACACATGGTCTTTTAATCTGGTTTGAGTGTAGGTGCTATCTGTTCTAGGGAGGGAATAAAAGTAGCTTTGATGGCTAAAATACACGTGTTTGATGTGCAAAGTCCTCAGCTTGAAGCAGATACGGTCATGATCTGCTGTTCTTTGGAGAAAGGTGGTTCTTGTTGTAAATTTATAAAATCCAAAGGTATTTACAAGAGCCGTGGCAGTACTGGGCCTGCCGGGTACCCCTGTCAAGGGGGTCGTTTGTCACCCTACCTGTCCTCCACTAGATCACCAGAACCCAAAATGCAGAGCCAGATGCCTGTCTGGGTACTTGGCAGGCTACAGGCGCAGCTGCAATTAGCAAGCTGGATCATGATTCAGCATCAGACGCGGGCAGCCTCCACCGGAGCATAGCCGACAGCTTAAAAATAGCGGAGCTGCGGCTGCATCTCGCCACCCCAGGCTCCATGCGAGGCAGGGCAGCTGCCGCCAGCAGAGCCTGCAGAGTGTCCGCCTTCCAGCTGTGACGGCGTGGGAAGCGGAAGGGGCGGCTCCCATCAAGCTTCCCAGGAACCACGCCCAACGCAGAAGAGCCGGTGGTCCCCGGTCCCGCCATGCGGCAGGCGCCCGAGGATTCACAGGTCCAGGTCTCATTTGAAATACACAAGCCACCGAGGGACACATCCAACACTGCTTCCCCACGTCCAGAGCACCACACAACTACGTGTGCGGCCACACCCACAGGGGGCGCCGCCAACTCCCCCTCCCCAGTTAATGACCAGCGAGGGGCTGCTCTAAGCCTGAGGGAGGGAAGCAAACATCTCGGTCTAGCGAAAGGAGGTGGGATTTCGTCTTCAGAGAGGCCTGGGTTCCAAACCCGTTCCAACCATCTGCCAGCAGACACCACCGGCTTCCTGGTCGCCCATCACTAACCGTCCCTGTTTAGGACAAATTCTGTCCCTTCTTAGGGTCTCAGACTCTGGTGTAAAACAGAGCTCATGATCACTAATTTTCTGGTCATGTTAAGAGTAAATGAGGCTTTATTGAAAATGTTTGCCTTTATTTGAAATGTCCTGAAAAGTTAAACTTTTTATTGTTATTGCTCGTGAAATACTCATATTAAAACTGAAGTCTTAATTTAAAAAAAAGAAAAAAAGTAAATGAGGCAACATACAAAGCAGTGAGAAGGATGGGCAGCATAAATGAGCCGTGATAAATCCACACTTCCTTCATGGCAGTGACTGAGCTCTGCCCTGGGGGACCACAGTCACAGTGGAACCATGGTCAGGAGGACAGGTGGCGACCTGGGGCATACAGGGCAGGGAAAACCACCGGCGGGCCCTCGGTGTCCTGCTATCGGTCGAGTTTTCATTTCAGTCATATTTTCTAGATGATATTTTCTAGATGAAAAGGCAATATCTTCAGGGCTGCTGTTGTCTTTAGACATGTTCTACCCAATAGCCCAAAAGGAGATTTACAATAATGGAGAGACTTGCCCTTTTTCTGAGAATACTAGTATTGAATAGATGTCACTTGTCCCCAAATTAATCTATGAAATTAACAAAATGATTCTAAAATATATCTGGAAGAATAATTCCATGGTACTAGCTGAGAACATTTTGAAAAAGAAAAGTAGTGAGTGGGGATTTGCTCTATCAGATTTTAAAAGGTACGAGTAGTAAAATAGTGTGGTAATGGCATAGGAAGAGACATCAAATCAATGGAATATAATAGAAGGTCCAGAAACAGACCCAAATATCTAAACATGTTAGTATATTATGAAGCTAGTATTTCAAAACAGTGGGAAACGGATGGACTATTCAATCAATAGTGTCGGTACAACTGGCTAACCACTTGGATGAAAATAAACTATATCCCCACTTCTCTGAATACACACAAATGAATTTCCAGATTGACTAAAAGTTTAAATATAACAAAATATAGGAAATATAAGTGGATATTTAAATAACCTTGTGTTGGTAAAGAAATTTCTAAGCATGACACCAAATAGCAGAAACTGTAGAGAAAAAAGGTTGATACATTTATAATAAATGCAATTAAAGGCAAACGGAAACTTCAAGGACAATCACTGTAATACAGGTGAAAGGGTGAATATTTGAAAAGTTTTTACAAATGAATAAGAAAAAGATAAAAACATCAATAGAAAAATTGACAAAGTACATGAACCAACAACTCAAACCAATAAATACAAATGGGCTTTAAAGATATGAGGCTTTCTCAACATAATAAAGGCCATATATGACAAACCCACAGCCAACATCATCCTCAATGGTGAAAAACTGAAACCATTTCCACTAAGATCAGGAACAAGACAAGGTTGCCCACTCTCACCACTATTATTCAACATAGTTTTGGAAGTTTTAGCCACAGCAATTAGAGAAGAAAAAGAAATAAAAGGAATACAAATTGGAAAAGAAGAAGTAAAGCTGTCACTGTTTGCAGATGACATGATACTATACATAGAGAATCCTAAAGATGCTACCAGAAAACTACTAGAGCTAATCAATGAATTTGGTAAAGTAGCAGGATACAAAATTAATGCACAGAAATCTCTTGCATTCCTATACACTAATGATGAAAAATCGGAAAGTGAAATTAAGAAAACACTCCCATTTACCACTGCAACAAAAAGAATAAAATATCTAGGAATAAACCTACCTAAGGAGACAAAAGACCTGTATGCAGAAAATTATAAGACACTGATGAAAGAAATTAAAGATGATACAAATAGATGGAGAGATATACCATGTTCTTGGATTGGAAGAATCAACATTGTGAAAATGACTCTACTACCCAAAGCAATCTACAGATTCAATGCAATCCCTATCAAACTACCACTGGCAGTTTTCATAGAACTAGAACAAAAAATTTCACAATTTGTATGGAAACACAAAAGACCCTGAATAGCCAGAGCAATCTTGAGAACGAAAAATGGAGCTAGAGGAATCAGGCTCCCTGACTTCAGACTATACTACAAAGCTACAGTAATCAAGGCAGTATGGTACTGGCACAAAAACAGAAATATAGATCAATGGAACAGGATAGAAAGCCCAGAGATAAACCCATGCACATACGGTCACCTTATCTTTGATAAAAGAGGCAAGCATATACAGTGGAGAAAAGACAGCCTCTTCAATAAGTGGTGCTGTGAAAACTGGACAGCTACATGTAAAAGTATGAAATTAGAACACTCCCTAACACCAAAGACAAAAATAAACTCAAAATGGATTAAAGACCTAAATGTAAGGGCAGATACTATCAAACTCTTAGGGGAAAACATAGATAGAACACTCTATGACATAAATCACAGCAAGATCCTTTTTGACCCACCTCCTAGAGAAATGGAAATAAAAACAAAAATAAACAAATGGGACCTAATGAAACTTAAAAGCTTTTGCACAGCAAAGAAAACCATAAACAAGATGAAAAGACAACCCTCAGAATGGGAGAAAATATTTGCAAAAGAAGCAACTGAAAAAGGATTAATCTCCAAGATTTACAAGCAGCTCATGCAGCTCAATAACAAAAAAACAAACAACCCAATCCAAAAATGGGCAGAAGACCTAAATAGACATTTCTCCGAAGAAGATATACAGATTGCCAACAAACACATGAAAGAATGCTCAACATCATTAATCATTAGAGAAATGCAAATCAAAACTACAATGAGATATCATCTCACACCGGTCAGAATGGCCATCATCAAAAAATCTATAAACAATAAATGCTGGAGAGGGTGTGGAGAAAAGGGAACCCTCTTGCACTGTTGGTGGGAATGTAAATTGATACAGCCACTATGGAGAACAGTATGGAGGTTCCTTAAAAAACTAAAAATAGAACTACCATACGACCCAGCAATCCCACTACTGGGCATATACCCTGAGAAAACCATAATTCAAAAAGAGTCATGTACCAAAATGTTCATTGCAGCTCTATTTACAATAGCCAGGACATGGAAGCAACCTAAGTGTCCATCATCGGATGAATGGATAAAGAAGATGTGGCACATATATACAATGGAATATTACTCAGCCATAAAAAGAAACAAAATGGAGGTATTTGTAGTGAGGTGGATGGAGTTAGAGTCTGTCATACAGAGTGAAGTAAGTCAGAAAGAGAAAAACAAATACAGTATGCTAACACATATATATGGAATCTAAGGAAAAAAAAAAAAGGTCATGAAGAACCTAGTGGCAAAACGGGAATAAAGACACAGACCTACTAGAGAATGGACTTGAGGATATGGGGAGGGGGAAGGGTAAGCTGTGACAAAGTGAGAGAGTGGCATGGACATATATACACTACCAAACGTAAAATAGATAGCTAGTGGGAAGCAACCGCATAGCACAGGGAGATCAGCTCTGTGCTTTGTGACCACCTAGAGGGGTGGGATAGGGAGGGTGGGAGGGAGGAAGATGCAAGAGGGAAGAGATATGGGAACATATGTGTATGTATAACTGATTTACTTTGTTATAAAGCAGAAATTAACACACCATTGTAAAGCAATTATACTCCAATAAAGATGTTAAAAAAAAAAAAAAAGATATGAGGCTTCACTCCGGCCACACTGGCCTTCTTTCAGGTTCTGGAACATTCTATGCCACCTCCTGCCACGGGATCTTTGCACAAGCTCTTCCCTCCACCAGGAACCCTCTCCCTCCATCTTCACCTAATTAAATCCCTCAACTCTCTGGTCAAAGCTAACTTCCCCAGGAAAGCCCTCTTTAAACACTCCCCCAACCCAGACTAAATGAGATTCCCCTCCCTCCTCCTTTACAAGTCTTTCAACACCAAGTAGTTTTCCTCCTGGCACTTTTTACAGCTGGTTATTATACATTTATTTTTGTAATTATCAGACTGTTTTCTCCCGCTCTGGATAAACTGCCTGTTTTTTGCTGATCATTTTATGTGCTGCACAACGGTTACATAAATTACATGATACACATAAAATGGAATTCTACACAGTGAGTTAAAGTGTTATAGAAGATTAATTTTAATAGTATAAAAGATATCATGATATATTGTTAAGAAACAAAAGCAGGTTATAAAATCACGTATATAGTACCATTTGGGGGGAAAATGTGTACATATAGAAAATAGACATACATCACATTTTTAACAGGAGGTTAGTGTGACGTCTGTTTTCTTAATTTCGCTTATCCAAATTTTCGTTTAAAATTTCAACAGTGAATACACACACACACATACATATATAGCTTTTTTAATAAGAGGAAAAGATTGAAACGAGCTATGGTTTTCCTCTCCAACCCATGGAGTCCAGTGATTCCTACAGGAGCCCACTGGGTGTCCCTTTCCACAAGTTTCCCACGACCCTCCACCACCTCTCTACCTTCATTTCCACCAACAGAAAGAAAGAGCCTAGCTCCAAGGCACCGTACAGAACTCTGTTTAGCCACCTCCAAGCCCCAGATTACTCGTCTTCAGAAAATAAAAACCAAACGAAAGAGCATACCGCACTTTAAAAAAACTAAACAGCCCAACTCCCAAGAACAGTTAAAATGGGAAATCTGTGCTTAGCCTTGAGAACTATGTCTACTCAATGAATATATGTGGACAGACTGACCACCTAATAAAATGGACAAAGGGGCAACTGCAAGTTTTAATACCGAACAGCAAAGATCATGCTTACAATAGTTCAAAGAGGTGGGCGTGTTTTGTACGTTACGGGCATACACGATGTCTGACACAAGCAAGACCCCGAGAAGGAAAAGTGTTGCTGCCAAAGGTCAGGGGAGGGGTGGAAAGGGGACCCAGCTTCTCAGGTGAGGGTCTCATACAATGAAAAAGATACATTTCATGAGAGTTCAAGTACCCCACTGGTCTGGCGTTCTTGACACAGTAAGCCTGTGCTGACACCGCACTTTCCTGGGGCTTCCTTTCTTGAGAGTGAAATTGGCCTGCTTATTGGTAGGTAAGGATGGAGCCAGCCTGCACTTAATACACTGGTGGAACTGCTCAAGAATTGTCCATCCCTGAGAAAAAACCTCCCCTTGAAGGGCCGCCAAGGACAAAGTCCGCTCTCCTTATCGGTGTGGGCTGGGCATGTTTCAGTCCCAGTGAGATGCGGACTTCAAGGCCAGATAAACTGCCGGTCACACTCCATGGTCCCCAGACCCCGTGGCCCCGCTTAACGGGGATGGACCTTTCCCATTTGCGGCCGGGGCGCATTGCCCTTCCGCTGAGCTCTCAAACCAAGCAGGCCTGTCTTGTGGTCCATCCAGGAGGAGCCCCTTTGCCATGCACTCGGGGAAGGCAGGCAGTTTGCTCCCTTGAGTCCATCTGGACCGCTTTCCTGAGTTAGAACATTTAGCACTATCCCTTACGTTCAAGGCTTGGAGTTTGGGGGTAAGAAGAAAAACAGATTCTGCAGAAATACTCCCAAAGTCCCCTCTGTTGTCTCTTCCCTCCCATTCCTAACTCATCTGGGCCTCTTCTTTCTCTCTCTTCCCCTACAGCTTCTCTCTCTTACTTTAAGGGGGGGAAAAGATAATGCCAGTAATTCACTATTAAGTCCACATATGCACAACTTCTGTCACCCACTGTAAAATAGTAATAATAATACCAGTGAGGCTAACCTATATTGAAGGGTGCTCACAAACCAGTCACAGAAATGCCGCCCCAAAGCCACCAATGAGCTCCCAACACAGGGGCCGCTGCTTGCCCTCATCCATCCCCTCTCCCTCTGCAGAGTTTCACGCTGCTGACCACCCCCTCCCTAAACCATGTTATCCCAGAGTTTGGTAACACTGCCCTATCCTGGTCCCCTGTCTGTCTCTCTGAACCTTCCCTTGGTCTCCTGTGGGGAAACTGAGGCACAGAGAGGTTCCAGGACATGTCCCAGATCATGGGCATATTAAGACATGGGCTGGGACTCAAATGCAGGCCTCCGGATTCTCTCTCTCCACCAGCCCTCAGGGGAGTCACTCCCAGGCCCCCGGGCCCCTCCGTCTCCTCTCTAGACCACTGAACTGCTTCCCATAAGAATACTCCTACATCCGCGTTTATACCCCCAACTTCTCTTTTCCATCCTCATTCTCCAACGCCTGCTGGGCAATCCCACCTGCGTGTCAAAATTTAACCATCTTAAGACCAAACTCATCATCTTTCTAAAGTAAGCTTTTCTCCCTGACATCTCCATTACAGTTAATGATTCCACTCTTCTCTCTGACACCCACATTAGAAACCTCTGGCTACAAGGTCTTCCTTGATCTTCCCTTCTATTCTCTTGAATCCATCCTTTGAAAGCTCTTCCCGGCTTTCTCTCCCCTCCCAGTCCTGCTGCCAGTGGGCCTCCTCTGGGCCTTTAGCACCCCTCCCCTGGAATACCTCCTTCTGGTTACCTGCTTCCATGACCCCTCCAGCCTACCCTGTCCCAACCACAGCCAGACTCATCACCCCAGAGCAGGGCTTCTCCACCTCGGCCCCATGGACACCGTGGGCTGCGTACTTCTTTGCTGCCGGCGGGTATTCTGTGTGTTGTAAGATGTTCGGCAGCATTCCTGGCCTCTGCCTTCCACCCATTCCAGTCATGACCCCAAAATGTCTCCAGACATTTGTAAATGTCCCCTGGAGGGGAAAAATCGCCCCCGTTGAGAACCATGGCCCTAAAGCATGACTCAAACACGCTGCTCCTTTCAGAAACTCTCAGTGGCTCGCCAATGTCCTCCCAACGAGTTCTCAGGAAGGAAACAGTCTTCAAGAGATTAGGGAATTATGTTTCCTACTTATGATCTCCTTTCTCTGGAGATTTTGGGCCACCTTTGGGCTGGGGTTCAAGGTGTAGTGGGGAAGAGGGGTAAAGAGGCAAAGCAGAGAGGGCAGCTGACAGATTCATCTTTGGTCTGACAGCTGGGGCTTCATGGCTGAGGGTACCCCTGCCTGGAGACAGTGAGGCAAGGAGGGGTAGACACACAGGGCTCCAGGGCCAGATGGTGCGGACTGGACCCCAGGCCCACCCCTTCTTAATTCTAGGACCTTGGGCCTGTCCTTTCATCTCTCTCTGCTGTGGTTTGCTTGTCTGAAAACGGGGATGAAAACAGTACCTAATTCATAAGGTTGCATGAGTTAATATGAATAAAGCACTTGAAAAGTGCCTGGCATGAAGCAAGTAATTGATAAACATTAGCCATCACTATTACCATTATTAATAATATTGCTACTACATTTCCAGCCTTATTGACTGTATGTTTCCAAAACATGCTCTCAGTTCAGGCCACAGTGAGTCCTTACGTGGCAGTGAACACACCTTATGCTTGCCCACGGCGAATGCCTATGTTCATGCTCTTTCTTCGAAAATCCTCTGCTTTCCATGTCCTCCTACAGAAATTGTACACGCCTTTCAAGGCCTACCGCAAATGTCATCTCTGTTACAAATCCTTCCCTCTTCAAACAAGCCAAAAACCATCTTTCCCGCTCCTGGACCTCACAACACTATGATTATGTACTCAACACATACTTTCTTCTGTTACAAGTACAGGGAATAGAATTATTCCAACTAAATACATCTCAACCCCTATCTTAGGGGTCACTCTACAGAATCTGGAATATTGCCTTTTCACATAGTTAGTAATTCTAACTTGAATGCATAAAGGAAATAATTAATCTAAGATACTATTTTATAATACTATGATTTCTTGTCTGAGAGGAGCATTATAAGGCATATAAATACAGTTGCCCCTTGGTATCCTTGAAGGATTCGTTCCAGCACCCCCAAGGATACCAAAATCCATAGATGCTCAAGTCCCTTATATAAAATGGCATAGTATTTGCATATAATATATATATATATAATTTATGCACATCCTCCTGTACACTTTAAATCATCTCTAGATTACTTATAGTACCTAAGTAAATGCTATGTTAATAGTTATAAATACAATGTAAATGTTATATAAGTAATTGCCAGTGCCTAGCTAATTCAAGTTTTGCTTTGGGGAACTTTCTGGAAGTTTTTTTTCAAATATTTTCCATCTGTGGTTAGTCAAATCTGCAGATGCACAACCCTTGGATATGGAAGACTGACTATACGCAGACTTCACTGTACTGAGCTGGATATCCTTGCTAATATACATTTGTAACAGAAAAGTGTTCAAACTTTCAGTTCTTAAAGTCATAAGCATACCATTTCTCCACTTTTCTTTAGTATGTTAAGTGCTGAATTAATATTCTTACATAAATCATCAATTGCTTCCTCGTAGTTTTGCTTCTGTGCTGGCTTTGATAGTTTCCCTGTACTAAAACATAGTCAAACCTCACAGTTCCTGCTCAGGAGCCTGAAGATCTCAGCATGAAGGGAAGGGTTTCCCGTTACACCGCTCCTGAGTCTTTGTGTGAGCGAATCAGGCTCAGAGAAAACAATTCACACTATAGAGTATTCATGAAACAACGGGCTGCGGGCCATCAGTGGATGGCACAAAAGGGCCTGAGAGTTTGGATCTCTGTTCCCTGGAGAAAATATCACCTTGTGTGCTGCGGGAAACCAAAACAGAGCCATCATCAGAAAGGAACCTGTCACACCAGCCTTGGGCCAGCCCACATGCCTGGGCAGCTGAGCACCACTGCCCTGCAGCCAGGCCTCAAGGGGACTGGATCCCCAGGCCCCAGCCCAGGGAAACTCAGGCACTCGGACAGATGAGGAGACAGAGGGGGGCAAAATGACTCACTCATCTTCCCAGGGAGGTGAAGTGTGAAGAACAATAGCGTATTTAAATTCCACAAAAAACGTGCCAGGCTGATCTGAGTGTCCCCTATAACTCTAAACGTATTGGAGGGAAATTAAAAAGAAGTACTTAGCAGTTCATAAACATATGAAATACATTACCCAAGACACAGGGGGCAGAGAACCTGTGGAAGAAGGGTTTTAAGGGAATTCATGGAGAACAAGGTTCGCGGGAGGGAGGGAGGGAAGGAAGGAATGGCAGAAGCAATCGTGGCTAGCATTCACTGAGCTTCTGTTCCTGGCCAGAACTAGTTACAAATGCTTTCCCGTTAAATGCTTTTCTCATTTAATCCAAATAACCCCCAAAAGATGGGCCCTGTTGTTATAATCCCTCAAGTGTCTGACGGACGGTGAATGATGTCACAGAAAATCCCCAGCAGAGAAGAGACTGGGCCCTAGGCCTGGCTGTGCCAATAACCAGCTGTGAAACCCACAACACACCCTCACTCTGGGCCTTCATCTCCACACCAGCAATTTAGAAAACCCGTAGGGCTCTCCAGTTCTACCGCTGCTAATCCAAAGCCCAGCCTGGGTGGACCACACACCTGAACCACAGGAACGGCCACCATGCTCCTAATATTCATTATGGCAAAAACATAACCAAAAAAACTTTTTTTCATGAGCGACTAAACCATCCGCGTATAACACTGGAAGCAGTAGCATCGGCACACTTGATGCTTCAGTACGTCACGACGACGTAATGACTTACAGAGATAAGCGAGACAAAAGCATTGCTTTTGCCTGTTTATTGGACTATTTCTCATTCTGCCCACATTTTCAGGGAGAAAAAATAAAGATGAATATTTCTCGCACATCATGTCCTATGACCTCACAGGCTCCTGGGTCCCGCCTGTCATTCACCTCTGCCTCTCCCACCCTGCCTGGCCCAGGGCCTCGCACATAATAAAGGCTCCATAGATGCTAGTTGAGTAAATGATCACCCCACCTCTTCTCTATTTATTCTTTTGATACTTATAGAGGAACCACTTGAGAGCAGAGAGTTCTTCTAAACCGCACAGCGTTTGTTTGCCACTGCCAGGGCGGAGGAAGGGTTAAGTTAAAGGGGCAGCTCTCCAATGGCCGCCAGTCCAGATGAATTTGTCAGCCTCCCTGTCTGCTGTTCCTCTTCACACCCTCTTTCCCCAGCACGCCTTGAACCTCACCCCTAGATGTTTAAGACCAAACCTTCCAGAGAAAGGCACTCATAAGGAGGAAAAATCATTTGCCAGGCCCTTGAAAACGGCTTCCTTCTCTGCACCATTTCCATCAGGAGCTTGCTAGAGACTCACTCCCCAGCACTCTGTACTGAGCCTATGATTTTTAACCCTTTCGGGTCATGAACCCATCTGAGGATCTGTGGACAGCGACATACCCTCTTCAGAGAAATGCACACACACGTCTTCAAACACATGCAGGGCCTGGGAAGGGACGGTTCCCAGACCTCCATAAGCCGGTTCACAGGTCCACAGGCACAAGGCCGCAACTCCTAGGCTATGGGGATCAGAGAGGGGAGGGGGAGCTAGGCCTCAGTTGACCTGGCACTGCCTTCTCGGTTGGTCTGGACGACACCTCTCCTTTAACGAAAAGGGATTAGGGTCTCATAACACAGGCCCCTCAAAACAGCACCACAACCCAGTCTGAACTCACAAATCATTCAGCTCTTCCATTTGTTTCAACTTAAAATATCAGAAGAAGAAGGGAAAAAGAAAAGAACAGAGGAAATGTTTTGACTAGGAGAGAAAAAATTGCTCTATAAAAGATACTTCCGAAATGACTTAAAAACACAATCAAAGATAGCTTCCTGCTACTGTGCATGTTAACCCGTCACTTCCCTGCAGGCTAACTCCACATAATAATCCAATATTTACCCGATCTGAACCAGGGTGGGCCCACCGGGTGGCCTGGGGAGCCATCTGCAATAGATTTTTTAGTGGTCATTTACACTTGCCACTGTAATGGAATAATGGGAGTGTCTAGCCGTAGATTGATTCAGTTAGAGCGAATATGATGGCCCTTTAATTTGGGAAACTGCAAATCTGAGCTTCCAGATCATCTCTGGACCCCACTGTCAGACTCTGTATGTGGTTTGTCTGTGTACAGCAAATCTTAATGTTTGGTGAATGACTTCATGAGATGCATGCATAAGTGAATGGCTTGTAAACCAGCCCCCTTAAATACACACACACACACACACACACACACAAACACACACACACACGTAGGTTCAAATGGCTGTACCTTTGACTCATATTGCTTCTTCCTCCCCTTGTGTACCTAACTGCCACTATTCCTTCAGCACTCAGCTCTGCTATCATCTCCTCCTGGAAGCCTTCCCTGATCTCCCCTGGCTGGGATAAGAGCTCTGGATCCTCATAGTATCTTTCTATTAGAATTAACATTTGTCTTCCTTTGATATCTGCTAAGGACTGAATTGTGCCCCTCCTCCAAATTCATATCTTGAAGTCCTAAACCCCAACATGACTATATTTGGACACAGGGCCTATAAGGAGGTTAAATTAAACCTAGTAAGGTTAAATAAAGTCAGAAGGGTGGGGCACTAATCTAATAGGACTGGTGTCCTCATAAGAAGAGACACCAGAGTGCTCCCTTTCTTTCCCCCTCTGTCCATGCACACAAACCAAGGAAGGGCCATGTGAGGACACAGCTAGAAGGCGGCCATCTGCAAGCCAGGAAGAGAGCCCTCACCGGAAACCAACCCTGCTGGCACCTTGACCTTGGACTTCCAGCCTCCAGAACCGTGAGAAGATAAATTTCTGTTGTTTAAGCCACCCAGTTTGTGGTATTTTGTTATGGCAGCTCAAGCAGACTGACAACAGTACCAATGCACAGACACACGAGCTCCTTGAGGGCTGAGACTGTATCGTCTTCCTGTTTCTAGTCTTAGTACCTAATGTGGTCCTTGCACACAGTAAGTGATTAATAAATTCCTGTTGAGTAAATATAAGAGTGGATGGAGGTAAGAGGCTGCAAAGACCTCCTCCCTTTCTCACCCTTAGAATCTCAGAGCTATGTTTAAACCCCCTCAGGTCAGAGTAAGTAAAAAACTCAGACCCTCCAGGTGCTGTCACTCACTGAGGGAGAGGCAAGGTGGCTGCCTTCTAGCTGTGTCCTCACATGGCCCTTCCTTGGTTTGTGTGCAGGGACACAGAGAGGGGAAGGAGAGGGAGCACTCTGGTGTCTCTTATAAGGACACCAGTCCTATTGGATTAGGGTCCCATCCTTCTGACTTCATTTAACCTTAATAGGTTTAATTTAACCTCCTTATAGGCCCTATGTCCAAATATAATCATGTTGGGGTTTAAGGGTTCAAGATATGAATTTGGGGGCATAATTCAGTTCAAGGCAAAGCCAGACGTCAACCCTCTCAGTGTCCTTCCTGCCAATTACTTGCAGCTGTTGGGGCCACCTGCCCAGATGTCAGATGCAAGCGGGAAGAGACAGTTTAGAAATAATAAAATGCTCAACTCAACAACATCTTTTATTCATATGGGAGCAGGTCCTGGCTGCAGAGTCCTTTAACCCGTTGACCAAGCCACCAGTAAGGAACCACTAGCTACGTCGGCGGTGCTTTGCGAGATCACCAAGGGGAAAGCCTGGTGCCTGCCCTGAAAGAACCTGTAATCTAGTTGTGAGGTCTGAGTTAGGAAATATTCTCTGGGTCCTTGGTACCTTCGTTAGTCAGTAGACTCGTGTTTACTGAGTATCTAGAACCTGCAGAACATGGTCAGGTAAAAAAAGATTAATCAGCTATGGACCCTAGCTTTCAGGAGCTTTTATAAGTAAAAACAAAACAAATAATAATGATGAGGATAATGAGAAGAGTAGCAGTCAACACTTAATGAAATCTCATTATGAGCCAGGCACTGGTCTCCATGCTTTCCATATATTAACCTATCTATTCCTCACAACAGTTCTATGACATGGGTTTTATTATCCCCATTTCACAGATGAGGAGACTGAGGCAGAGACAGATTAAGTAGTTTGCCTCACATATAAAGCAACCAAGGAGTAGAGCTGGGATTCAATCCCAGGGATCTGTCTCCAGACCCCTTGTCCTTAGTGACTAAAAGTGCCACATAGGTGACAGAGACCTTCTTTTCCCTCCTCCTGAGAAAGCGGGGCTGGACAGGGTGCAGTGTTTTCATAGGTTGATGACAGAATAAGAGGAGGCGCAGCCATGTAAAGCAGGTACACACCCAGGTGGAAGCAGGTGGGGGCCCTGGGGTGGCTTGCTCAGCCAGGTCCCCACTCAGTGCCCACTCTGTCCAGGCAAACCCTGTAGGTGGAGCCAAGGGGCTCTGTGCAAACCCCCTGGACCAACCATCTGCATGGTCCTCCCCAGCTCAACAGTCTATGATTCCAGCGCTGTGAGACTTCTGACAACAGAGAAGATTTGCAGAGCTAAGGAAGCCAGAGATCATCCAAGAGTCTCAGAAGGTGTGGAAGGGAGATGTAAGCTGTCTCCTCGGGGACGGGAAGGCTCAGTGAAGGCAGAAAGAGGATGGCGGGTAATGTTCCAGGCCCGGGTAAAGCCCAGCTGGAGGGCGATGGACCCTAACCCTAACCCTCACTTAGGGCAGAGCAAATGAACGGGTTCAGCAGATCCAATTTGAATTTTGTCCCACCCTTGTTTTTCCAGGTCCATGGGCCATCTTTAGTGCATCACCTTTCTTCTGGAACTTTTAACGAATATGTGGTCATCTGGCTCTTCAACTTGATGAGAGCAACTTTACATGTGTACCTTCATCCAGGAACGATACTGAAAAAATAGAGTTTGCATGTAAATGGAAGGTCCAGGAGAAACGGGCTTTTTGCAGCCTCTTGCATTTCCGTGGAAGTTAGCTGATGCTCCATCACTGAGAACATGACCCAGTTTAGCAACAACATCGACACAGCAGGGACTAGGGAAAACGCCAAGTATTAGAAGACCAAGGCCCATGGGAGGTGAGATGCCACAAAGTGGAGGTAGAGACCAGTCCCCTGCTCTGCTTTTGATTAGAGCCTCTGGTAGCCACACGGCTGGAGGAAACCGAGAGAGAACAACGTGAACAGTAGCAGCAGCAACAGACTCTCAGGAATTCGCCCTTGAGTGTGGCTGCGGTTCTCTGCCCAGGGCGCAAAGGCGATCCTCACAGAGACAGGGCAGGTTCACTCCCAGTTTTACATCCTCTGTGTTTGGGGAGCCCCCAAAGAACTGGGTCTTCCTTCATCTGGAGGTGACAAAGGGCAAAAGCTCTGGGCTCATTACCATGTAAATGAAAACTACAAGGCAGATTTTCAGCAAAGCCGCTCTCAGGCGATAAATGCCCTGCTACCTCATTAAACCATGCAGGACCCTCTTCTATTAATTCAAAGCCCGCTGATCGGGCTGTCCTTTAAAGGGCTCCTTCCCCAAAATGAGACCCGGCATTCCAGGGTTGAGGACAGCTGGGGACCCGAGAGGTGGCTGCAGCAAGGCGCCCTTGGCGGCTAACAGGCTTTTTCCCGAAGGGCTCTGAGGATGGATCGCAAACGGGATTTCCAGGCATTCCCGCTAAGGACTAGGAGTCCCAAGATCTCCAGCCCACAGACACCCAAAAGCAGCATCCCATCCGCAAAGCTATAAAGAGAGTCTGGAGGATTAGAGCCAGTGTGCAGCTGGAGTTCGACGGAGATCAAGCACTTAGTCTCTGGATCCAGACGCGGCTCCCAATTCATGCTACTGTCCTACCTGAGCCCGGAGCTGCTGGCCCAGTGTGCCGGGATGCTTCCGGCAGAGAAATACCACGCAGGAGGAGGCGGAGGCGGAGAGGGACACGCGGAGCCCCCGCCTCGCTCCTGGACCTCTGAAGCACCTTTAATCCATCCCCTGCCTGCCTCACATGTTGAATTGCTTTTTCCTGGGGCATCTGTGAGCACACAAAAGGGGCTGACTGGGCTTGGGCCAACAGCTATTGAGAAGTTCCTCTCCGCGGTACAAGGACCTTCTCAATCTCCAGACGCGACCATTCACTGAAGGCGCCGGCAGCAGGGCTGGAGCACAGATTGGCACATTCCCCTTTGCAGCAAAAGAGCTCCTCCAGCTGCCTTGACATCGTGTCTGCATAAAATGAGCTTTCAGGGGGTCAGGACCCGCACGTGGGGAGGTGTTTCCGTGCTGTGCAGAGCATCTTCCTTTTGGATTTAGGAAAGCAAAAGGCAAAAATGGCCCTAGGCGCAGTGGAGAAGTCTCCTTCCAGACCAGCAATCCTAACTCTGTCTTGTATTTATCAAACCCCTTGTCTTCTGACCCTGCCTCTTCCATACCTGCACATCCGGCCCCCTGCGGAGTGTAAAGGAACGAGCCTTGTTGCCCCTGATTTACAGATGAAGAAACCAAAGCATGGAGAGGTTAAGTGACTTGCTTCAGAGGTGACAGAGCTGGTCACAGGGGGTGGGGGTGACAGAGGGCTCTCTCTCTGACAATCGCACCTTTGAAGATTAACTGACAGCCTGAGAGGACTGAATCTTTGAAGGACCGGAGAACAGGGCTGCCAAAGGATTTGTGTAAGAAGGACGTGCAGCTGAAGCACGGAGCTCGTAAAAAATCCCAGCCCCCCAGGAGTTCGGAGGAAGGGGCAACTGCGGGGAGGAGGTCCCCCAGGCAACCCTCACCGCACTCACGCACACCATCCCCTCTGCTCAACATCCCCAGGAGGGGGAACACACAAACACCACCTAGTGACCGTGTCCAGCTCTAGTTCTCGGGTTAGCTCCGTCCTCCCCATGAAGGCTGGAAAAGACTGTGACGCTTCTGCAGTCAAGCATGAAACATCTCTGTGCAGACCCTCCATCCTCCCGAACAGAGCCTTCCTCCCTCCTGCCCTGCTTTCCTTTCTGTCCAGTGGGTGTAGGCATCCCGAATTCAAAGTACTTAAACATCATCCTGATAATAAAATAAGATTAAACCTCCTGCCCCCAAACAGAATGGGCCATCAACAGTCAGAATCAAGTTCTATTGTCGCTGTCACTGTTTTGTTATTATTACCACCAATACTGATTAGCAGCACAACTCCTCACCCTCCTTACTGGCTTCTCCTCTTGACATTTGAACATGGATATTTCCCGGGCTTCCTCCTCAAACCCTCTTCTACACTCTCCTCCTGGCAAAGTCATGCCCCTCCTGCAGCTCCTGCCACTTTTCTTTTGGCCACACCACACAGCATATGGGATCTTAGTTCTCCGACCAGGGATCCAACCCGTGGCCCCTGCAATGGAAGCGCGGAGTCCTAACCACTGGACCACCAGGGGATTCTGATGCATAAATCTGCGTCTCCAGCTCTAATCTCTCTCCTGAGCACCTAACCTAGTTTTCAACTGCCTGATGGACGGATGGTGCCCAAATGGGTGTCCTTCAGGCAATGCAAGTCTCCTAGTCCAAACTGAACTCATTAGCTTCCCTCCAAATGACCGCTGCTGGGGCTCTGCTAACGGCTCTTCCTCCGTCCCCACATCCAGCCAGCTGTCTGGCCCCAGTTCCTCCTCCTTCTTCACCTATGTTACATGCATTTATTTCTCTGTAGTTAAAGCCCTCATCATGTCCCTCCTGGGCCAACGCAAGATTCTTCTAACTGGCCCCCGCTGGAATACAAGTTCCCTGAGGTCAGAGCTGTTTTGCTCCCCACTGGATCCTCCACCAAGTCACAGTAAACCCTTCATAAGCAAAGGTCTCTCTATCTCTCCTCCATCTTCACATTGCTAAAAAATTCTTCCCTAAAGCAAAGATCCAATCACGTCATGTCCCCGAAGACATATTCTGTAGGTCACCAGTTGACCCCAGTGTTCAAATTCCTACACGTCGTAATTAGCTGGGCATGGAGCTCCAACCTGCCTGTCCAGCCCCCTCCCTTGTGTCTTCTCAATCTATCTGCCCTTTACTAAGGCTGCCCTGGGCTAGTCCTTGTCTTTGGTACATATTCTTTTCAATCTTAGTATCTGTATCCTCTCTCCTGGAGGGGAAAAAAAAAGCACCTCTCAACCAACACCTTCTCTGCCTGGAAAATTATTTTATTGTTCAAGACTTAGCTCAAGTGTCCTCTTCTTTGGTAAGCCTCCCCCTGCTCCTCCTCCTTCCCCAGAGTCTCCAAGATACGTCTCCACTATAGGACCTGCTATAGGAATTATGACAGTGAGTTCTATACAGGGGCCAGGGCCCGGTGACCTCTTAGTGATTTCAATACCACACACCTGTCTCAGCCTGTGCCATCGGGTGTTATTATGTATTTGTTACACTATATTCCTTCAAAACAAACGAAGCTCTTGGTAGGCTAACCCCAGCATGGTGAATGTAGCAAACATTCATTATTCATCATCAGTTTGTTAGTGATGACGTTGACACCTCAGATAGTTATGATTCTTCCCCTTAGTCATGCATTTGATTCTCACAACAATCATGGGAGCCAGATGGTCCAAGTATTTCACAAATAATGAAACTGAGGCAGCAAATAGGTTACCATCACTTAGCCAGATGGTGACAATAGCAAGGAAAACTGACTCCAAAGTACTCCAAAGTACTCCTGAAAATGCATCCTTGGGTTAGATCCTGACATTGAGACTCAGAGTTAGTTAACAGAGGCAGTGTAATAGAACAATTGAGAGCCTCTCCCAGGATTAAGCCTCTAAACCTATCAAGTTTCTACAAAACAAGTAGATCCTGTTATTTCTGCCTGGAGAGAATCAGAATCTTCTGACTTTAAGTGTTAAAGGATTCTTCTACATACAGAGACTCTGAATTTGGAAACCAGCTAGATGAGCCACAATGTTGTACAACATCCAGATTTTAAAGAATCCACTATAAGAATGGATTTTCTTTCTTTCTTAAAAGAACCTCTCGCTTGCTGGTTCACCCAATTCAATCACATATACCTTTTATAAATGCAATCAAACCAAAGAAATAAGGTCTTTTTTGTATTTTGTTACTCGGAGAAAAAAGGCGTCTTGAACACGAGTGACCCTCCTTGTTCGGCTCTGCTCCCTCACTGGTAATTCCAGGACATAAAAGTCACCAATTTCAAACAGAAACAGGAGATAACCAGGTCGAACTGTCATTTCCAGAAAACCTTACTCATCCTCTCTCTTGAAAAGGTCAGTTTATTGGGATAATGATGAAATGATTATTAACCAATCTTACTGGGCTCTGCAAGTCCTCTCACCTCTAAGGATAAAAATCCATTCCTGGAGACCAGGCATTCACTGGATATGCTCACACTTATGTACACCCATAGCCCCCTGCCCTCCTGGGGCTGCTTGTGGCTTTAGCCCACGGGGAATTAATGGAGGCTCACCCACCACGGTGCTCCCAAGTTTACTGGCATCGCCAGACAATGTCAAGAATTATTTTGTTTTACTTCTCTGATGTTCCCAGTTTACCTTGTTTCAGATTAATAAAGCAATTACAATACTCTCAATTAAGAAGCTATTTTACAATGCACTTTCAATTCCAGTTTGTGAGCAACTCACTTAATTATTTCTATTTGTTTTTCTTCCTGAGTGGATAATTTCTTCTGTCTTAGAATAGTAGAGCAATCTTTTTCTTAAAGAAGAAATACTGGGCCAAATTCTTCCTTAAAACTTAGTGTCTTCAGCTCATACCATCAAACATAAACACCTTCCTGGACAGTAAACAGCGCTCAGATCTCATCAAATATCAAACCTTATTCTTACTTCAACGCTGTTGAAGGAACTTTTCGTCATGCTCATGATCCTCAGCTATAATCTTTCTGTTTATCTTTTGATATGTACTAATTAGATTATCATCTACATCGTATAAATGAAAAGTCAGGTTTAAAGGCTGGCCCCGAACAACAAAGAAAAAAAAGTCTCGACCAATAGGCCTGGCTGCTTATCCATCTTTGTCTATTTGTGGGACCTTAGGAGATCAACCTCCCAGAGAATGTTTCTTCAAATTAAAAAAAAAAAAAAAAAAAAGAGAGAGAGAGAAAAATCAAAATCTCTTCATTTCACTGGGTTGTTAAGAAAATTAAAGGTGGTGATACATGTAAAAACACCTTGCAAACCATAACACTCTAAGCACATATTAGCTAAAGTTATTATTAGTGCTTGACAACATGGCATGGAAAAGGACCCCTCCAGGGAAGGTTATCTCATTGGGAACGATAAATAGGAGGGGATGGTGATGGCCTGACAGTCACTAAGGCTATCTCATTGGGGACAATAAACAGGAGGGGATGGTGATGGTCTGACAGTCACTAACGGAAGGCCCCAGAGACCAGCCATTTGTTTTCACACCCTTTGCTCCTCAGGGCAGGTAAGACTCAGAGCATATCTCATTCATTCTGACCCCCTTCCTCAGACAGTCACAAAGAGACTGGAATTGAAATAAAACACATCCTGATAGGTTCATGAGTTTCTAGCCCTTTCCCTTTCTCCATTTGGAGCTCAAGATTTAGGCACTGTGGCCCTCACTTTTTCTCGAGTTGAGAGATTCTGTTGCTGTTGTTGATTTGCTTATACATTTTCTGCTTTTGAGTCACAACACAAAAGAGTGCCCCTGGAAATGCAAATCAAAACCACAATGAAAAATCACCGTACACCTGTCAGAATGACTATCGTCAAAAAGATAACAAATATTGGGGCTTCCCTGGTGGCGCAGTGGTTGAGAACCTGCCTGCCAATGCAGGGGACACGGGTTCGAGCCCTGGTCTGGGAAGATCCCACGTGCCGCAGAGCGACTAGGCCCGTGAGCCACAACTACTGAGCCTGCGCGTCTGGAGCCTGTGCTGCGCAACAAGAGAGGCCGCGATAGTGAGAGGCCCGTGGACCGCGATGAAGAGTGGCCCCCGCTTGCCGCAACTAGAGAAAGCCCATGCACAGAAACGAAGACCCCAACACAGCCAAAAATAAATAAATAAATAAATAAATAAACCCCAAAGATAACAAATATTAATATATTAATAGTATAGCACAGAGAACTCTTCTCAATACTCTGTAATGACCTACATGGGAAAAGAATCTAAAAAAGAGTGGATACGTGTATATGTATAACTGATTCACTTTGCTGTACAGCAGAAACTAATACAACATTTTTAATCAACTATAATCCAATAAACATTTTTTTAAAATAAGACAACAAATAATAAGCATTGGTGAAGATGTAGAGAAAAGGGAACCCTTGCACACTGTTGGTGGGAATGTAAACTGGTGTAGCCACCATGGGAAACAGCACAGAGGTTCCTCAAAAAATTAAAAATAGAATTACCATATGATCCAGCTATTCCACTCCTGGGCATATATCCAAAGAAAATGAAAACACTAATTTGAAAAGATATATGCTCCCCCATGTTTATAGCAGCATTATTTACAATAGCCAAGATATGGAAGCAACCTTAATGTCCGTCAACAGATGAATGGATAAAGAAGATGTGGTATATATATACAATGGACTATTACTCAGCCATAAAAAAGAATGAAATTTTGCCATTTGGAACAACATGGATAAGCCTAGAGGATATTGTGCTTAGTGAAGTAAGTCAGACAGAGAGAGACAAACACTGCATGTTTTCACTTATATGTGGAATTTAAAAAATAAAACAAATGAGTATAACAAAACAGAAACAGACACAGATACAGAGAACAAACAAGTGGTTACCAGTGAGGGGAGGGGCACAATAGGGGAAGGGGATTAAGAGGTACAAACTACTATGTATAAAATAAATAAGAGGGACTTCCCTGGTGGTCCAGTGGTAAAGAATCCCCCTTACAAGGCAGGGGACACAGGTTTGACCCCTGGTCAGGGAACTAAGATCCCACACGCCTCGGGGCAACTAGACCCTTGCACCACAACTACTGAGCTCGCGTGTCTCAACTAGAGAGCCTGTGTGCTGCAAACTACAGGGCCCACGTGCCCTGGAGCCTGGGTGCCGCAACTAGAGAGAAGCCCGCGCGCCGCAAGGAAAGATCCCACATGTCGCGACTAAGACCTGACGTAGCCAAAAATAAATAATAAAATAAATAAATAAATAATTTAAAAATAAAATAAAATAAATAAGATACAATGATGTAATGTACAGCACAGGGAATATAGCCAACATTTTATAATAAACTTAAATGAAGTATAATCTTAAAAACTATCAAATCACTATGTTATACACCTGAAACTAATGTAACATTGTATATCAACTATACTTTAATTGAAAAAAAGAGTTCTCTTATTCCAAGGTGGGGCAGGCCACAGTTCCAAAATATTTGATAACTGTGGCTTAAAGAGAAATATTTGGGTTGAAATACAAAAAGCAAAAAAATGCATTTAGAGATTAGCATTTCCATGCCTATGGAGAAAGTTTACAATTAAAAGGATAATATGGGTCACCATGCCTTACTATCAGGGTGACCCTGAGCAATAATATTTCCTACTTTGTAGAGCTGTCATGAGGATTAAATGAGTTAATATATGTAAATGTGGAGAAGAGCATTGGCACAGAGTAAGCACTGTCTAAAGGTTTGCCATTAGTATTATTACAACAATTGACAAATTTTTATCAATCACTCAGGTGCTGGCCAATTTAAAACTTGTCCCCCCCCAAAAATAAAATAAAATAAATAAAACTTGTCCCATCTTTTTCCAATCTTCCATGGTTAGCAACAGTTGACAGTTTGTTCTTGTGAGAATGGACCAATAAATCAACAAAATGTCCTATCTGATCCATGAGAATATACATCTGATGCATCTGTCCTAAGTGCTGTGGTTGGTTTTGGTGAAATGCGACTGTGTTTATAAACAAATTAGAAAACCTATTTTTCTGCCCCTTTCTTTCCCTCAATTCAGAGACAATGATCCCAATGACCTCTTTAGACATATTGTTACTAAGTGTGGTTGTTTCAATTATCAAACACCAAATGAGCTTGCAAAATAAGACAAGGATAAAAGAAGTCTGGAAAAATCACCTTCCTCTTCAGTATCAATAAATAACACTAAATTTTCAATTGAATTAAAAATGTACATGAAGAAAACAGTTTGATGCAACCTTCTGCATTCAAACTTTCGAGAAGAAACCAGCCCTTACTTGTCAGTTTCCTAAGGATCAAGGACTACATTCCCTTATCTTCATATCCCCAAGGCATTCAACAGACACTCGCAAAAGATGGATGCATAGATGGAAAAAACAGAGCTGGCTTTTACCCACAGTGTTCAGAACCCATCAAATTCCTATAATCACAGAATTAAAGAATGTTAGTGATATGGAAGGAATTGAGCTCAGGAGAAGTTACACAACTTGCCCAAAGCCACGTAGCTATTTAACAGCAGAGACTGAACTTGATCTATCACCCCTATAAAGAACGCAGGGCTCTCAAGCTGTACCAGAGCTTCCCAGCTAAGGGCAAGTCTCCGTGGCCTTTTGGAAGCTTTTGAAATATGCCTCTGACACCAGGAAAAGTGTCACATGGGTGCTTTTCTTCACGTATCTAATCAATATTTACTGGAGAGCAATCTTCACCTACACTCTTCGTTACTCTCAGGAATTAAAGAACCACTGACTCTCTCTCCAACTTGCCACTTCAGGCCTCTGAGATGAGAGATTCCCTACTTGTGGTATGAAATCCTTCTCCTGTCTCCCAAAGCTTTCCGATTTCACCTCGGGGATAAATCAAAAGCGTTTCCATGCTGTTTATATTAGAGTGGGCTTTTGTTGAAGAAACATGCTTTATAATTTGAGGCGCTGGGACTTTTGTTTACAGATGGAATTAAGTACAGGTTGAAACTGTGGCTTTTAGACATAACACTGCAGGAGAAGCTTACGCTCTACCACGTAAGAAATCTTTCTCAAACTCCAAGAGACTGGCACCTCCAAATCAGTGAGCTGGGCAGACAGCATTTGTTCCTGCCTGCTGGCACACAGCTCAATGCTACGGCCACATGGCCCAAACAAGACCTCCAGGAGCTTAAGCCAGCGGTACTAGTGCCACACCTCTGATGTGCAGACAGGGCAGCCCAACGGGGAGTGCCCTGGGTCAGAGACTTGGAAGCAGAGAAAGGAAACGGAGCATAGCTCAGATGATATTACGTTCCTGCTCTAAACCCTTCAGTGATTCCCACTGCCTGCTGTGCGACACTCAGAATCCTCACGGGGGCTTACGATTGGGTCCCAATCTATTCCTCCTCCGTACCTCCTGGTTCCCTGCAGGTCTACCATGTTCTAGACAATCCAGACTGTTCTGTCTCCCTGAACAGTTCAATGACGTCACCACCTCCACACCTCTCTGCACAAGGTGTCTCTCCCCTGAGATGCTCCAACCACTCCCTCCCTCAGATCTCATCCTAAGCGCCACCTCTTCTCTAGAACCTTTCCTGAGTTCTCCTCCAACCTCCCAGGCCTCCTCCAAGTGGAAGTGGCCTCAATCGCCATGACACTCTTGCAGTACTTTTGTAACCGCCCATGGTAATTATTTTCTAAACGGTGTGGCAGCAATTTGGGAATTTTTTTCTTGCCGTCAGTCAGCATTAGCTGAGCATCTTCTGTGTGTCAGATGCTGTGTTGGGTGCCTGGGACATGAAAATAAATAAAGTCAAGGTTCTTGCCTTCAATGGGCTTATGCTCTAGTGGATGAGATGACACTAGGACAAAGAGTTATACCTAGTGCAGGGGGGAAATGAAATATGAGAGAGATGATGGCATTTTAAGTTGGGTCTGAAAGAGAAATGTGTTCACTGGGCAAAAAATAGAGAGGAAGGAAGGGTTCTTCTAGGGAAAAAGAACATTATATACAGCAGTGCTTGTCACAGGTTTTACTGAATGAAGAAAACAAAGGCCGGGAAGGTTACAGATCGGTTAGCTCCCTGCTCACTACTGTCTACATTTACTGAGTGTGTTCACGACTCCCATCCGTCACAGCAACCCCGGAAGTTAGGCAGCATCATCCTCATTTTATGGATGAGAAAACTGAGGCTTCCAATGCCCAAAGCCCCAAAGCTGTCAAGTAGCAGAGCGTGGCCGGTGTTCCTGATACTATAAGGTTGTACTACTGAGTTCGCCTTCCAGGACCTAAATATAAAGCAAACTCTTAGCTCTCTTCCTCTGAGCCTGGGTGGACCACTCCGGGCAGCCCTCAAATACTCAAAAACCATCTCAGGGAACACATACTGCGAGGGAAGAAGAGAGAAGCAGCCGAAGCTGTGCTGCGGGCAGATTCTGGGAACAGCGAGGCCCTGTGTCTCCCTATAAACCTGATGTTACTCCTCTCACGGTATATGGTTTTAGTGGCCCCACATGTGGGCCCTCTTTCCTAAGATACAAACGGCAATCTGGAAAGAGCCATCCAAAAGTCACCTCAGGCCAACTCAGGCTCATTAAAGCTGCCTTAGGGCTCCGAGAATTGAATGGAACCTCTGGCTTTCTAGGAGAAAGCATTTCGTTTTTGACAGAGTTCTTTTCCCCCCTTTTCTTCATCTAATCATTTTCTCAATTTTTCCCTTTCTAGTTCAGGCTTTTTCTGTAACTCTTGTATTGGGCACATGCTCTTTTTTTTTTTCCTCCTAGCTGAGACTATTATATCTTGCTATTGTCATGTTCCTTTTCCATTGAAAGCAATCAAAAATGAAAATCCACATTCCAGAACAGTGTCTATTAAATAGGCACCTTTTCATGGTTAAAAAAAAAAAAAAGACAGCACTCTCTGAGGGCTGGGTTTCAGTTCTGTGTGTCACCTAAAGATTAGACACTTGGGTGAGACTTCTGCCTCTTCACAGGCCATTTGTATTTGGGTATTTGAGAGAGATGGCAGAAAGTCTGGAGTCAGAACCAACTTGTTTTAAGGAATTCGTCGTCGAAAGCATTGCTAATCAAAGTGTGGTCCTGGGACCAGTAGCAACTGCATCGCTTGTGAGCTTGTTGGGAACGGAGACTCTCAGGCTCACCCCAGACCAGCTGAACCAGAATCTGCCGTTTTGCAAGATCCCAAGTGATTCGTAAGTACATTAAAATTTTAGAAGCACTGGTCTAGAATTAAAATGAATTTGCTTTAATGAAACCATCCTGTAGCCTCCACGTGGATTTCTTTCCTAAGAAAGAAACCTCTGTACAGTGAACTCCATAGAGCAACCTCCACCACCTTTTTCCGCCCAAATTGTTTATTCATGGAAGAATTTTGAAATGATAAATCATCTTCCAGAAATCACACTCAGCCTGAGGGAGCTCCAGATGACACAAAGCTGATGGCCAGCCTTTCCGCGGCATGTGGGAACTAAGAAGGGAGAGGTGATAGGTGACCCTCGTCCCGCCTTCTTTAAGGCCCTGGATCTTTTTGTTGATATCTTTGCCTCTCGGAAGAGGGGAGTGAAAGACGTGTTGTACAACCGCACGGGTGACTAATGTGAGACTGAGGGGGCTGTGCTGTGTACTGAGCTCTGAGATCCTTGAGTGGGGGGTGCTCTGTAAACACAAATGGCAGAACCAAGGGCCAACCAAGTCCAGGCTGTGCTCAGACCTCACACTTCCAACAACAACAGTCAAGACACACACAGATGAACCCTGACTAACCTGTCATCTACACTGGAGAAAGGAACAGAGAGAATGGAGAATCACGTGCACCTGGTTTAAGGAAATGACAGCTAGAACTGGAGGCAAGAAAAGAAAAGAGGGGAGGTGATGACCAGGCCCTGCTCGAGGCTGTTCTGCCCACCTGGTCTCACTCACCCTCCAAGTGGAGTTAAAGCTCACGGGCGGACAGAGGCTGTGACCAGAGCCCTGGCAGGCCACACAGGTGCTGGCCTGGCATCTCACTTGACCTTGTCCTCTATGAAGAGGACACCTGCCTCAGAGACATTTCTGTAAAAAAAGGGAGCACCAAAAAAGTTACCCCTTGTTGAAAAACCAAAACCGGGTCCCCCATCCAAAGTGAGTGTTTTCTCACTAATTCCGATAAATATGCACATCACAGGAAGCTCCCTTAGATTCCTGGCATCTCTCAGACCTCTAAGTGCAACGCCTGGGTTATTGATTCCTCTGTGTTAAAGCCCAACTTGGTAGTGCCCTCCCCCACTTCTACTAATTTTTCACTCATTATTTCCATCTTCACCTTTGAATTCTCTAAAACGGCAATATTTTAAAACACTAAAATGGTTTACTTGTATCAATCAATACCTGCTTTTCCACCAATTATAATTTATTTGTAGATTAACAGTTTTTCAGCTCCAGAAACATGATTCTGTCCTCTTAATATGCCCACATCAGCAAGCTCTCACAGGAAGTCTGGAATGGACAGCAAAGGGCAGTGGTGGCAGAAAGACCCTCAGGCTCTGAAATTCAGACAGGAATGCCATCCATCTTCCTCGACCACAACCAAAAGACAGCCCTCCCCCCCCAGAACCGAATGCGTCAGAGATCAGCTGCCCCTGAGGACTGAGGCTCTGAATTTGATTTCAGCTAACTTCCACTTCATAGAAAAGCACTAGACTTTATTCCCCCTGTAACTCAGACCTGGATAAGCCAAGCAGTTCTCCAGAAACACATCTGAAGGAACACCTCTGCATCCCCTCCCCACCGCCAACATGCACGGGCATGCCTGAACACACCACCTCCCAAGGCAAAGAGAAAGTTAACTTTCAAATAAAGCCGTCCTGCAGCCAGTCTGGTCACATTTCCAGACCCTTCACATTCACAAAGGTGGTTCTTGCAACTCTGGCCTAAATCCAGAAGCTGAAAACTGACCTCTGCCTGCTGAGGGCACAGACCAGGGTCAAAGGTCCACAAACACACGTTCGCCACAAATACACCACTTTCTTTCTTTCTTTCTCTCTCTCTCTCTCTCTCTCTCTCTCTCTCTCTCTCTCTCTCTCTCTCTCTCTCGGCCAAAGTGAGAATAATGGGCCAGGCTTATTGTCTTTCCTTCAGAGAAGCCAGGATGGGCGGCTGGTGGGAAGCTCCAGACAGAATGTGGGCGTGTGAATCTATGCAGGCTCCACAGAGGAATTTTCTGGGAACTCCAGGGGTTTTGAAGAAGGGTGGTCTCAGGCTGGGACACAGGGGCTCCTCGGATTCTCGGGTACCCCAGAAGTCCGGGGTGTAGGGGGGGCGGAGTGGCAAGGCTATCCTGCCAGCCAGGCTCCCCTTCCCTGCCGTCCCAGGCCCTCCCCGCCACGGCGGGGTCACTCACCGCCCGTGAGCTGTGCAGGGCCGAAGCACAGCGCCAGCTGAAACCACAGGATCACGGCCAAGAGTCTCTGGGGGGACTGAGGCTGCTGCTGCTCTAGAAATCCATCTCCATTGCTCGGGTTCATTCCATGATACATCTTTCATCCACAGAGGGCATCCGGCTTGCAAGAGTCTGCAACCAGGAGCGAACACGACGATACCCCAGGCCGCCGGGGCGCCGGGGGCCACGCTCCCCCTCCTCCGCCCTGGGACCGGGACCCTCGGCTTCCCCTGCTCCTTCCCCATTCCTCCCCCGCGCGGCCCCCGCACCCTTTCCCACGGCGAGCTCCCCCCGCTTCTCCCCAGCGCGGGGTACACTGAGTAAGAGCCGCCGCGGGATGCTGCGCGTGCGGGAGGGATGGAGGAGGGGAGGGAGGGCAGGGGTTAGAGCACATTGGCTCCGCGCCGGTCCCCCGGATTCAGCGGCTGTGACCACGACAGGAAAGTCTAAAGCCTTCCAGCCTCTTGGGGCTGAAAAAACACTTTTCCCCGGGCCTATACATTTCACTCTTAGGAATCTCACGAGGTGGCACCGGATCCCCCCAGCTACTTCTCTGGTTTTCCCCAGGATCGGGATGGGTCCTACTGCCCAGTCCCCAGTAAGACTTCTCTGCGCTGTCAAAAAATTCCTCCCTAGGGGAGCAGAGCCAGGCAGCAACTCCCCCTCCTCGGCCTGCGAGCGCCTCCCCGGGATGGAAAGCCCCTTCCGGGGCTCTCGGTCTTACCTGTGGGTCTCATGCATGCAGCTTCCTTCCCTCCTCCGCCTCCTCCCCCCGCCAGTCTAACCCGCATCTGTGCGCGACCTCTGCTGCCGCCGCTGCGCGAGCGAGCAAGACGGAAGCCTCGGCGGCGGAGGCGGCGGCGGCGGCGGCGCCCGGCTCCAGCTCCCCGCGCCCGCGCTCTCCCTCCCCAGGCTCCGGGAGCGGACGCGTGCGGGAGTTGCCGGGGGAGGACGACAGTCCGGCCGCGCGCCCCCGAGGAGGCACCCGCGCGCCCGCTACCTGAGCTCCCGAGCGCGCGGCGGCGGCGCGGAGAGAGGGAGGGGGCGGGGGCGGGGCGGAGGCGCGCAGCCCGGACACGCACGCGGCGGGCACGCGCCTCCGCAGACCCAGCCAGCGCCGAGGCTGGGGAAGGGGCCCCGCGAGCGCGGGGAGGGGGAAGGGACCCGCCGCCGCCGCAACCAATCGGAAGCCCGCGCGCCTGCACCTGTCGGCACAGGCCTAGGGCCGGGTCGCCCCTTTCCTGGCGCAGGACGGCGGTCTCCGCCTGCGCTGCGCGCGAGCCCGGCTGGCCGCCGCGGCCTCCGCGCGTCCTCCGGTGCCCCCAGAGCGCGGCACGGCGCGGGAGAGGGCTCCGCTTTAGGCTGCTGCCGCGGTGGCGGCTCCAACCCGTGGGACAAGAGTGCGCAGCGCGACTGGTCCCCACCCCAAGACCCTCACCACCGACGGGGTTCACGTGGGCGGGGCGGGGGACGGCCAATTGCCAAAGTCTTCCTTTCCTGCGTTTAGCTCTCCGCACCTCACCACGTCCCACCAAGGCTCTGCGTGTCCCCTCAGAGCCCGAATGACACTCTTCCCCCTCCCCCGCTCCCTTGATATTTGCCCTTTTGCGAGCCACAGGCGTTGTGCAGGAGGACTCTTAGCCTGTCTGGGAGATGCGCTGGCCCCTCCGAACCTCCGCCCGGCGCGCGCTCTCCTTGCGGGGAGAGGGAGGGTCCTCGGTGCCGCTGCAGAAGGTTGAGTACGGAGGAGGGGGCGGCGGTGGGGTGGGGGGTTTCTGGGGCTGTGGATCGGAACCCAAGGGGGGTCGAGGGTGTTTGCCCTCCCAGCCCCCGGTGGAGAGAGTTTGCCTCGTCGGTGTTGTCTCTGTGTGGCTTTTGGTGCCCGAGCCCAGCCCGCAGAAGGGTGCAACTCACTCCCCACTGGTTCTGGCCGCCCGCTGGCCCTGCGCAAGGCTGGCCTTCCTCGGCCTGCCTGGCTCCGAGGGCCTACGTCCCAGCCACGGTAGTTAAGGGGTGTGAGCTAATGAGGTGGTGCAGGCAGGCGGCACTTTAGAACCAGCGGCACCCCATTATTCTGTAGCAATTTGTGGATATGAAAACCATGTTTCGGATGCCGCCACCAAATCATCCTCTGCTTCCGTCGGCTTTCCCCAAATCTCACATACTGATGGTAGTCAGGAAATTACAGCTTTTACTGTGTCGACTCTTACTGGGAGTAATTTTAACAAATTCTTTCAGGATAGATTAACTTTTAGTAGATAAATCTAACTCAGCATTTTTTCTCTTTATTTTTGCTTTGTAAAACTGAGATGGCAGTTTTGCATAGAATAAGTTTAAGATTTTTCACTAGCACAAGTTAGTTTCTGCTAAAGCTTGTGCTTTGGGGCTCCAGAATCTTAGTTGGGTACCCACGCTTCCAAGGTCCTATGACTGACCTCTAGAGTTTGAATATTTATGTAATTGTTTTTCTCAGTAAATTTTCTAAAGCTTTCTAATAAGCCGTCAAATCAACAAACTCAAAAACATTTGTTGACCATGTGTATGTCTTTACAATCATAAGAGATATGTCTAAGCACTATTGAGACCTGTTCTCCAGCTGATAAGTACAATCCAGTTGTACAGAGAATATCAGGATTGAAAGAAACATCCAAGTTTATCTGGTGCAAACACAGGACCTGTGCTTGAGTCCCCCCTCTGACATTTCTGCTAAGTGGTCATGCAGCCTCATGGTATACTTGAGGAAGCCTGTAATGTTTGCCCACAGCTCTCTTAGAAAAGCCCTCTTTGTACTGAACTGAAACCTACCTCCCTGAAACTTTTACACACTGGTTCCGGCTCTCCCATCTGGGCCCACACAGCTAAATGGAATTCCTCTTCCTTAAGACAGTGCTTTACTCATTTGGAGATGGCTTTACGTCCCCTTAACTCTTCCTTTCTCCGGGTTAAACTTAGCTACTTTGCACAGTGTGACAGTGCCTAGACTCCTCGCCAGCCTTGTAGCCTTTCTCTGGATGGGACCCAGTTTCCCAATGGCCACCCACCCCCAAGCAATCAGAGTTTGTTTCCAGAAGGGGATTCCACATTCACTCTGTGGGTTCTGACCAGCATACGATAGGACTGGCACATCCTGTATTTTAAATAATTTGCTTCTATTAATGCAACTTTAGAAGACAAGCATTTGGAGGGCAAGTATAGCACACCATTTTGTTAGCTTTCCACATTATCTCATGTATTAGTTTCTAGGGCTGTCATAACAAAATATCACACACTAGGTGTCATAAAACCACAAAGATTTATTTTCTCACAGTTCTGGAGGCCAAAAGTCCGAGATTAAGGTATCAGCAGGTTTGGTTTCTTCTGAGGCTGCTCTCCTTGGCTTGCAGATGGCCACCATCTTGCTGTGTGCTCACATGGTCATCCCTCTGTGTGTGCAAGTGTCTGGTGTCTCCCTCTGTGTGCGTGTGTGTCCTAATCTTTTTTATAAGGACACCAGTTATATCGGATTAGAGACCACTCTAACAACCCCATTTTAACTTTATTCCCTCTTTAAAGGCCGTGTCTTGAAATACAGTCACATTCTGAGGTATTGGAGGTTGGGCGGGTACACAATTCAGTGTCCAGTGTTACACTCATTTTACAGGCGAGGATGCTAAAGACAAAGGAGTTCAATCCATTTACTCACGACCACCCAGCCAGTGGAGGCATCAGATTAAATCTAAAGCAGTTCAGTTCCATCCTAATGGTTTTACCAATACGTCACAGCTATTGCTATGAATACCTTCCACCTCAAGGATTCTAGGTAAGTTATCCTGAATATAGGATGTAGATTTTTCTCAAGAGGACGAGAATAAGGGTAGATGGAATGCAGGAGAGAGCATGACTTACTTCCTCCTAAATGGGAAAAAACTTAATCTTTCTTCCTCTTTCATATAGAAGTCAATGCCCAAACCAATACCAGTGGGGAGACATGCTGAAGCAAAGCCCCCAGAGTCTCCCTCCCAAACACAGGAGAGCTGAGGGGCTTTTCTGACCTGATTAAAAACTCCACCCCTCCTCGGACTCCATGCTTCTCTCAACCCTCCATGAATGACGTTCCTCACTGTTTTCACTCATTTTCCCCTCCCCCTCCCATCCTCTTACTGCCCCCCCACCTTGCCCTAGGATTCTTTTTCAAAACTTACTGAAGCTCTGTCTTCATGGCATAGCCTTTGATTTCATTTTCAGTGGACAATAACATTTCATTCCAAATATATTCATTGAGCACCTACTATGAACTGGGCACTGTACTAGGTGCTGGAGATGCAGTAGTGAGCAAAGATGCTAAACCCCCTGCCCTGGAAGAACTCACAGTCTACTTAAGGAATACATGATAAACAAAAGAAGAAAACATTGGGAGTGTTAGATGGTGTGAAGTACTAGGCAGAATAATAAATCAGGGAATTTATAGAGGAGATGTGTAGGTTAGAGCATAGGCAGAGTCGTTATAACAAAGTGATCCAAATATTCAGTAACTTAAATAGAAGTTTATTTCTCCCTTATGTGAATGTCTTACTATTCTAGGTGGATGGGGCATCTCTGCTCCATAGGGTCATTCAGGGACCCAGATTCCTTCTACCTCATTATTCTGCCATCCTCTAAGATACTGTCTTCATGTGTGGGACAGAAGCTGGGTCACTGATCTGTCTGGGGTCCAGTCTGAGGGAAAGTGATAAGAAAAGGGAATCTAAGGCAAACAATTTCCTTTCAGGCAAGGGAGGCAGAAGTTACACAAAAATTAGCTCTCTCATCTATCATTAGTGAGAACCTAGTCACATGACCATATCTAGCTACAAGGGAAGCTGGGAAATGTAGTCTTTATGGGGCAACCAGGTGACCAGAAGCAAGAAGAGAGTGGACTGAAGGGGTCAGGGGAAACTGGCAGTCTATCACATGTGCTGTGCAAAGATCAAGGCTTAAATTTTTGATAAAGTAGGCAGGGAAGCCCTTACTGGGAAGGTAACATTTAACTAAAAATCTGAAGGAGTGAGCTATGCAGTTTTCTAAGAGAAAAGCATTTCCAGGCAAGGGGAGAACAGATGCAATGTCCCTGAGGCAGGAGCATGCCTGCTGTGTACAGGAAACAGGAAGGATGTCAATGAGGCTGGAGTGAGTAAGTGATGCAGACAACTAGGGGGGCTGAGGTCAGAGAGGTCTCCTACTGACGTGGACCTTAGAGGCATTGGCAGGGATCTGGTTCTTACTCAGAGTGAGAAGAGAAGCCATTGGAGGTTTGTGAGCAGAGAAAGGACACGATGGCACTTGAACAGGAAGTGTCTGAAAGGATTTATGTCCAGCATGGCATCAACCACACTCTACCACTCTGTGCTCTGTGGCCCTTTCATCCTCCCTCTTGAGCACCTCTCAGCTCCTGCGCCCCTGAACCCCAGAATGCCAGCTTTGAAGGCACACTGCTTCACAGTCCTATCAACCCTCAGTGTCTAAACATTGTCTCCACCAAGCACCTCCCACAGTCCACACCTTTTCATTCATCCCAACGTGCTTGCACTTAGCAGACTGGTACCGTGCCTCTGAGTAGATTGTGAGTTCTCTGGGAGCAAGTGTTTCTCTACTTGTTCCACCTATTGCTAAACATAGAGCCTGGAACACAGTAGAGCAATCAAGAATTATTTTCTGAATTAACTGATTAATAGCAGAAGGAAAGGAGACCTTCCCCACCAATCTTGCCCTGGCATTGAAAACCAGACTGAAGTCAGTTGATATTCTTCTCTCTTCTCTCTGGGTTTCCTCAATCCTGCCCATCCAGGAAAACATAGAATCAACCACAACCCATTTAATGAGCTCAGAACATGCTAGAACATAGCTTAGCATTGCACTAGATGCTGGGTTTGAGTACAGATCTAGAATTGTCAAAGCATATGATCCACCCACCACCTCTGCCCTGGACGGATAACACACTCAGTGAGGAGACACACTTCCAAGGCTGGAGTGTGGAACAGGATAAAAGTGCTCATTTGGAAATAGAGTTACTATATGATCCAGCAATCCCACTCATGGGCGTATATCTGGAAAAGCCAAAAACTCTAATTCGAAAAGGATACATGTACCCCAACGTTCATAGCAGCACTATTTACAATAGGCAAGACATGGAAGCAACCTAAATGTCGATCCACAAATGAATGGATAAAGAAGATGTGTCATATATATATATATATATATATATATATATATATATATATATATATATATATAATGGAATATTACACAGCCATAAAAAAGAATGAAATAATGCCATTTGCAGCAACATGCTGGTACCATGCCAGCACTGTCCCCCTGCCATAGATCCATCTAGAGATTATCATATTAAGTGAAGTCAGTCAGAGAAAGACAAATATATGATATCTCTTATATGTGGAATCTAAAAAAATGATACAAATGAACTTATTTACAAAACAGAAATAGGCTCACAGACATAGAAAAAAAACTTATGATAACCAAAGGTGGGAGGGACAAAATAGGATTTTGGAATTATCAGATACACACTACTATATGTAAAATAGATAAACAACAAGGACCTACTGTATAGCACAGGGAACTATATTCCATATCTTGTAATAATCTATAATGGGAAATAATCTGAAAAAGAATATATATATGTGTATATGTATAACTGAATCACTTTGCTGTACACCTGAGACATTGTAAATCAACTATACTTAAATTTTAAAAAGTGCTCATTCAGTCACCTCTCACCCATTCTTCCTCCATTCAAGGTGTATTCTCGGGTACTTGACATGTTTCAGTCATTGTGCTAGGTGTGGAGGATACAAAAATATAAAAGACACAATCTTTGTCTTCAACCAGTTTATAACCTATGGAGAGAGTAGAAAAGTAAATCTGCAATTACAGGGTCATGGGCTAAGTGCTAAGATTGTAAAGCAGATAGGATGGAGTGTGCTGGAAAAGGATCCTGGGGGTGACTTCATATGTTGTATGAGTAGAAGTGTGTGTGTGTGTGTGTGCGTGCGTGCACGCACGTGTGTGTGTATAAAGGGAAGAAAAGGAAGAGAAGGTGCAGTGAGTTTCCAGGCAGAGGGAACAGCTTGTGTAAAGACCAGGAAGGAGGGGGTGGGGAAAGAGACCAAATGTAGAATTTAGAAGACAAGTTGGGAAATGCCAAGAAGTAAAAATTCCGAAAAGCACCTGTGCCATACTGAGAAAGGCTTGGAAAGTCATGGAGGGACGTTTGGTTTGTGTCTGAAGAAAAAGAGAGAAGACTGTGGAGGAGTGGAAATAAATTGGAGAGAGGAACCAGGAATGGACTATTCACCATTGGACCAAAGATACATGAAAGGTACTCAGCATCACTAATTAATGAGAACATGCCAATTAAAACAACAGACACTGTTTTCCCCTATCAGATGGACTACAAATATAAGTCTGATAACATCAAGTGTTTGGTGACGATGCAGTGAGAAGGGAATTCCCATATTCTGCTGGTAGGAGTGTAAATTGCTATGTATTAACCAGGTCTTTTATTTTCTGTATTCTGATGCTTTGACACCTGGGGCCTTGCTGACCCTGGAGAGACTGCCCTTCCCAGGGCTAAGCAATTCCTAGAGATAGTAAACTAGAGCCCACACACCCCACTACCTCCTTTATGGTCTCTCACACTTAGAGTCACTATCCCCCTGCCATAATCACCCCAGGGCCAGGTACCAGACAACGAGGGACAGCCCCTATGCCTCAGAGCCCACTGAAATTATTCAAACTAGCCTATTATAAACTTGTTTACCCACCTCACCCATTCCTTCCCATGAAAACCACACATTCCCCACTGCACCCCTCACTCCCTCTGCCTCCTGACCGGTCCTGGTGCTTCCCCAAGTGGCCCTGCATGATTTGCCATGCCTCCTGCTTCTAGGGAATTGTGAGTATAAAGAAAAACACCTCTTTCCTGACAGTCATTTCCATGTCTACATGTCTTACTGTATCTGATTAAAACAAAGCCTTTGGTGTCCTTAAAACATGCTACACTTAGAGGAGGGTAAACTGCCCTGCAAACGCACCACTCATTATTACCCCTAAAGAAGCCCTGGCAAGTTCACCTCAAACACTTCACCCACTAAGCAAAGATGATGTCAGTACTTACCTCATACAACTGCTGAGAGGCTTAAATGGGATCTCCTAGAAAGCACCTGAAGAGCACCCAGGACTGAGTAAGTACTCAGGCAAGCATGTCCCAGGATGTTCACTGAAGATATTTATGTAATGGTGGAAAATTGGAGACACCCTGAATAATGGAATGACTAAATGAATTGTGGTACAGTCACACTAAGGAACAGTATGTAGTCATTAGGTATAAACTAGATCTCCATGTAAGACCATGGAGAGCTCTCCAAAACATTGTTGGGTGAAAGAAGCAAATTGTGGGACAAAATGGACAGTAAGACATGATTTACGGAAAAACAATACCATAGATTTTCTATCAACTAAAGTGAATAAAAAGGAAAAATGTCTGAAACGATGCACAGAAGACAGTGGGGTTGCATCTGGGTTGGTGAGAGCAGATGGAATTGTTGGGGAGGATTAATTAAAGAATAGTTTTATTTCTATAATTTATATTTTACTTTATTTATTTATTTGTATATAATTTTGTTGAGAATACTATTATGTAATGCTTAGATAGTTAGAAATTAATTTGCAAGCAAAGGAAAAGATAGGAGGGGAAAAAGATAAACACAGAAGAGGAAAATGTCGCAATGAACATGGGGCCTAAGGACATGAAGTTAACTTTGAGAATACTGTGCACTGATGGTATATTTTTTGAAACTAGAGATAATGGAGATCTATCTGCATAAGGCATCTTTTGACTGAAGCATTTCCTTGGACAGGAGTGGAGAGATGTCCAGTAAGGACTAACTGCAAAGCTAGTTTGCCATTTTGTAAAAGATCAACCCTGAGCTCCCCTCCTCATAGAGATTATTGAGATACTGGCTTCCCTTGTCTCTCTCTGGAGGCTTCCTCATTTCATACTATATCCCTAGCAATGGGTTGGTTGTTTTCCTATAATAATTATAGTAGGCTAGACTGACATAACCGGTAAGCCAAAACAAGTAACAACATAATAGAAGTTCCTTTCTCTTCATAGGACAGTGCAGGGCACTGACGGTGGGGCAGGGATGGGAGAGTTAGAGGAAGACATTCAGGACCAGACAGAAGGCAACTTTGTCATCATCAACATAGTTTCCAAGAATCTGTGATCACTGCCATTTCAGCTGTTTTATAAGATTTAAAGATGGTGAGACCCAACACAGTGACACTTGGATAAATGAAAGGCAAAATTCTCTGATTCTTAGAGCTCTGAACAAGAGAAGGTTGCTAGGCAGGGCCACACAGGGGATTGTACCCAGGAACAGAGTAACAGCAGGCTGGGGCTCTAAGGGGCAGCTGATTTATGGCAAGTGGGGTGGGGTTAGCTAGGTTTCATGGTCTTCCTGTGGATTGGCTAAGTTGAATAATTTGGGGGCAGGGCTCTGGGCATAGGGGTTTTCCCTAGTTGTCCGGTACCTGACTCTGGGGCAATTAGGGTATATGTTTCGTGGCCCCAGAGTGTTAGGGCCCAACAAGTGAAGTGGTTTGGGATGTGGACTTAATCGGCTGTTTAAGAAGGGAAACTGACTGACCAGCCTCTATTCAGGGCTTCAAAACTGGGACAAGACAGTACAATTAAAAAAAAAAAAAGTTATATCAGCCCATAGAAGGAGGGTAAGGCATAAGGTCCAGGCCTGAAAGTGGTCCACATCTTTTCTGCCCACATTCCATTGGCCAGAATGAGGTCACATGGCCAACTAGTCACATAGTCTCACATAGATGCAAAGGGAGCTGGGAAATGTAGTCCCAGGGACAACCATTTCTGAAGAAGGAAAGCTCAGATTTCAATGGCCAACTGGCAGGCTGTGCCAAAGGGCTGTAAATGAATCTGAACTCAAATATTTCTTTACTTCTTCCCCCCCACCACCCCCCACCCACCCAGCCCCCGCTTTCTTAATATCTGTTTCACCTGCTTACATGGTAAGCTGCTTCAGGGCAAAGACCATCACGTTCTCTCGCTTTTGATTCTTCCCCAGCAATTATTTCTGCACCCAATGGGCTTCTCACTAAAACAAGTCTCAAGTAATTTCAGTATGCAAATTAGCTGCCACTTCAGAGCCTGGCATAAATATCTGATACTTAGAATATAATTTCAGTTAGTTAAATTTAGATCACTGGGGGGAAAAAAGAACAGCAGCATAAACATTCTCCAGGCCTTTGGCCTTTTTATTTAATTCTGAATTGGATAAGTCTTCAATAACTTTAAGCTTTGACCTCTATATAGCAATATTTGGTTCTTGGATTAAATCAAACAAATGTTGCTAATGAGATGGTTTAACAATGTCACATATAGTCAGATTTTCCATTTCAGTTGACTCTTAGGTAAAGGTAAACCAGTGCTTTCAGGAACACTTTCAGTAGTTAATTACATTAAAAATGTTATTTTCCTGACCTTTTTATCTTGTCTCATCTTCTTTCACCTTGCCTTTTTTTCTTGGTTTCTTAAAGACTCTTACCTTTAAAACCACTGTCAACTTAGCATAAGTATTTTCTTCAGGAAGGCTAACACTTAATGACACCAGGGAAGGGGTGGGAGAAAACAAACCTCACTATGGAATCACTCGACATTCATCCAGCACTTATTGAGTGCCTAAGGTATGCTGAACACAATGCAAAGCCATAAAAATGCAAATGGCTATCATCTCAGCCTTTAAGAAGCTCACAGTTATGAACCTGAACCTACACTTTTTCTACATAAAAGTTTTTATTCAGCCACCCATTCATTCAACAAATATATCTTGGGTCCTACTCTGTGTAGGTTGCTGATCTAGCTACTGGAAATATAGAGTTGAACAAAACAAAGATGCCTGCCCTTCTGGAGCTTACATTCAAGGAAAGGAAGGTAGGCAATAACTTATCCCCACTCCCCACCCTTCCAACCTAGAGGTGATTTCCTTTACCTGTGAAGTCCCCTGATATTTTCGTATCTTCTGGCAATTGCTACTCTCTACCAGAGTTGACAAAGAGCAGGAACTAGGTCTTAACTTTGATATCCACCATGATGCTCGGACAGGGTTAATAAATGCTTATCAGCTCAATAAATGAATAATGAGTGCGTCTTTTCACAAAAGTACAACCTGTGTAGCTAACGCAGGTGAAGACCCACAGGAGGCTGAAAATGCCTTTTTCATGTCCGAAGGCAACAAAGTAGCTGCAAGCTCAATGGGGTTTGCACCCACACTCTCCCCGTGCCTTCTCCTGACCTGGTTTGGGGACTGGGATGAGAGGGTGTAGACATGAACTACATCTACCATTACAACTGCACCACAAATAAATTTTGCAATGGGCTTTATAGTATGTTATTTTTTTTATTCTCAAAGGAGAATTTTAATTCTCTAGGGGTCATAATAGTATGAGAAAAGATATAGACCACTTCAAGGCATGTTTGGGAAATTATGGATAACGTCTTGTGCCGAGAGAGTATGTGTGTTTAGGGGTGAGTTGTTAGGAGATGGCTATTAATAATAAATGTAGAACATCCTGTTAGGGCCTCACTGTTAGGGACCTTACATGCCACACCAAGGAGTTTAAACTTTATTCAAAAGACAGTGGAGAGGTTGTAGATTGAAGGTTGGAATGGAAGAGGTTGTGGGGAAAGAGGAGAATGAGAAAACAATGGAGCAGCCATCACAACAGGCCAGGTAAGGGGTAATGACGTGTGAACCAGAGTGGTGGCAGTGGCCATGGGAGAATGGAGGACTGAAGAGGAGAACTGTCAGATCTTCGGATGTGTTGAGGGTAAGGAAAAAGAGGATGCAAGGATGATATCAAGATTTAGAGCCTAGGAGACTAAGCTATAAATTACTATCAAAAATAGGGAACACAAATGAAAAGGTTTCATGAGGATGGTCATGAATTCAATGTTGGACATACTGACTTCGACTTGCTGGAGGGAAATACACATGCAGATATCAGGCAGGCTGTTGGAAAATAGGGCTTAGGAGCTTTGAAGAGGGCTCGGTGTGGAAGAAGTAGGTCCACGGGTTGCTCCAAGTCTGTCTGTTAAAGCCACAGAATAGATGTACTTGCTTGGGGAGTGCACAATAAAAAGAGAAGAGGCCCTGGACAGAGCTTTGGGGAACTGTACTGTAGGGGAAGGAAGGAATGGAGGGAGGGAAGGAAGAGGGAGGGCAGTCAGTGAAAAAAAGAGCAGTGGTTCTCAAACTCTAGAGGGTCAAAGAATCACCCAGAGACATTCATGCAGATTCCTAGACCCCTCCCCAGAAAACCAGATTCAGTAGGAACATACAATCTAAAGAGAACACTCCCTTCATTATCTATTGATGCATGACAGATAACCCCAAAATTTCACATCTTAACACAGCAACATTTTTGATCTCATGGTTTCTGGAAATCAAGAATCTGTGAGCAGCTCAGCTGGGTGGCTCGGGGCCTCTCACAAGGCTGCAGTCAAGTTGTAAGCCAGATATCTGAAGACTTATCTGGGCCTGAGGCTCTGATTCCAAGATGAGTGTCCTCATCAAGTGGCAGCCAGCTTCCCCTAGAGCAGGTGATCCAAGAGAGCAAGGCGGAGACCACAATATCTTTTATGACCCAGCCTCAGAAGTCACATTTGTCATTTCTGCAAAATCCTATTGGTTACATAGGTGAGTCCTATTTACTGTGAGAGGAGAGTGCACAGAAGTGACAGGAGACAAAATCAGGGTGGAGGGGCAACTTGGAGGCTGACTACCATATGTCCCTACTCTCTTGGAGTTATTTTGATGCAAGTAGCCCTCAAAGAAATACTGGATGGGAAAGAGTAAAGGTCAACAGAGGAAAGAAAATCAAACAGAAGGTGGACCTCAGTGCCAAATAAGACTGAGAAATCAAGATAAGGTTGAGAAGAGGCCAGTGGATCTGGCCTCTGGTATATCAGTCTTGACCTTCTCAACTCGGAAGCAGCATTTCTAGAGAAACACAACTCTTTTTATGCAACTCATGGTGAGAAATATATTTTACTTCATTGCCTGGTACACAATGCACTCGTATATAGAAACAAATGTTTCATGAATTAATACCTATTTCTACTGCATGAGAAGCACTCATATTTCTTATTCTAGTCTGGTCTATTTCTCTAAAAAAATGCTAGTCAAAACCCACTAAACTGATTTTGTTGGTCATTAAAGCATCTGACCTGAAGCTTGAAAAAGCAGTCTCAATAGGATTGGATAACAGTGAAGATGATGGTGATGACAACAACAAATACATTTTGAGTATATACACTTTGCACTAAATGTAATACCATGAATTATCTTATTCATAACAACTCTATACTATAGTACCATTATCATAATTTTAGATGAAAAAGTTTAGTACTTAAGTAGCTTTCTCAAGGCCATATGGTTAGGAGGTGGTACAACTGTAATTTATTTTAACCTAAACAATATGATTTTGGAACTTACACTTTAGAGCTGTGGGATCCAATATGGAGGCCGCTAGCCACATGTGTGTATTTTAATGTTAAATTTAATTAAAACTAAATAAAATTAAAGTTTCATGTCTCAGTCACACTAGCCATATTTCAAGTGCTCAATAGCCACATGTGGTAGTAGCCTCCATATGTGACAGCAGAGATACAGAGTATTTCCCCCATTGTAGAAAGTTCTGTTGGACAGCAATGCTAGAGAGCTAAACCACCAAGGGCCAACGTATTTGGAAGATGGGAGTCACCTGAGCATGGCTGTAAGGTGAGAGGAAGGAGATGGAAAAAGAGAGAAGAGTCGAGATAGGGGATGCAGGTTGGAGCAGTGGCCTGGGGGAGGATGGAGGGGCAAGATCAGAGTATGGGGAAAGTTGGCTTTGGCAAGGGATGGGGACAATTTCTGCTCTGGGTCAGAAAGGAAGAGGAAAATGGGTGAAGGTCCAGAGGAAGGGGAAAGTGACGAAGCTTGCTTTGATAACACTTGATATTGTCTAAAACGTAGGGGCTGAGAACAGGAACAAAGAGTGAGCGGGCCAAGTTTGGGCATTGAGTCAAGTAAGAAAGATTGGAAATCATCACTGCAGGAGGTGCATATACACAAAGAGAATGATTGATGCTCACCCATGGGGGCTCAGCTGTGGTTAGATACTGAATTTTAGGTGCAGCCAACCATTTATTTCATTCATTCAACAAATACTTGCCAAGTGCCTACAACATGCCAGGCACCATGCCAGGCACTGGAGAAACATTAGTGAATGATAGTGACAAAAACAGGCAAGCCCATTCTCTCATGGAACTTACTGGTGGAGGTCTTTGTTAATCACAGAGCTGCCAAGAGTAGCCCTGCAATGGACACATACCACCAAGGAGAGGGGCTGGTGCTCTAAAATGGCTATGAGAGGGCATGGCAGGGGATTTCATCTGGTCAGGAAGGTCAGGGAAGGCTTGCCTCAAACCAAGACTTGAAGGAGGAGCACCAATCCATACAGAAGGGAGAATGGCTCATAACTTTGCCCTGAACTGGGACCATGCAGAGACCCAGGCAGGCAGACAAAGGCACCTTTGTAAGGTTCCTGCAGACAGAAGTGTTTGCTGAGCACACAGACAAAGCCACCCATGGTTGTCAAGATTCTACTCCAGCCCTGTGTGTGGGTGGCTTTGAGTGAAAAGACACCATATGATATCCACAGTAGGATAAGCCTGCTGGATGTGGCGGCTGGAATTTTAGTGGGCTGAGTGTTCCTAACCTGCTGATAACATCAGTAAAGAAGTCAATGCACAGGACTTCCCTGGTGACGCAGTGGTTAAGAATCTGCCTGCCAATGCAGGGGACATGGGTTCGAGCCCTGGTCTGGGAAGATCCCACATGCCGCAGAGCAACTAAGCCTGTGTGCCACAACTACTGAGCCTGCGCTCTAGAGCCCGCGAGCCACAACTACTGAGCCTGTGTGCCACAACTACTGAAGCCCATGTGCCTAGAGCCTGTGCTCCACAACGAGGGAAGACACCACAATGAGAAGCCCGTGCACCGCAACGAAGAGTAGCCCCCACTCGCTGCAACTAGAGAAAGCCTGCACACAGCAATGAAGACCCAACGCAGCCAAAAATAAATAAATAATTAATTGATTAATTAATTTTAAAAAAAAGAAGTCAATGCACAACATTATTACTGATTACATGTAGAGTCAGCACTCACAGCAAACCACCCATCATCAGACTTGTACTGTAGAGCTATCTCCCCTCACTTAGACCTTTCGGAAGAACAAATTTCCTTTGAAGTTAAAAATTCCAGGCTGAATTTTAGCAAAACAGAAAAAGATAAAACTTTAAAAAACCCACACATTTTTTAAAGTTTCAACAAAGCACATTCTTTAAAAAAAAAATTTAATATAATACCTATATTATGTTGAGGATGAAGAAGAAATTCCAAATTGGGTAAGTTATTAAGTGTGACTATTTTTCCAAATTTTCATTGGGAAAGCCTCTTCCTATGTTTAACTTTACAAATTATTTGTGATAAAATTTCAAAAATAAATAACGTTATGGCGCAGTTTTGTGTTCCTGTGTCACTGCTGAGTGATCCAGTAACTGCATCCCGTTATCACACTGTGGAAGTGAACTCCCTTTCGGCTCTCAAGTACTTATTTTAAGTCCTTCCTTCCTTCATAAGAATTGGTTGATTATCATCTCCTGCTTTTAATTGCATTAAGGTTACAAATGTGAAAAACATCAGAATGCTAAGATGAAGCAAAACTAGAAATGTTTAAAATCCTGTCCTGCTCTCTGGTCCCCACGTGGTTCTCTCTGACTATAATTATGTTGCACTTGCTCAGAAGGGCATACAATGTAGAGGTTAGGGTGAGGGCCAGGGTTCTGATTCTGGCTCCACTGCTAGCTAGCTTCCTGATCTTCTGATTCTCTCTCTGTGCCCCAAGAAAAAACAGTCCCTACTCCACTTCATTGTGGTAGGGTTTACACATAAAGCACTTACAGCAACACTCCAACGCTCCAACTTAATATGGGTCAGCCCTCATTTCTACACATATCTACTCTCGTACACATGGAATATTTGCATGGTGGATAAATGATTGTTTCCATGGGAACTTAACTTTCATATTTCCAGGTCCTTATCCCACTATCTTCTTCTTTTTTTTTTTTAAAGAAGTTTATAAGCTACAAGTTTCATTCTTAGAACAGCATTAACATAAGTTTTACATTCACTGCCGTGGGTGTTCCCATAAAAAATTTTTTTCACTGTTTTGTGGGTCTGGTATTTTTAATGAGTTCATATCTCATAGGCACATGTAGAGAGTGGCCTATTCTGTATTCTCAGATACTGTTGCTTTGGGGCATCGTATTCTTGTGTAGTAAGGAAAAAGTGGGGGTGGGGCGTGAAATAACTGAATTCCTGTGAAATTGTACTGCAAAGCTAAAATCTGAAACTTAATAATTTAACCTATCATCCAGCCATTGAGGAAAAAACCTTTTGACCCAATTATTATCTTTTTAGAAAAGGTAATTTCAAAGCAATACATTTTTTAATTATCTAGTGTCAGGTGTACAGCATCATAATTTGAAATCTGTATACACTACAAAGTGATCACATCCGTCACCATAAAATTGACCCCTTTCACCCCTTTTGCCCATCCCCTAACCCCCTTCCCCTCTGGTAACCACTGATCTGTTCTCTGTATCTATGAGTTTGTTCGTTTGTTTTGTTTTGCTTTGTTTTGGATACCACAGATGAGTGAAATCATATGGTATTTGTCTTTTTCCTTCTGACTTATTTCACTTAGCATGATACTCTCCAGGTCCATCCATGTTGTCACAAATGGCAAGATTTCATTCCTTTTTATGGCTGAGTAGTAGTCCATTGGGTATACATACCACATTTTCTTTATCCATTCATCCATGGATGGACACTTAGGCTGCTTTCATATCTTGACTATTGTTAATAATGCTGCAATGAACATAGGAGTGCATATATGTTTTTGAATTATTGTTTTCATTTTCTTTGAATAAATCCCCAGAGTGGAATTGCTGGATTGTATGGTAGTTTTCTTAATTTTTTGAAGAATCTCTAAAATGTTTTCCATCGTGGTTGCACCAATTTACATTCCCATCAACACATCCTCTCCAACACTTGCTATTTCTTGTCTTTTTGATACTAACCATTCTAACTGGTGTGAGGCGATATCTCATTGTGGTTTTGAATTGCATGTCCATAATAATTAGTACTGGTGAACATCTTTTCATGTGCTTATTGGCCATCTGTATGTCTTCTTTGGATATGTCTCTATTCAGTGTCTCTGCCCATTTTTTAATTGGGTTGTTTTGTTGTTGTTGAGTTTTATGAGTTCTTTACATATTTTGGATATTAACCCTTATCAGATACATGATTTGCAAATATTTTCTCCCATTTAGTAGGTTGTCTTTTTGTTTTGATGATTGTTTCCTTCACTGTGCAGAAGGTTTTTAGTTTGATGTAGTCCCATTTGTTTATTTTTACTGTTGTTTCTCTTGCCTTTGGAGTCAGGTCCACAGGAACATTGTTAAGACTGATGACAATGAGGTTACTGCCTATGTTTCCTACTAGGAATTTTACTGTTTTAGGCCTACATTTAAGTTTTTAATTCAATTTGAGTTGATTTTTGTGTTTGGTGTAAGACAGTAGTCTAGTTTCATTCTTTTACATGTGGCAATCCAGTTTTCTCAACACCACTTATCAAAGAGACTGTCCTTTCTCCATTGTATGTTCTTTGCACCTCTGTCATAAATTAATTGTTCTTATATGTGTGGGTTTACTTCGGGGCTATCAATTCTGTTCCACTCATCAGTGTGTCTGTTTTTGTACCAGTATCATACTGTTTTGATTACTATAGCTTTGTAGTATAGCTCGAAATCAGGGAGCATGATACCTCCAGCTTTGTTCTTCTTTCTCAAGATTGTTTTGGCCATTCAGGATCTTTTCTGTTTCTGCACAAACTTTAGAATTATTTGTTCTAGTTTTGTGAAATATGCCATTGGAATTTTGATAGGGATTGCATTGAATCTATAGATTGCTTTGGGTAGTATGGACATTTTAACAATATTAATTCTTCCAATCCATGAGCACAGTGTATCTTTCCATTCATTTGTGTCTTCTTAGATTTCTTTCATCAGTGTCTCATAGTTTTCAGTGTACAGGTATTTCACCTCCTTGGTTAAATTTCTTCCTAGGTATTTTATCCTTATTGCTACAATTTTAAATGGGGTTTTCTTAAATTATCTTTCTGATAGAAATGCCACAGATTTCTGTATATTGATTTTGTATCCTGAAACTTAGCTGAATTCATTTATTAGTTCAAAGAGTTTTTTGGTAGAATCTTTAGGGTTTTCTATATATAGCATCATATCATTTGCAAATAATGATAGTTTTGCCTCTTCCTTTCTGATTTGGATGACTTTTATTTATTTTTCTTGCCTAATTGCTGTGGCTAGGACTTTCAACACTATGTTGAATAAAATTGGTAGAGTGGACATCCATCCTTGTCTTGTTCCTGATCTTAGAGGAAAAGCTTTCAGCTTTTTCATCATTGAATATGATGTTATCTCTGGGTTTGTCATATATGGCCTTTATTTGTTGAGGTACGTTCCCTCCATACACATTTTGTTGAGAGTTTTTATCATAAATAGATGTTGTTATTTGATCAAATACTTTTTCTGCATCTATTGAGATGATTGTATAATTTTTATCTTTCATTTTATTAATGTGGTGTATCATGTTGATCGATTTGCAGATGTTGAATCACCCTTGTATCTCTGGAAGAAATCCCACTTGATCATGGGGTGTATGATCCTTTTAATGTATTATTGAATTTGGTTTCCTAATATTTTGTTGAGGATTTTTCCATCTATACTTATCAAGGATATTGGCCTGTAATTTTTGTGTGTGTGTGTGTGATGCCCTTATCTGGTTTTGGTATCAAGGTAATGCTGGCCTTATAAAGTGAGTGTGGAAGCATTCCCTCCTCTTTGATTTTTTTTTGGAAGAGTTTGAGAAGGATAGTTATTAAATCTTTGAATGTTTGGAAAAATTCACCAGGGAAGATGTCTGGTCCTGGAATTTTGTTTGTTGGGAGGTTTTTGACTACTGTAATCAGTCTTCAGGTTTTATATTTCTTCATGATTCAATCTTGGTAGATTGCATGTTTCTAGGAATTGGTCCCTTTTTTTCTATGCTGTCCAATTTTTTGGTGTATAATTGTTCATAGTATTCTCTTATGATCCTTTGTATTTCTGCAGTAGCAACTGCAATTTCTCCTCTTTCATTTCTGATTTTATTTATTTGAGCCCTTTCTCTTTTTTCTTGGTTAGTCTAACAAAAGGCTTTTCAATATTTTTTATCTTCTATTTTCTATTTTTTTTTAATCTTCTCAAAGAACCAGATCTTAGTTTCACTGATCTCTTGTCTCTTTAGTATTTATTTCATTTATTTCTGCTCTGATCTGCTCCTTCCTTCTACTAACTTTGGGCTTCATTTGTTCTTCCTTTTCCAGTTACTTTAGGTGTAAAGTTAGATTGTTTATTTGAGAGGTTTTTTTGTTTGTTTGTTTGTTTCTTGAGGTAGGCCTGTAATGCTATGTACTTCTCTCTTCAAACTGCTTTTGCTGCATTCCATAGATTTTGGTACATTGTATCTCTGTTTTCATTCGTCTCCAGGTATTTTTCAATTTCTCCTTTGATTTTTTCAATGACTCACTGGTTGTTTAATCTCTACATTTTTGTGGTTTTTCCAGTTTTCTTCTTGTAATTGATTTCTAGTTTCATAGTGGTCATTGTGGTCAGAAAAAATGCTTGATATGATTTCATTCTTCTTGATTTTATTGAGACTTGTATTATGGCCTAATATGTGATCCATCTTGGAGAATGTTCCATGGAGAAGAATGTGCATTATGCTGCTTTTGGATGGAGTGTTCTGTAGATATCTATTAAGGCCATCTGATCTAATGTGTCATTTAAGGCTGATGTTTCCTTATTGATTTTCCATCTGGATGATCTACCCATTGCTGTAAGTGGAGTGTTAAAATCTCCTACTATTATTGTATTGCTTTCAATTGCTCTCTTTAGGTATGTTAATACTGGCTTTATATACTTTGGTGCTCATATGTTGGGTGCATATATTTATAAATGTTACATCTTCTTGCTGGATTGACTCCTTTATTATTATTCCATGCCCTTCTTTGTATTTTATTACAGTTTTTGTTTTAAAGTCTCTTTTGTCTGATGAGTATAGCTACACAAGATTTCTTTTTGTTTCCATTTGCATGGAATATCTTTTTCCATCCCTTCACATTCAGTCCTTACTTCTAAAGTGAGACTCTTGTAGGTAGCATATAGATGGGTCCCGTTTTTTCATCCATTCAGCCACTCTATGTCTTTTGATTGGTGAGTTTAGTCCATTTACATTTAAAGCAATTACTAATAGGCATGTACTTATTGCCATTTGGTTAATCGTTCTCTGGCTTTTTTGTTTTTCTTCTTCTTCTCTGTTCCTTTCTTCTCTTTCTCTCTTTCCTTGTGGTCTTTTGGCTTTCTTCAGTGTTATGTTTAGATTCCTTTCTCATTTTCTTTTGTGTGTTTAAGTTTTTTCCTTGTGGTTACTGTGAGGTTCATATATAACATCCTATGTATACAGTGATCTAAGTTGATAGCAACTTAACTTTGAACACATTCCAAAGCTTTACATTTTTACTCCCCCCCCCATGTTTTTTTTATGATATCTTTTACATCTTTTTATTTTATGCTTCCCTTAACTAATTATTATAATTTTAGTTAATTTTACTACTTTTGTCTTTCAACCTTCATACCTGCTTTATAAGTGGTTGATCTACTATCTTTCCTGTATATTTACCTTTCTAGTGAGATTTTTACTTTTGTATGTTTTCTTATTATTAATTAGTGCCTTTTCTTTCCAGCTTAGAGAATTTCCTTTAACATTTCTTGTAGGGCCAGTTTAGTGGTGATGAACACCTTTAGCGTTTGCTTATCTGGAAAACTCTTAATCTCTTCTTCAATTCTGAATGATAACCTTGTCAGGTTGAGAATTCTTGGCTGGAAATTTTTTCTTTTCAGCACCTTGATTATGTCATGCCACTCCCTTCTGGCCCATAAAATTTCTGTTGAAAATTCTACTAACAGCTTTATGGGGTTTCCCTTATACATCATAAGTTGTTTTTCTCTTGCTGCCTTTAAAATTCTCTATCTTTAACTTTTACCATTTTAACTATAATGTGTCTTGGTGTGGTTCTCTTTGGGCTCATCTTACTTGGAACTCTCTGGACTTTCTGGACCTGGATATCTATTTCATTCCCTAGAGTAGGGAAGTTTTCAACAATTATTTCTTCAAATTATTTTTCTGGCCCTTTCTCTCTGTCTTCTCTTTCTGAGATCACTCTAATGCAAATGTTAGTCCACCTGATGTTGGACCAGAGGTTACTTAAGTATCTTCACTTTCTAAAATTCTTTTTCATTTTCCTGCTCTGTCTGGGTGATTTTCATTGCTTTGTCTTCCAGCTCATTGATTCATCCTTCTACTTCATCTGGTCTGCTGTTGAACCCCTCAAGTATAGTTTTCAGTTCAGTTATAACTTCTGTTTGGTACTTTCTTATATTTTCTATTGCTTTGTTGAAGTTCTTGCTGTGTTCATTCATTATTCTTCCAAGTTTGGTGGGCATTTTTATGATCATTACTTTGAACTATTTATCAGGTAGGTTGCTTATCTTCATTTCATTAATGTCTTTTGCTGAGGATTTGTCTTGTTCTTTGGTTTGGAACGTATTCCTCTGTCTCCTCATTTTGTCTGACTACCTGTGTTTGTCTATATGTATCAGGCAAAACACTTACTTCTCAGTCTTGAAGGAGTGTTCTTGTGTAGGAGATGACCCTTGGGGCCCAGAAGCACAGTCTTCCCTAAACACCAGAGCCAGGTGCTCAAGGGGAGGCCCTCGTGTGGGCTGCATGCACACACCAGCTGTGGTGGGGTCTCAGCTGCTGTGTGGAAAAGGCAGGGCCCTGGGGTGCTCACTTGACTTGGTTGCAGCATGGCCACTGCCTGGGGAAGGCAGGACACAGTGCATTCGCCCAGCCCAGCTGTGGCGCAGCTGCTGCTCAGGGTGGGCAAGGCCCTCACCCAGCTGGGTTGTATTGTGGAGTGGGTGGAGCATGCCCTCTGGTGCTATCAGGCTAGAGGGAGGGTGCCAAAAATGGCATTCACCAGCTCTTCACCAGCAAGTTAGGATGAGATTGTAAAAAAGGTGCCCACCAGCACTTCCATCCCCAAGAAAGTACCAGCAGGTTCCTACCTCTCTGGCAGCTACTGTAAAATCAGTAAGTGGGTCTCCCTCACTTATGGTCTAGGTGCTTTTTGCCATTTTTGCCTTTTCTGCTGCTTTTGCCCTGGATCTCACTGCAAATGGGTCTGCATGTAAGCCCTTTAAGAGTGGGTTCACTGTTCCCTATAGTTTTATGGTTCTCCTGGACTTAATCCCCACTGATTTGTGGGGCTCGTCTTTTCAGTGTTGGACCCAAAGGTCAGGGTGCCTCACATGGGGCTCAATCCCTTCACTCCTTGAGGGAAAGTTCTATATCTTTGGGATCCCTCCCAACTGTGGGTCACTGCTTCTGGGGTGGGGACCTGGGTGAGACACTCTGCTTCTCTGTCTCAATGCATCTTTTTTATCTTTTGTTGTCAAGGCACTGTTTATCTAGTTCTCAGGTCCTTTTCAAAGGAAAATCATCCATATGTTGCTTTTGTTGTTTGTTGTGTCCATGGGAGGAGTTGAGTTCAGGGTCTTCCTATGCCGCCATCTTAAACCCTTCTACTCAAAGCAATAAATTTACATAAAATAAAAATTACCTAGACATTGAAAGCTTTCACTTGCAACATGAATGTTGAGGAACCTCAATTATCTAGAGTAGTGTTGTCCAATAGAAATATACCGTGATATATACTTACATATATATAAATTAAATTGACTAATAGCCACATTAAAACAAATAACATGTGAAATTAACTTTGATAATATGTTTTATTTAGTCCACTGTGTTTAACATGCCATCTCAACAAGTGACCAATATTATAAAAAGTGTTGAGATATTTAACTTTTTTTTATAGTAAGTTTTTAAAATCAGTGTGTATTTTATACTTATAGCACATGACAATTGGAACTACCCATGTTCAAATGCTCATACCCATGTGTGGCTGCCAGCTGCTATATTGGATGGAGAAACTCTAGTTTATTTCTCCCCTTTGGCCCATCCAAGAACTAGTTGCTTTGTGCCAAGAGATCAAATTTGAAGTCACTACCACTAACAGTCATTCTGAGTAAGGGCCCAAAACACATGTCTATTCCATAAGTCAATTCAGATTGTGAGGTTAGAGCACATTTTGCCATATTTTCCAAGTCTCCAACAAATGGAGAAAAGAGGCCCATGTCCTCATTTGGCAGAAGGTCTAAATTCTGAGGCCTCCAGTGAAATACATTGAGGATTTTTCTGCCAAATAAAAAGGAGGCTGATTGTTCCTAGTATCAAGGGAATGCTTGGCAGCTGAACATTTACAAAACATCTCTTTCATCTGCCCGATGGAAGAGCTGACATAGGCTTCCCAGCTAGTCATTCTCCCAGGGATCTTGATCAGATGCTAACAATGCAGGTGAGAGCACCTGTCCTGCTTGGGCAGCTATGCTCTAAGCAGGAGCCTCGTCACCAGGTCCCTCAAAAGATAAGGTTTCTCTTCTCAGTTTCATCAGCCTCTTCCAGACATTCTGTTTACTGCTCTGTGCCGTAGTCACTTTTATTACAGCTTCTTTCACCTGATTTCCAAAATCACTGTTTTCAAGGTCACCTAGGCTGAGACCTCTTGTCACTGCCACTCGCCATCTTCCCAGGCCCCTGGGGTAGAAACCCTCCTTCTCCAGATCGAGTCCACCTTCAGGTCATGGTTCCTTGACTTCTGCAGTATACCTTGAATCCATCCCTCCCTCTCCCTTTGCCAATGTCTGGGTTTACACTCACTTCCTTCTTGCTTGCCCCAATTTCTTAACTGGCCCCCTTTCTCCAATTTCCCTCCCCATACTCCTCATCTCAATTTATCTTCTACCTTGCTGCCAGGGTGAGCTTTCTAAAATAGAAACTAAATCGGGTCACTTTTTGGTTTCAAGACTTTTATTGACTCACTGTTGTCTACATAGTGGATTTTAACCCTTTTTTATAAGCAGAGGAAGCCCCAACTTTTTTCAATAAGGTGTTACCAAGATCCCCAGGATAGAAAACAGATAAAATCTGAGCTGCTCTGAGCTGCTCTGGGTGAAGCAGGGACAGACGCCTCAGAGGCTGCCCTAAAGTCCCCTAGCCCCACCTCCTCTGGGCCCCTGGCAGCTTCAAGGAATCCTGAAGCACTTCTGGACACAGCTGGAACCCTACTTCCAAGTGGGAAGCCTGTGACCCTTGGCCTGGTATTCAGGGCCCAATGGAATCTGGGTCCAGCCCACCTTTTTGGTGCCATCACCTGTCACTGCACTGCACACATACCCCAAGTCCCCGCTACACAAACCACACGTGACCCCACATGCCAGGCATTTCTGAGGCTTCACACTGTGGCCACACAGTGTCCTCTGCCGGGTGTGTCCTCCTGCTCATCCCTGTATGGCGAGATCCTAGTTGCCTTCCCAGGTTTAGCACCATCATTCTATGTGAACTCTTCCCTTATGAACAACCTGGATGAACTTCCGTTATAAACTAACCCTTCCCTCCTCTAGGAATACTGTTGAATTTACTGTCTAACCACTTACCACATCTGTTACCTGGACGTGTTTCTCCTAGCAATACTGTGGACAAGGGCCTTTGATTATCTTTCTAATCCTGGCCCAGATTTCAATAAATGTTTGTGGCATCATGAAGTTAAGACTGTGTCCCCTCTATCGTCAACAGAGGTGAGTGAGCTATTCTCAATTCCATGAGGAATTCTGAGAACCTTCAGGGCAAGAAAGAGGCCAAAGAGCCCTGAATTGGGAATCTGGCTTGCTCCAAACTATGTCTTTCTTTCTTTCTTTCTCTCTCTCTCTTTCTTTCTTCCCTTCTTCCTTTCTTCCTTCCTTCCTTTCTTTCTTCCTCTCTTTCTTTCTTGCTTTATAATTGAAGTATAGTTGATTTACAATGTTGTGTTAATTTCTGCTGTACAGCAAAGTGATTCAGTTACATACATATATACATTCTTCTTTTAAAAAATATTCTTTTCCATTATGGTTTATCATAGGATACTGAATATAGTTCTCTGTACTATACAGTAGGACCTTGTTGTTTTTCCATTCCATATGTAATAGCTTACACCTGCCAAACTATGTCTTTAAATTCAGCCCTACACTGCTATGGTTTTAATGCTCTTGGAATAATGATAATGATCACTCTAGTGACTAATTTTTATAAGGCAGCAACCACATGCCAAGCACTGCTGTAAGCGTTTTTCAGGGATTAACTCATTTTTGTTTTGCAGAATGAAGGCTGCAGGAGTTACTAAATTGAACTCCTCTTTCTAGTTGCACTGGGGACTGAATGAGATCTTACAGATCATCTCCTGCAGCAATGAAGAAACTACCAGAGTCACCAGACAGAGAATAAGATGACCACTTCAGGTGATTCAGCAGGTGGCAGAGCTGCCTGGTGGCAGGTCTCCTGGCTCTTGGGTGGCTGTACTTTCGCCCACACAGCACTGCTTGTCTGTAACAGGAAATGGCCTGGTACCAGCCAGAGCCACATGTAGATGCACAAAATGTTTTACAAAGCTTCCGCAAAGGCATATGACATTCAGGTATCAGCACAACTCAGTTCATGCCCAAATATTTCCTCACTTAAATGATTCCATTTCAAATTTGATTTATTTTATGTAAAAGTTGCCTCCTAGTAAAAATTATAATCACTAAATAATTTCTCTAACAATGGTATGAGTTGCACCAATAGAAACCTAGGGTAGAAACAACCTCCTGTCCTCAGCTATAGACGTGCTAATGACTGCATGTGAGATCCCATCCAGGCAGAGTGGGCTCCTGGGGAGGCCTCAGTCACTCTGGTTAAGGCTGCTACCACATGGCTTAAAGGACATGGCTGTCATGACCCTCGGATATATACTGATCATAATTTTTTGTAAAGCATGTCATCTTAGTCAGCTGAGGCTGCTCTAACAAAACACCATAGACTGGGTGGCTTAAACAACAGACATTTATTTCTCACAGTTCTGTAGGCTGGGAAGTGCTAGGTGAAAATGCAAGCACATTCAGTTCTTGGTGACGGCCCGCTTCCGGGCTTACAAAAAACCACTTTCTGTTTGGGATCTCACATGGCAGAGAGCGGAAGTTCTGGTCCCTTCCTCTAATCCCATCATGGAGGCCCCACCTTCAGGACCTCATCTAAACCTAATCACCTCCCAAAGGCCCCACTTCCAAATACCATCACACTGGGGTTTAGGGCTTCAACATATGAATTGGGAGGAACACAAACTTTCGGTCCATAACACATGTCTCAATTCAAAGTACATTTCCTGAAAGGCAGCATGATATGGAAAGACAAGTGAACCTGAAGTCAAAACTTCCACCATTGACCAACTGATCTTTGGGGGAATCAGTTAATATGGCCAAGTCTCAGATTTGTCTTAAGGAAATGTTATCAGTTCTACTGGCCCTGCCTAGCTGGCTCACTGTGAAACTTCAAGGAGATGTGGGTGAAGAAGACTGGGATCAGTAAATACTTAATTTTCTTCTTTAAGGATTGACCATATTTGGAGAATGTTATCCAGAACTGTTCCCTCATTACATCTCAGAGAAAGGAAGTGACTTAGCCATGATCCACAGTCCAGGATGAACACAACAGAACCTGGGCATCGCCCCTCCCTAGCACTCTATACTTTACCTAAACTGTTTTAGGATAACATTAATTCCATTCTTCTTTTCTAGGAATGTGTAGAAACTTTTGTAAACCCATATATTAAACCTTACAATTTGTAATTGAAGGCTAGAAGGACATCAAAATAATGTTTATTGAATGCATTAAGGCACTAAGCTCTTGATAACATAGTTTCATCCGACCCTCAGGGCAGCCCAACAGTGCTATTGTCACGGCCCCTCTTCCAGTCCACTGTTCCAGAATTTGAGGGTCAGGAAAGTTAAGTAACTAGCCCAAGACCACACAAGTGGAAAGTGGCAGAGGAGATTCAAACTCAACTTTGCATGACCAAATCCAGTGCTTTTCCCATTAGCCCTGGGTGCCTCAACAAGAAAAAATAATCTCACAAAACTGGAGAAAAAGGAAAACAACAATAACAATGTGATTTCGGCATGCTGTCCACTGATGTTATTTCAGAAATGTGCACTTAACATTCATATTTTGACAAAAGCAGTAATTGCCATATTAGGAGAAAACAAATTAGTTGGGTTTTTTTTTTCTCTCTCTCTCTTCTAAAAGTTTAAAAAGTATACTTTGGGCTTGCTAACTTAAAAGGGCAGAAGGATGGTGCAGTGAATTAACGTGCTTCCACGGCCGCTTCATTTGCACACACTGCAGAGGCGCAGAGACGGAGGGACCCCTGACTAAAGGACTTGCCCGCCACATTCCATTCTGGGGGTAACGCCTTCACCTGTCTACTTTTTAAATTCTGCTACTTTAAGGTGTACAAATGCTAGTTCAAATTCCTGCCTGAAACACCGGTGGGGGTTCACTACACACCCTCAGCTTTAAGGGTCACCCTGTCTTTCTACAGCCCCTCCCCCCTCCTCCCCTCCCCCTCTCCTCCCCTCCCCCCTCTCCTCCCCCTCTCCTCCCCCTCTCCTCCCCCTTCCCCTCCCCCTCTCCTCCCCCTTCCCCTCCCCTCCTCCCCCCTCCTCTCACCGCGCGGGGTGCTAGGAAGGCTGGGGTGGGCGAGGGCCGAGGGCCGGAGGGCTGCGGCAACCGCGGGGCGGAGGCGCATTGTGAAGTGGCCAGAGCGTCACAGGCGGCCCGGACCCCCGGGATCCGAGGGCGGGGCGGGTCTCCGCAGCGCCCCCGTGAGGTCCAGGGACCCTGGCTCAGACGCTGGGCGCGCGGGGAGGGAGCATGGAGGGCTTCGGCCGCTTCTCCCCCTGGCCTCACGCGGACCTCTGGGAGGCCCCACCGCCCCGCAAGGAGCGCGCATCCTCGACGCGGCTGGGCGGGTCAGGGCCGCAGAGCGAGCAGGGCCTGTGCTCCCGGCCCGGGACTCCCCGCGAGCGGAGCGAGGCCGCGGCGCCCTGGCCGCACCTGCGCTGCTCGCCCACCCCGCGGCCCCGCCGGCGCCGGTACCCGGACTTTCCGCCTGAAAGCCGCAGCCTGACCGACGTGGCCCGGAGGCCCCCGGACCACGCCAGGAAGCACCGGCCCCGCAGCCGGCGCCTGGAAGACGCCTGGGGGGAGGCGGGTACCAAGTCCCTGGAGCAGAGACGCAGCCCGCCTAGCCCGGCCTGGCAGCAGCAGCCCCAGCTGCCACCGCAACAGCCTCAGCCCTGCCAGCACTACTCTCCGGCCCGGGGAGATTCGCCCCCACCTTACCCGCAGGGAGCTTACACTCCCCCGAGTGGAACTTTCGGGGTAGAAAAGGTGCAGAGTGGAGACCAGTGGGCAGTGCCAGCCTGCAGAGGTCTCGGTCGCTGGTCCCTTTCCTCGGTTCACACGAAGAAGTGTTCTGTGCCCTCCAGAGAGTTCGGGACGCAGTCAGGTTGCGTGTACCTCCAGAAAAGATACCGTAATGATCCGGTGGAGTCATTAGCCAGCCAGTACTCCCAGCCCTCGCTCTCCAGCAAGGCGATGCAGAACCAGCACACCCAGATCCTCAAGAACAAGCTGGAAGAGGCAGTAATGTCCTCCAGGGACCGGAAGATTGTGGCCCTGGTGCTGACCTGGCTCAAAAAGGCCCAGAGGATGCGGGAGCTGCAGCAGCAGGCGGCCCTAGCCTGGGAGGAGCTGAAGCGCTCGGACCAGAAGGTCCAGTTGACCCTAGAGACAGAGCGCAAGCTGCTGCTGCAGCAGAGCCAGGAGCCATGGCAGCAGGAGAAGGAGCAGCGTGTCCGACGGCGGGACCGGCAAGCGACGAACACGATCCGGCAGGAGCGCAGGTGGAAGGCGCAGCTAGAGGACCAAGAGAACCAGCGCCAGGAGAAGCTGGAGGGGGCCCCCTCTGAGACGGAGGCCAAGCGCGGGAGGGAGTACCAGGTGCAGCGCCTGCAGGAGCACGAGAAGATGATGCAGGACCTGCGGGAGCAGAGCAGCCTGCAGCTGCAGAAGAGGCTGAAGCAGGCCTGTCTAAAGAGGCATGTGCACACCACCGAGGGCCAGAAGAAGATCCAGGAGACCAGTCTTAGCTCCCTAGTCAATTACCAGGCCCGGAAGGTCCTCATGGACTGCCAGGCCAAGGCTGAGGAGCTCCTTAGGAAGCTGTCCCTGGAACAGAGTTCCCAGTGGTCCCAAGAGATCCCCCAGGGCCTGATTAAGGAGCATCACCGGGAGCCGAAGGAGAAGTGCCAGCAGGTCAAGGGGTGCGCGGAAGAGTCCGGGGAGCAGAGGAAGGAGCACGAGCGGCTGTCCTTGGAGCTCGCGGACCAGAAGATCCTGCAGACCAGGAGTAACGTCCACAAGAGTATCAGCGACAAGGTGCAGCAGATTCGGGAGCTCAACGTCCTGCGGGAGAAGAATCATCACATCCTGAAGCTGAAAGCCGAGAAGGAGGAAAAGTGCCACATCGAGCGCATTAAGGAAGCCATTAGGAAAAAGGAGCGGAAGATGGAGCAGATCTCGCGAGAGAAAGATGCAACCTTCGGTGAATCCCAAAAGATCTCCAGGGCCTCCAGGACAGACAGCGTGAGAAAGTTTGCCAACAACTTCTTTGATCCGATAGGGCGGGAGGCCCAGGTTCGAGCTGGGCAGCAGAGAGGAGGCCACTGAGAACCTGACGACAAATAGCTTACAGCCCAGGCGGCTAGAAAGAGATGTGGCAATGTGATTCATTTTATAATCTGATTATAATTGAGCATTCATTTTTAAAAAGTATATAAAATAGCTGCAATTTCCTCTGATGAACTAGTTTATTAATTCATTTGGATGGTTGAGAGGGTTGGGGTAGAAATTTGGAAATTTTAAGAAAATTACTTGCCTTTGTACATATGGATTTATGTAGAAAATATTCATTTAGTTCTCAAGTAATCTTAGAAGCATATGTCAGACACATCTTTGAGGAACCAAAGAAAAATCTACAGTGGGGAATACAGTTCTGTGTCATGAGGTAAGTCTTTCCCTGTCCCAGAACTTATGAAAGTGTGAAGTGTGATGTACCTGTCATAAGAAATCTCCAAGAAAAAAAAGAGTGTGTGGGGGTAGGGGTGGGGGGAATTTCTGTAAACAAGTATATTTGGGAACACAGCATACTACAGCCCCTCTTGGGATTTCATAATGCATGTGAAATTTTTAAAGACTCTGAAAAGTCTGGCAGTAAAGACACATTTGATTAACCTAGTGTTTTTCACAAACCACGGAACTCTTTTTTTTCTTGGATCTTTCCATGGGATTGATGTTCTGTGAAATATTTTTGGAAACAGCTCTCTGTAGATCCTCCCAGGCTGCACTTCTTTGGCCTTCCCTTCCTGTGTTAATAGGAAATATTTATAATTCCTTTAGCACTACTGATTGACTGCACCAACACAGACATGCTGTCCAAAAGCTCACTGGAATCTTTTGGTCCAATTCTTTTTTTGTTCCCCCCCCCCCTTTTGGTCAGTCTCATCCAGTCTTTTGGAACAAAATTCTATTAGAATCCTTCTCTTCCCCTCTGTTTCTCCTCTGTCTCTTCTGAAGGAGGTATGTGATGTCATTCTGTCTACCCACATTGTGTCTAATTGACCTAACCAGTCTGAATGAATGGCTAAGCATGATTCAGGAACACGACATTTAAAAAATAAGGAGCCAGAAGCTAAGTAGCATTTAACCCATCACATCTCAAAGTCTCTATTGAAAAATTCTAAAGGTGTTCTTTAAATGCCCCTAATGTAACATTTGTCTTTCAAAAAAAAAAAAAGAGAGAGTAAGCCCCACTGGAAGATTTGTGTCTTCTTAGTGTTTTTGAAATGACATGAAAGGTGACCTGGCAAGGGGTTTTGTTCAAAGGTCAGTGTGAGATCCATATTCTCATCTTACATAATGGAGACTGGGCCCACTTCCCTGCCGTAGTTCCCCTCTGTCTGCTGTCCCCAAAGAGGCCTACTCAGGCCCTCACTCCTTTGCTCAAAAGTAGAAAGGCCCATACATCTTGGCTCAATTTCTAATCTTATTATTTTCTTCTCTTCACCCAAGCTAATGCTGTTCCAGCCAAATGCTGTGTACATTCCCAGCATTCTAGGAAAGTGCTTAAAATATCTCAGACAGATGTCCCATGAATCTAACTCTTCCTCTTGATATAGGTATGTGACTTTGGGGAAGTTACCTTCCTGGGCCTCAGTTTCCTCATCTGTGAAATAGAATTATATTTCTTACTTCAAAGGGGTGTTGTGAGGGATGATTAAAGTAATGTAAGGTGCCTGTCATAGTGTCCAGAACCTAATACACACACAGTAATTAAATATTGCAGTTGTTATTATATTACTGACTTTCCATTTTTGTCAATTCCATTCTCCCTATCTAATTGCTTTCTCACCAGCTGCCTCCTCCCATCATACCCAAGTCTGATTTCTCTGAGGTTAGCTCACATCCTGCCTCTTGTATGAAATGTGGGACCTCCCTGGCTGCTCCATCTCAGCATCAGCCTTCTTTGACAAGCTGCTCACTTTACGGCTTATTGAGCACTTAGAAATTGCTGCTTTGTTGGCATATCCGTTTTGCTATCCCATCTTGGCTTCCAAGCTGGACTGCATGCTACTTAAGGCTAGGGTCATTATACCCATGCTTCACATGGTGGTCAATATAAAGTCAAAAGCCATTAAGCACGATATTTTGACCCTACATCCATATCCCATGCCTTTACCCTACTAATGTTCTTTGCTCTTTGCTCCAAGAAATAAATACAGACTTTCATTCTTTTATCCAATTCTTTATGAATATTACTGGTAGAAATAATCAATACAGAATAAAACTGACAGAAGATGAAGTACATTTACTTTCCCCTATTTTTCCCTTAAAAATATATATATATATTCTATATATACATATATATCCCCAGTATAAATATATATATTTTTTGACCCCAACAATTACCCATGCCCCCAAAGACCCAGTGGGGAGCCTAGACTTTTACCCTCACCAGGATGTAATAAGGAGCTCCCCACCCTGGCAGTGTCAGTTGAGACCACTTGGGGAGCCTAGACTTTCAACCACTACTGATACCACCACCACCACCACGATGCAGTAACAGGGCACCCCTCTCTCTCCCTACTGAGTGGTATCAGATAAAGCCTAGTGGAGAGGAGTTTTATCACCCTCCATCAGTAACACCCCTCTGGTGTCAATAGATGTCATGTGGGGAGCAGTAATGAGGCACTCTTAGCCCTCCCAGCCAGGGAGGTATCAGTGGAGGCCTAAAGGGGAGCCAACATCCCCACCTCCACCAAGCAGTGGTGGACAGAGCCCCCTCCCCCCAACTTAGGTGGCAATGGAGGCTGAGTGGGGAGCTGGACTTATACCCCTGCCTGGCAATAATAAGGCCTCAACCTTCTTCCCTTTCTAGAACAGTGTGAGAGGAAGCCAGATAAAACAGCAGATCCAGTCTTACAATACTCAAAATGTCCAGGTTTCAATTCAAAATCACACTTCATATCAAGAACCAAGAATATCTCGAACTGAATGAAAAAGACAATAGGTGTCAATGTGAGGATGACAAATGTTAGAAATATCTAAAGATCTTAAAGAAGCCATGATAAAAATGCTTCAACAAGCAATTATGAACACACTTGAAACAAGCAAAAAATAAAATTGTCTTGGCAAATAGAAAGCCTCAAGAAAAAAAAAATACAAGATATAAAGAAGAACCAAATGGAAATTTTAGAACTGGAAAATACATTAACAAAAATAAAAAGCTCAGTGGATGAGCTAAACAGCAGAATGGAGGGGACAGAAGAATCAGTGAACTGTAAGACAGAACAATAAAAATTACCAACTCTGAGAAATAGAAAATTACCAAAAAAAAAAAAAAAAAAAATTAGCAGAGCCTCATGGACCTGTGGGACTATAACAAAAGTTCTAACAGTCATGGCATGTCCCCAGAGGAGAGGAGTAAGAAGGTAGGGCTGAAAAAGTGCTCAAGGTAATAATGGCTGAAAACTTTTCAAATTTGGTAAAGAGCTAACCCTACATATTCAAGAAGTTGAGTGAACCCCCCAAAAGAGTAAACCCATAGAAATCCATAAGACATATCATAGTCAAACTTCTAAAACTGAAGAAAAGAAAAAAATTCTTGATCAGAGAATGAGAAAATAAGCCACAGACTGGGAGAAAACATTTGCAAAAGAGTGGCTATATTAATATGAGACAAAGTGCACTTCAGAGCAAAAAATTACCATAGACAGGAACATCATAAACTTACAAGAGAGTCAATCCACTGAGAAGACATAGTTCTAAACATCTATATATAAACAACAGAATTACAAAATATATGAAGCAAAAACCAATAGAACTAGAAAAAGGAATAAAATCACAGTTGCAGCTGGAGACTTGAACACCCTTCTCTCAACAATTGATAGGACTTCTAAAAAGAAAATCAACAAAGATACAGAAAAACTTAACACCATCAACTAACAAGATCTAATCAACAGTTACAGAAAACCCCAGCCAGCAGCAGCAGAACACACGTTCTTTTCCAGTGCTCATGGAACAAATAGCAAGAGAGATCATATCCTGGTCCATAAAATAAACTCAAGAAATTTAAATTATTGAAATCATACAAAATGTGTTCTCTGACCACAAAAGCATCAAACTAGAAATCAATAGCAATGATACCAGGAAAATCTCCAACAGTTAGAAATTAATCAGAACTCTTCTAAACAATCCCTAAGTCAACATCTCAAAGGAAAATTTTAAAAATACATTGACTTTAATTAAAATAAAATGTCAAATTTGTGGGACACAGCAAAAGCAGTGCTGAGAGGGAAATTTATAGAATTAAGTACATTTAAAAAGGCAAAAATATCAAATCAATGATCTAAGCTCCCACCTTAGAATAACCTAGAAATAGAGCAAAATTATACCCAAAGCAAGCAAAGAAAATCGAAGAATAGAAATCAATTCAAATAAAATTGAAAAATTCTTTGAAAAATTCAATAAAATAGACAAACCGCTAACAAGACTGATAAAGAAAAAAGAGAAGACACAAATTACCAATATCATGAATGAAACAGCAATATCACTACAGACCCTGAAAACATCAAAAGGATAATAAGGGAATGCTATGAACAACTTTACACAAAGTTTGACAACTTAGATAAATGGACAAATTCCTCCAAAAACATAAACTAACACAACTCACCCAATATGAAATAGATCATTTGAATAACCCATAATCACTAATGAAATTAAATTCATAATTTTAAAACTCTCCCCCCAAAATCTCCTGGCTAGATGGTAACACTCAAGAATTTCACAAATGCTTAGACAAGAAATAACGCCAATTCTACACAACCTCTTCCAAAAAAATGGAAGAGAAGGGAACACTTCCCAATTTATTTCATCAAGTTAGTGTTACCACAATACCAAAACAAAGGCAGTGTGAAACAAACAAAACCTGCAGAATAATGTCACTCATGAATATAGATGTAAAAATCCTTAACAAAACGTTAGCAAATTGCATTCAACAGTATATAAAAAGAATTATGCACTACAACAAAGTTGGATTTATTCCAAGACTGCAAGGCTGATTCAGTACTTGAAAATCAATCACCATGTTAATAATCCAGCACATTAGCAAATTGAAGAAAAGCACATGAACATATAAATCAATACAGAAACAGCATCTGACAAAATTCAACACCCATTCATGAATAATACTTTAAGAAAAATAAAAATAAAGGGGAACTTCCTCAACTTGATAAAGAGCATCTACAAAAAAATCTACAGCAAGCATTACACCTAAGGGAAAGACTTCATGCTTTCTCCCAAGATCGGGAACAAGGCAAGTGTGTCCATTCTCACTGCTCTTATTCAACATCATGCTGGAAAGCAAGAAAAGAAAATAAAAAGCATAAGATTGGAAAAGAAGAAACAAAACTATCCTTATTCATAGATGACATGATGGTTTATATAGAAAATCCGAAGGAATCTATGTAAATCTTCTAATAAGTGAGTTTAGCAAGATCACAGAATATAAGAGCAGCATACAAAAATCAATCAGATTTCTATATATTATCAATGAACACATGGTCACTGAAATTTAAAAATACACTACCATTTACAATAACTCAGAAAAACTTACATATAAATCTAATAAAACATATATACAACTTATTTGCTGAAAACCACAAAATGCTGATGAAAGAAAGAAGACCTAAATAAATAGACCTACTATCCATGGATTAGAGGACTCAACATAATAAAGATGTCAATTCTCCCCCAACTGATAAACAGATTTATTGTAATTCCTCTTAAAGTCTCAGATTTTTAGTAGATATGGACAAGGTTATTCTAAGATGTATACGGAAAGGCAAAGGAACTAGAAGAGCTAAAACAATTTTGAAAAAGAGAAAGTGGGAGGAATCAGTCTGCCCAGTTTCATGACTTATTACATGGCTGCAGTAATTAAGACTATGTGATACGGATGAAGACATAGACACATACATTAATGGAACAGAATAAAGAAACCAGAAATAGACCCACAGAAATATGTCCAATTATCATTTTCGGCAAAGATGCAAAAGCAATTTGATGGAGAAGGACAGACAGCTCAACACGATACTGCTGCAACAAGTGGATATCTACAGCAAAAAGTAAGGAAGTAACAGAGGGGGAGAGAGAGAGGGAGGGAGGAAAGGAGGGAGGGAGAAGGGGAGGAAGGAAGGAAAGACTTCAACCCAAGTCTCACATCTTATACAAAAATTAACTCAAAGTGGATCATGGACTTAAATGCAAATTGTAATACAATAAAGTTTTCAGGAAAAAATCTTCAGGATCTAAAGTTAGGCAAAGAGTTCTTAAACTTGACACCAAAAGCACAATCTATAAAAGAAAAACTTGATAAATTGGACTTTGTCAAAATTAAAAACTTTTGCTGTGTGAAGGAATCTGTTAAGAGGATAAAATGACAAGTTATGGGATGAGAAAATGCAAGTTTAAACTATAATGAGATATCATTATTCACCTATTGAATGGCTAAAATAAGAAATAGTGACAACACGGAATGCTGGCAAGGATGCAGAGAAACTGGATCACCCAGGCATTGCTGGTGGAAATGCAAAATGGTACAGTCACTCTGGAAAGCAATTTGGCAGTTTCTTCAAAAACTAAAGATGTAACTACCATATGACACAGCAATTGCAGTCCTGGGCATTTATCCCAGAGAAATTGACTTATGTTCGTACAAAAACCTATATATGGATGTTTATAACAGTTTTATTCATAATAACCCAAAACTGAGTTAACCCAGATGTCCTTCAACAGCTAAAAGGTTAAACAAACAGTGGTACATCCATACCATGAAATACTACTCAGCAATGAAGAGAAAACAACTACTGATACACACGACAACTTAGATGAATCTCCAGAGAATTATGCTGACTGAAAAAAGCCAATCCCAAAAGGTTACATAGTGTGTGATTCTACTTATATAACATTAATGAAATGACAGGATTGCAGAAACGGAAAACAGATTAGTGGCTGTCAGGGATTATAGATGGGATGGAGGTGGAGGAAAGTGTTTATGGCGATAAAAGGGCAACATGAGGGGTCCTTCTGGTGAAGGAAATGTTCTGTATCTTGGCTGTCAATGTCAGTATCCTAGGTGTGATACTGTACTATAGTTTACAAGATGTTATCATCAGGAAAAATTGGGTAAAGGGCACATAAGATCTCTCTGTCCTACTTCTTAAAACTGTATGTGAATCTACAATTATCTCAAAAGATTTCTAAAAACAAAATAAAACTAACATTATTGATTGCTGGAAAAAAAATGCATTTTTGTTGGTGACAGTGAGAACGTCAAAACCTGAACCCAGGAAAACTAGATTTAGTAGAAATTTATTAACACAAAGTAAACTCAACAAAGGCTAAAACTGAAAATAGTAACAGTTGTTACTGACTAAAAATTGAAGCACATTTTCTCTATACATGTATCTATGTATAATTTGGCCTGGAAAATTGAACTTGGTAGAAATAATTCCCACAACAGCAAAAGCTGTAATTGGTCACATTTGATATTGTCAAGAACACTGATAAAATAAATGCAACTGGTCTCAATGCAAAGAAGTTTCGTAAATTGAAAACAAAAATAGAAAAATTTGGAAGCAGTGACTGTACCATTTAGAAAACTGATCACAGAATTGAATTGGCTTAAAGGAGTTTGTGTTAGAAAATACTCTCTCAATGAAAATGTAATAGCCTTAGTATTCTGACTTAAATATTTGTATTCAGTACTTAGCAGATCAAAACTATGGGATCAAAACATCCTATCATCTAGCCAAACCTTATGAAATGTTTACTATGTGCCAGGCACTTGACATACACTAGACACTTTTACATTCATTTATATCCTTTTATTTTATAACCTTTATAACGTAAGTTAGCTACGGTATTTCACAGATGAAGAACTGAGGTTTACAGAGATTGAACAAGATTTCTGAGATGCTGCTGCTAGTAAGTGGTAGAGCTGGGATTTGAACCCAGTTCTCTCTGACTCCCTATGCTGTTTCCATACATTACCGGCCTTTCAGTGATGAAAAGGAAATATACCATTGTGATTATAACCCAGACTCTGAAACCAGACTATCCATGTTCAAATCTAATCTCCATCATTTAACTAAGAGGGGCATTGGGCAAGGTTCTTCACCCATCCATGCATCAGTTTCTTTATTTACATAAAGGAAATAGAGTGCATAACTCATAGGGTTGTGGTGATTAAATGGATCAACACATGTAAAGTATTTAGAACAGTGTTGAACACACAACAAAAACTCCATGTTAGCTTTATTATATAATATTTTCTTGACTCCAATGCTGGACAAAATATTTTTGAAAAAAAAAAAAACTAGGGGCTTCCCTGGTGGCGCAGTGGTTGAGAATCTGCCTGCCAATGCAGGAGACACGGGTTCGAGCCCTGGTCTGGGAAGATCCCACATGCCGCGGAGCAACTAGTCCCGTGAGCCACAATTACTGAGCCTGCGCGTCTGGAGCCTGTGCTCCGCAACAAGAGAGGCCGGGATAATGAGAGGCCCGCGCACCGTGATGAAGAGTGGCCCCCACTTGCCGCAACTAGAGAAAGCCCTCACACAGAAACGAAGACCCAACACAGCCATAAATAAATAAATTAAATAAATAAATAAACCCCCCCAAAAAAAAAGTTAAAAAAAAAAAAAGATCCCGCGTGCTGCAACTAAGACCCAGCGCAGCCAAATAAATAGATAAATAAATATTTAAAAAAAAAAAAAAACTAAAAAAAGGAAAGGAAGAAATATTTTTGAAAATCTGATTTGCAAGGACACTCAGAATTTGGGAGGAATGAATGGTAAAATAACCTAAGTTTTGTCAAACATTAACATGTATATATCTTTTATTGTAGGATTTGAACAACAGATAGTGATATTAATTGCATTTGACCAGATATCAGGAGTTTTAAAGAAGTTACCTTTGGCTCTAGGGAATTGAAGTGTTTCTCCCCTGACTATCTAATTGAATTAATTCCATATTGGACCAGCTTTTATTAATGTTCCTACTCTATGCTGATCCTGTAGTGATTGTGCATTGAGGGGAGAAAATACTGATTCAACTGAGTATTCTCAGGCATTAATCCTTCCTGGGTATGCGATGTCACTGAAATGATCTGGAGCTGTACGCTTCTCCTTTGTGTGTATCTTGTATAATGAAGAGTCAATAATGGACTTTTTAAAAATTATTTTTTGAGACACCAAACACTTGCCAATTTGATTTTGCCTTTTTAAAAATCAGAAAGTTCTGGGTATTTTCCAGTTCTATATCTAGTTACAATCAGACCCATTTCCCTTTCTCATAGCACATGAAACCAGCATCATTCTATTTCCAGTTAATTTTTCTGTGCTTCTAAAGGAGTGATTGTTTCACTTTGATGTTGCAGATGTTGAAACTCACAGGAAGTAGGGGGTCAGATTTACTGGAAAGCTTACATTTTTGAGGTCAAGTAGAGGTGAGCTAATTCTCAAAAGGGGAGGAAGGACCACTTCAAAAGGTTCTGAATCTTATTTTCTCCATTAGCCTAATTGACACTTATACTGGGTGGATGATGGTAATTGCTTAAAGCCGTGCCCCTTTCACTGCCTTGAAGGTGGTAAAGGGATAGAAGCCTTAGGTCCCTGTCATGGCACAGCGAGGGAGTCCTCCTGCAACCGTCTGAAAGTATGAGCTGCCAGGAACTACTCACCCCCCCTTCTTTATAATCATTTTGTAAATGTCTTCTTTTTTTAACTTTTTATTTTATATTGGAATACAGTTGATTAACAACATTGTGTTAGTTTCAGGTGTACAACAAAGTGATTCAGTTATACGTATACATGTATCTATTCTTTTTCAAGTTCTTTTCTCATTTAGGTTATTACAGAATACTGAGCAGAGTTCCCTGTGCTATACAGTAGGTCTTTGTTGGTTATCTATTTTAAATATAGCAGTGTGTACATGTCAATCCCATCCTCTTAAGCTTAGCTCAGAAACAAACCCATGTGTTAATCAAGGCTACAGATTGACTCTCCCTACGTGGCGTGGAAGATGGCCACCAACAGCCTCAGTCTTATGTGTTTCTTATTTGCAATCCAAGAAGAGAGACTTCTCTGCCTCCAATATGGAAAATTCTAGGAAAGACTTGGATTGGACCAATTTGGGACCCAAGCCTTTCCCTTGGACCTGTCTCTGTCTATTATAGCCTTATAGCATACAGCATTATACTCCATCCAGTCTGCAAGTCAGGCCTCTTGCGGGCATTACAAAATGAGGTGAAGTGGGCAAGGGTGCTCTCGAGATGCTAAATAGAAGAGAGGATATTGGGTAGCCCTTGGAACTCAGGAAGCAAGCTTCATACACATGAGGTAGCCAGAAAGCAATGACAGAATGATGAGTAGGAAATTATATGCCACAAACAATAACTAGGATTTACTTAGGGTTGCTTAAATGGCAATGAAATGTTTCCATCTTTCCCTGAACTCTCATACTCCCTCTCTATTTTATTAATGCAAAAACAGGCCCAAATATCTACTTCTCATAGTGTGGGAGATTAGTGATCTTGAGGGTCCTCCTGTTTCAGAACAGGTATATCTTTCTTAAAATACAACTTCTTTGCATTGCTGGGATTATGGAAATAAGGGAGACCTCCATGGGGGCACACCACACACACACACACACACAGTCAGAGATCTGAGTAGTTAGTATTGGAGAGTTGCTCTGAGGACATACAGGCAGAGTTGCTCTGAGGACAATTCCAAATAACAGTATGTCAAGAGGGAGAAGCTGACTCTGAGATTCACAGTTTAGTCCAGGGACTATGGAAGGGGATGACATGGGTCCAGGTCAGCAGCGTTCCTGGTCCTGGCAGAAGAAACCACTCTGGAGACAAGCATCCTATTCTGTTTTCCACAGATCAAGAACAGCCAAATGTGATCTCAGTAGATCATCACACAAGGACACAAATCATAATGAGTGATGATCAGCAGAAATAAAACAGATTAGGACGCATATGGATTTGAAATATTAGAATTCTCAGAATCAGAATAGAGAATAACCATATATAAAATGTTTAAAGGAAAAGATGGGATCATAAAGATGAGCAAGCAGAAGGGAATAGCAAATATGATGAAGGAGATTTGAAAAAGACATAGAACTTTTTGAAATGACATATATAGTTTTAGCTATTAAAAAAATTCAGGGAGTGGGGTAATAGCATATTAAACACAATTCAGGAGTGAATTGGTGAAATTGAAGCTAGATCTGTAGAAATTTTCTAGAAAGTAGAACAAAGAAACAAGATGTAAAGTGCAAGAGAGAAAAAAAGAGACAAGGAAGATAGAGTAAGAAGTTCCAATATCATATCAGAGTCCAGGAGGAAGGAGTAGAGAAGACAGGTAAGAGGGCAAATTTAAAGGTAATTTTATAAAACTGTTGTACATGAGTACAAGGACACAGTAATCATGGCAGTTACCCAACAAGACAAAGAAAAAGTAAATCCAAACATGGACATATTGAAGACAACATGCCAAGTACCAAAAACAAACTGAAGATCTTAAAAGCATTAAAAAAGAAAATGTACCACCTTCAAAGGAATGACAGACTGACAGCAATTTTCTCAACAGCAAAAACCAAAGCCAAGAGACAATGGAATAATATCTTCTAAATGCTGAGGGAAAATCACATCACAGTCATCCTAGAATTGTCCACCCAGCAAAAATACCTCCACTCATGAGAGTGAAATAAAAACATTTTTAGAGAAACAGAAACCAAGGAAGAAGGGAAATAATCTTGGAAGAAAAGTCTGAGTTGCAAAAAAGTAAAGAAGTAGGCAAATATTAATATTGTCCATAAAATAATATTAATATCTAATTTCCATGTCTAACTTATAGAAATAAAAATGTTTAAGAAGACAAAATGAAAATACTCAGGATAATAGTATAAAAGTTGAAAGAGGAAATTGTGCGATTTGCTAGGAGGGTTGAGGTACTATTGTTAGTGTTTAGTAGTTTTGCATGGTATAATTTCAAAGGTAACCATCAGAGAACAGAAAGAGTACAGCATCACTTCCAAACGAGTAGAAGGAAAAATGGAATGAGAAAGCCAATAAAAATGGAAAGTTTTAATAGTCAAGAAGAGAAAAATAGGCAGAGGGAAAAATAAATAGGAAGCAGAAGGTAACAGCATAGTGGAAAGACAGACAAATCTGGCATCACGTTAATGAAACAGGACTAAACTCACCACACAATGGACCGAGATAGTCACACTAGATATTTTAAAACATTCAGCCATGTGCTATTCACAGGGGACACATTCAAACATAAGGACAGGGAAAAGTTGGAAGTGAAAGATTTATGAAGCAAATATTAACAAAAAGAAAGATTTCTACTGTCAGAAAAGGTAGGCTTTAATACAGAAAAGCGTTATATAGACAGGGCCTCTATGCAATAACAAAATGTTTGATGCATCTGGAAGATAAAACAATTCTAAAAAGTCTTATGTTACATGTAATGCAAAATTGATAGATTACATAGGGAAATTAAACTCATCATCAGAGTGGGCAATGTTCAAGGTACGTCTTTTATTTATTGATAGGACAAAAAATTAGTAAAAATATAAAAATGCAATTATCGTTTCATTTATCAAACATATATAGATTCCATATGACAATATTTACAAAGACTAACCATGGAATAGAAGAAGGGTTAAAATTTTCAAATATCCCTTATCATATGGACCAAGTTTTCCAACCACAGTGCAATTAATTTAGACCTCAAAAACATATGCTTAGAACTTTTAAATCTCACTTTTAAATACCTTTTGGATAAAAAACCCCGAGAAATTTAAATATATTTAGAACTAAACAATAATGAAAATACAACATACCAAGGCTTCTGGAATGCAATAAAAAAGATACTACGAGAGAAATGAGAGAAATGTAGAGACTTAAATGCTTATTCGTATAAGAGAGGCAAGGCTGAAAATTAATGAGCTAAGTACCCAACTTAAGAAATTAGAAAAAGAACAACAGAATAAATTTAAAGAAATATAACTTTATGTGTCGAAATTAATGAAATAGAAAACAAAGATTTACAAAAACCAAAAGTTGGTTCTTAGAAAACGCGAATAAAATAGGCAAGCCTCTAGCAGAATTGTGCAAGAAAGAGAAATGCACAAATAATATTAAAAATAAAAAGGGATATAATGAGAGATCCATCAGAGACTAAGAAGATAAGAGAGTACTATAAAAAAACTACATGCCAAAGAATGCATAAAGATGCATTAACTTAGAAGAAATGAGCACATTCTTTTAAAAATAACCAACTCAAATAGAAATAGCTCATAACCATCAAAACAAGTGAATCAATTGTTTAATTTTCCTACAAATAATCACCAGGCACAGATGATTTTACAAGTAAATTCTACCAAGTGTTCATGGAACATATCATTCTAATATTATGCAAATTCTTTGAAGAAAAAAGAAAAAGAATATTCCCTAATTCAGTCTATGAGTCCACTCTACCTTTGATGCTAAAACTGGAAAAATATAATAAAGAAAAATCATAGGGAAACTTCATTTAGGAACATAAAGACAGTAATCCTACACAAATATTAGCAAAATAAATCCTGCACTTTATGGAAAAAAATAACACATCATGACTCAGCTGAGTTTATTCCAGGAATGTAAGGTTTAACTTCAGAAAATCTGTAATTATCTTTCACCCCATTAGCATTACAAGAACAAAACAATATGGTTATTTCAAAAGACAGAGAAAACACATTCGATGAAATTCAAAATATCTATTTATGATTTAAAAAATTAACTAGCTCAGAATCGAAAGGGATTTCCTTAATCTGATAAGGGAAGTCTAACCAAAACCTACACAAAATTATTTTTAATGGTGAAACAGTGAAGGCTTTTAAAATCAGGAAGAAAAAAGAAAAGAAAGAAAACATATAAGGTTTGGAAAGGGGAAAAAAAAAACTAAAAATTCTCATTATCCACAGATGATATGATTGTCTATACAGATTCTTTTATCTACAACCTTAAAAGTTTATATATGCACAATACAACTTTGTGTAATAGCCAAGAAAAAGAAACAATTCAAAGTCCATCAATAATAGAATGGATACATAAACTGAAGCGTAGTCACACAATGGAATTCTGTACGGCCAAGAGCATACCAATGATCAACAGCCATACTCAACAACATGGGTGAATCTCACGAACTTAATGTTGAGTGAAAGAAGCCAGACACCAAAGAGCACACACTGCATGATTCCATTTACATAAAGTACAAATACAGAAGGACTAATCTCTGCTGTGGAAGTCAGGAGAGTGGCTCCCCTTGGGTGGGGGCTAATGGCTGGAAGGGGTCCAGGAATGCAGTGTGCAGTAAGGAGGTAAAGCATGGGATGTAGAGTCAAACGGTGTGGGGTTTAAATGCCGGCTCTGCCACTCATCAGCTGACAGACTGTCCACGCGGGACGTAACCACTGTGAGACTCAGTTTCCCCCACTGGAAAATGGGCATAAGGATGGTCCCCACCTCACTGGATTGCTATGAGATGAACAAGATAATATATGTGAAGTCTGTGGCTCAGGAAGTTCTGGAAAGTGATAGCTATGGTTGTCACTCTTGTTCTTCTTCCTGGACTCCTCCACTAGGAACCTAGTGATTCCTGGGGGTAAAACACAAAAAACTGAGTTTTCCCTTAGCAGATGGCTTTTGATTTCAAGACGTTTCCTTCAAAGACGCTTCGGGGACCCTCCAGACCCCAGATATGGCCTCTTCAGTCAACACAGGGGTTACTTTGTCATTGGAACTCCTGCTGAGGTCACAGGCACCAAATGTCAAATGGTAAATTCTGCAAGGGGAGGGGGTGAGATACTAAATCAACTGCTTACTTGACTGCACTTCTTACAAATCTCAGACCAGCAAAACACACCTCTCATTCTTACCTTTATGGTCAGAGCTGCTTGAGTCTAAGGGCATTTTGGTTTGGAGGCTGTGTTTGGAAAACCTTCTGGTACCACTCTATCCGGAACTAGTCAGGCAGCCTCCCACCCCACCCTCGCCCGGGCATGCACCGCCATTTATCATGAAAAGAATGCAGCACCTGCTTCCCCCGCTAAATTTCCTGCTTTTTGTAAAAGCTTCTAAAATAGATTTTGAATTGTATGGTTTTCATAAATGCTGTTTTTGCAAAGTGTTTCTTGAATAATTATTTGTGCTTAGTGTTTGAAAAATAACTTCGCTCAAAGAGAAGGAAGATAATGTGTCTAGTGACTATAACTTATATTAATGGAAGCACCCCTGAGCCAAGTTGAAGGAGATGGAGATGAGACACGTGGATAATCAACATTTGAGCTCCTGGAAGGGAGCCATAAACATGAAGTGGCAGACTTCCGTGGAGCTTCATCAATTCGTGTTCACTGAGCCTCATTCATGAGGGCAGTTGGGAAGCAGCAGGTGTACACACGTGTGCACATGTGTGTATTCCAAGGGATGTAAGGACGAGAGATTGGTCCAAGCATCCTACCAATGTGACTTCTGCTTCATCCCCAGATGAGTCTGAGGCTTTCAAAGTATTGAAGAAAATAAGAAACGCTCCCCTTTTTCATGACGTAAAGCAGGAAGAAGCTTCAAGTGGGGCGGGCTGGGTTCCGGGTGCTGCACAAAAGCCCAAAATAAAAACAGAGCCTTTTCAGCCCAGAAAGAAAGCCACCCTATCCGCTGCCCAGGCTGGAAAAGACGGTCCAGAACATTTATTCTGCCATGCTTCAGTCTTTCAGGCAGAAGAAGTCCTGGCAGAAGTTGATTTTGCAAGCTGAACAGAGAAGACTCCTCTTTGGAGTGGAGGGGATCAAATGATACTAGATGTGAAAGCACTTTGGAAAGTTAAAGGGATTACACAAAGGTAAGAGATCATTGTTATTAGTGGTGTGTTTGCTGAGAAGATGCCAGAATATTTCTTCTCCATAGATGATCACGACACCGCAAGGGCCAGTCGTGTCAGAGTGAGGATGGCGTCAAGTCAAGTGCCAGGAGGTGGGCCGTCAAGTGCAGCCCTACCGCTGATGAACCGCTAACTAAAAGCAAGCCCTTCGCCTCTCTGGCCTTGAGTTTCTATATCTGTAAATGGGGCATAATAATAACACCCTGCTCAGCGGGATGTGGGAGGCCACATAGGTAAACATGCCCAGCATGTGAAAGCCCTCAAAAAACCAGCTATTGTTTACTGAGCTCTTATTCTGGGCCAGACACCACGCTGAGTGCTTTTTGTCTAGTCTCCCATTAATCTTTACAAGAAACCCATGCGGTAAGAATGGTTATTCTCCACGTATGATGGAGACACGGAAGCTCCTTGTGGATGGAGGCCCCGAAAGGTCCTACTGGGTGCCCGAAACCCATAAGTGACAAGATCAAAACCCAAACACAAAACCCTGTGGTTCCAGCCCCAAGCTCTGTTCACTCTCTCCCATTTTTCCTCAATAAATGTTACTTGAATCTCAACTAGGTTGTCCATCTTTTGAAGGCAGGTCCTGTTTGTACTTCCTGAACTCTCATCCCAGAGCATCTGTTCTGGTATTGACTGCCATTAAATATTTACTGAAATTGAATTGTAATAGCTCTGTGGGAAAGTCCCTGCTGGCCAGGTCAGGCTCTGACAGCTGTTCTGTGACTCCATGTGACTCCCTGATCCAGGAGGGATGACCTCTGCACAGGGGAGCTCAGAGACCATCATACACACAGCTTCCAAGGGCAGGTGATCAGACAACTGTGCCCGTCACCACCCTGAAAAGAGGGACCCAGATCAGGTAGCCTCTGGTGGCCAGGCAGGTGTCTGAGGCCCTGGGGGCATCCTCCAGCCCAGCTGTAGGAGTGCAGGTTGGCTTATCACAAAGCTTCCCAAAAATCACTTCAGAAGTAACATTCGAGCTGTCCCGCATTGTAAATCTTCGAAAAGATTTCTTCGAAAGCCTGACGTAAAGACTGTATTGTAGGAAACACTGCATCACCATCAGCTTCCAAGTGAAAACTGCTGAAGTGTACACAGTGGACGATGCACCCAGCATTTCAAATTAAGGCTTTCTAACGTAGCATTTCTTCACTCTCACAGACAGATGCACACGGCCTGATTTGATACGATACCCAAATATAACCAAAGTGTAATTTAGGAAACTAAATTAAACTAAACCAAAGTGTAATTTATTTTTGAGTCGATGATAATACCACTGTAAATTTTCTTTAGGATAACTCCTTCTCGTGCCAGAGATAATAATGTTCCTGTCTTCAATTAAATGAAAGATTGAGTATTTCCTAGGGAGCTAATTGGTAGATGTGGTGAAGCTGCTTCCCTTGTGCTGCCACGTCTCCTCATTTTCCATCTTTCTTGGGTGCTCTCCTTTCGTGCATTCATCCCTCTTTGCGAGTGCCTAGTTCAGAGTTAGTCCCCTCGGGTATACATAAGTCTGGAGGAGGAGGACCGGTCCTCTGCCATTCAGATCCCAGGGGAGCACCCAGGAATGAGCAGGAGACAACCAAACTGTGCTGACCAGCATGGGAGGCTGGCAGGTGGGGCAGCGCACCAGTTTGGCACTATGCTCTGCATCCAAGCAAGCCCCGCCCCTAGTGCAACGAGTATCATTTTTCAGGGACTGTTTGCCAGGCTGCAAGTGCTGTGTGGATTGGAACTCCAGTGTCCCATGGCCTCTCCAGCCTCTGACATTAAACTGGCTTTTGTCTTGACCTGCTCATATAAGATCTTGGACTCCCACAAAGTCGCCTCTGGAAGTACCCAGAATAGGTGCCCCTCCCCACCGTCATGCTTGTGGGCCATGTTCTGCCTCTGTCCCGCTCCCGTCCTCCTGAAAACCCACGTGAGAGTCACTGGCGCTACCCAAGTGAGACCCCAGTGTCCCCATCTTCCTGCACAGCCACTGCTGCCAGGTTGTAGGGTCCTACAGCACAGGGTGCCGTGTGCCCAGAATATTAAACTTCCCTGTCCGCCACTGTGAGCCCTGCTTTGTCCTAGGGACACACATGCCTGCCTCTCACATTCTTAGATTCATGGTGTCTCACACAAGACAGTTCCTTCAATCCCTGCCTGCTGCCCTCCACACCCTGCCCCTTATCAGAGGCCAGCACGAATCCCCCACCACACTCAGAGCCCCGGTGCAGTTCAGTTCTCGTGTACTGACTCCTTCTGCCGGCCCCCAGCTCACCAGACCGGCCTGGACACGTTTGCTGTCAGTGAGGGCTCAAGGAAGGATACCCACTGTGGGAATACATCGGGGTTTTTTAGTTAACATGCTGTTTTGTTTTCAAAAACTGAGATAGATAGATAGATAGATAGATACATGAGAAAGTTCTTCCTTACAGTAGAAAACCAACAAATAAATGTAAAAGGAATAATGGATTTAGAAAACCAGCACCTGGCAACCATCATCATAATGATAGATTCAAGCCAGAATCATCAATGGATGCTAAAATTAGTGGGTGAAATTTAGAGGAGTATATAGACCAACTCAAAGCATCTCCCCCCAAGATTCTTATTAATTACAAAGTAACCTTACAGAAGGGAAAATTAAGTCACTCTACCATGGAAAAATCTGGCCCATCCCCCCTTAACCAAACGATCAAAGCTAACATCACTGGTGATGAAACAAAGAGACAGCAGCACGTGCCTCCTGCTAGGGTGCCCTGAGAAAAACCCAGCACCACAGCTTTGGGGTTACTGCCCAGAGCATACGACCTGAATGCAATCACAAAGAAACATCAGACAAGCCCGAAGGAAGGGTCGTTCTACAACGTAAGTGGCCTGCGCTATGAAAAATGTCAATATCATGAATGCAAAGAGATACTCAATAACTGTTCAAAATTAAAGCAGACTAAAGTGATGCAACAACTGAATACTATAGTCCTGGGTTTTCTTTTGCTATAAAGGACTTTATAGGAAAATTGATGACAACTGAATAAAGTCTGCAGGTTGGGGAATAGTATTGTATCAGTCTTACCCTGTATCAGTATACGTGGTGAGAGAGAAAATGATAAAACAAATATAGTAGAATGTTAACATTTGGGGTACAGGCAGACTTTGTGTATTGGGCTTTATTGTACTTCACAGATACTGTGTTTTTTACACATTGAAGGTTTGTGGCAACCCCGTGTCAAGCACGTCTATCGGCACCATTTTTCCAACAACATTTGCTCACTTCGTGTCTCTGTGTCACGTTATGGTAATTCTCGCAGTATTTCAAACTTTTTCATCATTATTACATTCGTTACGGTAATTGTGATCAGTGATCTTTAATGCTACTATTGCAAGAAGATTATGAAGGCTCAGGTGATGGTTAGCGTTCTTAACAATAACGTATTTTTTAATTAAGTTATATATGCTCTCTTAGACATGCTATTGCACACTTAATAGACTATAGTGTAAACATAACTTTGATGTGCACTAGGAAACCACAAAACTTAAGAGTGTCTCACTTTCTTTGATATTCTTTTTTTCTGGAACCAAACCTGCAATATTTTTGAGGTCTGCCTTATTTGAGTGAAATTCTTTGCCCTAGCCTTGTAACTGCTCTGTAAATTGAAGTTAGGTCAACATTTATTTTTTTTAAATCTGAGTTTTTCTTTGAGATCTCTGAAGGTATGTTTGTATGTTGCCACACCAGGGTCGTGGGAGAAATAGTTGCTATTTTCCCAGCAATAGCTAAATCCAGTCTTCTCCTTGGCTTTAAGGGCACAGCTGGCTTTCCAGGTCTTTGCAAACAGAGAATCATCACTGTTACCTGAATTTAAAGCAGTTCTAAACCTTTTCATGGCTGTTTCAAAATAGCTTGGAAAAAATTGGTGGGGAAATGGGATGGGCGTGGGGTGAGGAGGGCTGCATTTCTAAAAGGACGCATACCCTGTACACTCGGAGCCCCCCGTAGGGTTGTCTGCTCGGCTTCTGAGAGGGAAAAGCTGCAAGGTCAAGGCAAGACCCTCCTTCCCCTTCATGCCAGGGGCCAAGAGCTCCATGCCCACAGATTCCTGCAAGCCTGCTCATGACTCAGGTCTCAGAGCTGATTTCTTACAGTCCTAAAAATAATTCGAAACTAGCCCAAAGCTACTCACACATCAGAAAACCTGAGGGCACTCTTGCTGGCATCAGGAAACTCAGAGACCTAATTAAACTCTTCTTCCCCTCCCCTCCCCTCCTAGGGAGCACAGACTAGGGGAGAGCAAATCATAATGGTCAGATCCACGTGGGTGTCTCCTGAGGGGAGGGGGTGACCTCAAATCCCAGCAGAAAAGCAAAGAAGGTGGGAAGACTGTGGGATCCTGGGCTGCCTAAGGCTGGTTTCCAAGAAAGATGTGTCCCTGCTGCTTCTCTCTTTTGTTCAGGGGCCCGCCAGCCCTCTGACAACCGCCCATATGTCCAGCTGGGGCAGTCCCACTAGGAGAAAAGAGACCTAGATATCTGTGCTAGAGACGGGCTTCAGAGCAGTATGTGGGCCGTGGCAACTGGAAAAGACTATTTTCAGTTGAATCTGCAGCAATCTACCATTCCCCTCCTATGTGGGAGGGACTGATATAAACCAGGGACGGGGCAGTTCTCCCAAGCTTAGTTAGGATGTGACCTCAGGGTTGGGCAGGAGGAAGTTATAGGACTAGAGTCCCCACCTCAACCCCTCCTCCCCACTGTCACATACCCTGAGTGAACAGGAAGTGTTTATACACCTGGCAGGTATGCAAGAACACTTCTTAGTTTTGAATCAAATAAATAACATCGAGGCGACATTCAGTGTTCATTGTGTACCTGCCTCATTCCAGGCACGATGCTAATCGCTCCAGGAGATGATCTCTTTTCGTCCTCCCAACCGTCTGTGTGGTAGGTATTATTAGTCCCATTTGAGAGTTGAGGAAACTGAAGCTGAGAGAGGCAATTTCCCAAGTCACCTTTGAGAAAGTGGAAGAGCAGTTAAGTTTGCAATCAAACAGGGAAGCCAAACTACCACATGAAATATTAAACAGCAGTAAAGGAGCTCTTTGGAGAAGGGTTTCACCCTAGACTTTGTCCATGACCTCGCCATTTTCAAGGCTTCAGTCATCTCCATGCAAGGCCCCCTAAACCTGTAGCTCCAGGTCCAGCCTCTCTCCTGTGCTACAAAAATTCCCTAAATGCTTGCTGCCTGCTTGCTATCTCCTCCAGGTTGCCCTCTCTGGAGCTCACACTCAGCCTGGCCAAAACTAAGCTCACCATCACTTCTATGTTCATCCCAGACTAACTCCTCATCCGATGTGTCTATTTCTGGGCAGTGACACCATCTCCTAAAGACGAAGGTTTGAAATCTTGAGCCTTTCCATCACTGTTCCGTTATATGCTGTCTGAAATACTTTTTTCTCATTTTCCTTCCTCTCCCATACCTGCAGCTCTTCTTTCACCAATCCTCCCTCACCCATCTAAGGAAATCTGGGCTCTCTTTTAGCAGAAAAATACGATAGAACTCCTTCCTCATCTATCCACCAGTGCCTAAGAATGATTTTTTGAAAGTTGATCAGTCAGAAAAAGGAATGTCAAATCCTGGACGCTCACTTTACCTAGATCCAGTTTTAATGATTCACATACATACCTTTATTATCTAACAAAACGGGACGAGGATACTCAGCGTGAAGAAAAAACATTTTTTTAGACTCTACCAAGCCTTGTGCCAGGGGCTTTCACATACATTACCTAACTTAATTCTTATAACAACTCTGCAAGGTAGATACGATAAAAATCACTTTATAGACAAGTTCAAAATCAAGCTCAAAGGGTGGGAGGGAGGGAGACGCAAGAGGGAAGAGATATGGGGATATATGGCAGTATATGTGAGTATATGTATAGCTGATTCACTTTGTTTTAAAGCAGAAACTAACACACCATTGTAAAGCAATTATACTCCAATAAAGATGTTAACAATTAATTAATTAATTAATTAATTAATTAATTTTTAAAAAATCAAGCTCAAAGAAGCTGAATAACATGCTCAAATCATACACCTAGTGAGTCTAGAAGCCTTTCTCTTCTCTTTTACAATCTCTCCCTAAGTGATCTCACCCAGATGTAAAATATCATCCATAAGCTGATAATTTCCAGCTTCATGTCTACAACTCTGTGTTCTGGACCTCTTACATCCTCCCTTAAATGGCTAATCCACCTAGATAAATTAACATGTCCAAAACCCAAGTCTTGGATTTTCCCCTCCCCCACTAAAATAGTTTCTCCAAGGCTACTGAAACTTCTGCCTCATCCCTACCACTCTCTCCCTTGCCCTCCAAGCTCCAGTAACACAGGCTGATTTGGTATAACTTAAACATGTTAATCTTATTCTTGCTACAAAGAGTATGTATTTACAAGGAATATCCTTTCCCCAAATCTTCCTTCTAGCTTTTTCCTTCACAACTCAGATCTCTCACCTCCTCAGAGAGTTTCTCTAATCGTCTAGCTCAAGTAGCCTGTTGGTCCCACCACTCTCTATCCCATTATTCTATTTTCTCCTTAGTACATATCAGTACATATGTGAAATTAATTTTTTAAAATATGTTAGTTGGTTCTCTCCCCAGACCAGATAGTAAGCTCCATGAAGGCAGACACTTTATTTCTTATATCCCAGTTCCTAGTATAATACCTGACACAAAATGGGTACTCAATAAATATATGTTGTATCAAAGAATGAAAGAGTTTCAGAATAGGAATTGAACACAGCCTTGTGTAAATGCAAACCTCATGCTGGATGAAGGTTGAGTGACGGTTACTTGTCTTGGAAATCACAAGATGAGGCAAGTTCCTAGGTGTGCATCAATTTCATTAAACCCTTTGTAGCCAGTTTGATCCTAAATAAGCTAAGGTCAGTGGTGGGTAAGAAGCAGGGGCCTGGGGGCTGCCATGGTGTTCCATAGTCAGTGCCCCCTTGAATGATCCATGCTTCCATCTCCATGCCAGGATGGCTATTGTGACATGGATTCAAACCTCTAATTTCACCCTGAAGTAGACACTACTAGCTGCCTTCCCAAGAGGCATTTCCATCTTCCTAATGCCAAGTTTAATTCATGCATCTACCATTAGCTTGCCATGTGCTTTGGGGAAAGCTGGATACATCCTTAATCCCAAGGGTCTATATGAGTCTAAGCCAGTCATGGTGGTCCCATTCCCCTTGCCTGTGACCGGTTTAGGCATGGACATGGTATGCGGTCCTGGCTAAGGACACATGAGGGGAAATCTGTGTGGGGCTTCTGTGAAAGATTCCTTCACTTGCCCAAGAGAGACACAAGGAAAGATAGTTTCTTTTCTTCCACAAGAGGAATTGTGTTATTGTGTCTGGGTGTGGCACAGTGGAACTAAGGCAGTCATCATGAGCTCACAACAAAGCTCATGTGTTGAAAAGGGCAGAATAGAAGTATGGACAGAAACTGGGGCCTTGATGCTAGATGAGCCACTGAATTAACCAACCCCCGCAGCACCCTACCTCGAGATCTCTTTTTATGGGAGATGATAAGAACAATGGTCTTTACTGTCCAAACCATTCTGAGTTGAGGTTTCTGTTTCTTTCATCCAAAAGCAGGCTCAAGGAGCCATGCCCTGATGAGACTTTGTCGATCTACTTCTTGGCTCTGTTTCAGGCCTACATCAGTCAAAGTCAAATTGTTGCTGCCTTTAGCAACAATTGGTCACATCTGGTCCTCGGTCCTGAACTAGCCTCACTATGTGGAATCCTTCCAGATGGAGAAGAGCCACATGAAATAAATAATTTTGACATATTTATTGCACTTTGCATTTTATAGAGGTTTCAGTATTTCCTTCTAAATGCTTAAGCATCTAGTATGTGCCAAGCATGGCACAAGCAGCATGATATAGCTGTGAAGGCAACAGACAAGATCTGTGTCCTCATGAAGCCTACAAGGAAACAAGTACAATAATTTCATATTGTGGTGAGTGACATGCAAGAAATAAATAAGGCAATGAAACAGAGAGTAACCAGCTAACTGCAGTAGGAAGACTTCTTAAGACCTGATGGTCAGGGAAGGCCTCTTTGAGGAGGTGACCTTTTCTCAGTTGTAACTTGCATCTGTTTTTTCTATTATTGAAAAATGTACATAACATAAAATTTACCATTTTAACCATTTTTAGTGTATAGTTCAGTAGCATTAAGTACATTCACATTGCTATTCAACTGTCATTACCTTCCATCTCCAGAACTTTTTCATCATCCCAAACCTAAATTCCATATCCACTGAACACTAACTCCACATTCCTCTCTCCCCCCAGCCCCAATGACCACCATTATGCTTTCTGCCTATGAATTTGACTACTCTTGGTACCTCATAGAATTAAAATCATACAATATTTGTCTTTTGTGGCTGGCTTATTTCACTTAGCATATGTCCTCAAGCTTCATCCATGTTGAAGCATGCATCAGAATTTCCCTCCTTTTTAAGGCCAAATGATATTTCATTGTATGGATACACCATTTTGTTGATCCATTCATCCATTGATGAACACTTCAGTTCAAGAAAGTGACGTTTGAAATGAGAGCTAAAGAATGAAAAGAACCAGCCATCCAAACCCAAAGAATGTACAACACTGAGAGTGGACCATAGTGTAAACTATGGACTTTCAGTGGTTATGATGTGTTCGCATAGGTTCATCATTGTAACAAATGTACCACTCTGGTGGGCGATGTTGATAATGGGGAAGACTGTACATGTGTGGGCACAGGGGTATATGGGCAACCTTTGTACCACCCCCTCAATTTTGCTATGAACCTAAAACTGCTCTAAAAAAATAAAGTCTTAACATTAAAAAAAAAAGAGCCAGTCACAGGAATTGCCAAGGGACTGGTTTCTTGGCAGATGGGGCAGCAAAGATAAAGGCTGGGAAACTTCTAATCTTTCCTGAAGACTCAACTCCAATGCCAGCCCCTCTGCAGTTTTCTCTCACATCCCTGAGCAGCTGGTCACTCCCTGTCTGTGCTTCCAAGGACTTTTACCTGTATTTATCCCATCGCACCATTGTCTCTCCTACCAGGCTGTGGTTCCATCACCCTTCCGAACACACATTTTTTTTTTCCAAGAGCTGCAAACAACTGCAAAACGGTGAATTTGAGCTGCCAACAAACTGTGAAAATGATGGATTTGAGTTTCTCTTTACTTCCAGCCCCATAAGGCAGAGGAGATAAGGAACACGATGAAACAGCAAATGCAGGCAGAGGAGGAAAAGAAGCAAAGGGCCCGCGTCATCTCCTAGCTAAGCCTTGAATTTAGAGCCACAGCTTCCTGGAGCTGGGAGGGATATTGCAGATCCTGTAATACAAGGTGTTTGCTTTGTTCTGGGGTGAAATGTTTTGTGCAAGCTTCCTGGACGGACGCGGAGAGGCTGGGAGAACAGCAGGCTCTTAGCAGTCCTGAGAGGTGGTTAAAGCAAGTTTTCAGTGCCCCTCTGTATCCTCCCGGTGTCCCATCGGCTGGAGGACCTCACATTACTCCACGGTTGGTGGGCTTCTGGGGCAAAGAGGTCCTTGCAGGGGCCCCTCAGCTCATACCTGCAAGGGCTGCAAACAGCCCTGGGAGACTTGCTGTGAATCTTTGCTAACAGGAAGGAAAATGGCGGTTACTCCCATTGCCCCAAAGATCCTGGGTCCCAGAGAGAGAGAGAGAGACTTGGTCTTACTCCAGAGGATGCCATCCCATCAGCTGGGAGAGGGTCGCTGGTGGGGCGGAGGCCCCAGGTGCACTCTAGCGGTTGGTGGGTGGGCAGACCATCCTGAAACTGGCTGTTCAGAGGTGGCCCCTGTGCTTTGCTCGTCCACATGGCCTTGAACTTGTCAGAGCTGCCACTGCGCTTTGCATGAACTTGCCCTCTACAGCCCAAGCCATCCTTCTCTGACTCTCTGTCACAAAGCTGATTAACACTCTCTCTCGGAATAATTCCCAGGCCCCTCAATCCCTTTCAAAAGCTATTTTCTCCCTTTACATGGAGCACAATTTTGTGGGGACAGAGGATATCTAATAATGCCAATGCTGAATTCTCAGAAAATGGCCAGACGTTAGATTGGTATGTATGCATCCCTCACATAGAAATAGGAAGATGTTCGTCTTTTGTTTATTGACTAGGCAATCAAAAAATTACTCAGAGTCTATTGTGTGCTACGAACTAGGCATTTTGGAAGAGACGGCACAGCCTGATATGGTCCTGGCCATTCACAGAATTATCAGCCTGCTGAGAATGACTAGCACATGTGAGAAAATGAGAGAGAAACTGAATGCTATTGTGTGTGGCCCTAACCCTTTGTGCGTAATTACAGGCTGCCATCCATCCCTGGGAAACACACCCTTTCTATAGGATGGGTCTCCCTTGGAGTATTTTTGAAGGTGAACGAGGCACTGTTCTTCTGGATGTGGCATTCCTGCCAAACTCTCTAGCATATTCATCATCTGAATAAATCTGATCAACAAATGATACTCTATACTCCTTGGAGCAAACACCAAGTACGGATGCTGCATGTGGACCCTGAAGACGGAGGGTCATCTCAGTGACAGCTCATTATCACATGACCTGGAAAGCCAAGGTTGCCCACGTCCCCGCCCCTCACCAGGCGGGGCCACGTCCCCTTGCCTGCAGGGATTCCCAGGGTGGCGGCTCTGTGTCTGCAGCTATGGCTACACCAGGCACGACTGCCGATTGTTTCCCTGGGGCTGACCTCATACACCTCACACTTTTGTCCTCTGGGCTGCTGGGAATGTCCTTTGGGGTTTTCCCATCTGAGCTGCTATCTCTCTGCAGTGGCCTCTGCCCTTCCCCTCCTCCTCTCTTCTTGGGGGAATCACAAGGTTTAGGGAAAAAATAGAAGCAATTCCTCTCTAAAGAATTCCACATTTGACTATTTGTTCCTCCTGTGATGGGGCTCAATCACAGCCACCACCTCTGTCCAGAGTTACAAGTGCAAAGGAACCCAGAGAAGGGAGAAGTCAGTGTGGAAGGAAAAGAGCTGGGAAGGCTGCCTGGAGGAGGCACCTGATTGTGTCTTTGACATATTGGCATGATTAGAAAGAGAGGGGGAGGGGAGACCCCAACAGGGTGAAGAACTGGGGCAGATCTGAGCAGGCTGGAGGGGGCAAGCTGAGGGTGACAACAGGGGGCAGAGGGCATGGAGGAGCCTGGTGAGTCCAGGACAGAGGGCCAGGGGAGGAGGTGAATAAGGTCCACTCCCCAGCCAAGAGTGAGCACTTACTATGGGCAGGCACTGTGCTAGGTCCTGGGGACAGAGCAAGGGACAAACAGGCAAATCTTACCGCCCACCACATTGGACTGTGACGGAGCTTATATCCTAGTGGGCAGAAGCATTCTAGGAGTAAAATAATAAGTAAATTATATAGTATTTAGAACCCGATAAGTGCTATGGAGGAGAATAAAGCAGGGAGAGTGAAAGGGTGAGCTGGAGAGGCTGAGGAGTATCAAAATGTAAATGTGATGGTTAGAGAAGGCCACACAGAGATAAGTGACATTTGAGGAAAACTATGAAGGAGTTGATGGAGTGAGCCATGTGAGGAGCTGAAGGTAGAGTAATCCAGGCAGATGGACCAGCAAGTGCAAAGGCCCAGGGGTAGGAGCTAAATCCACATATCCACAGAATAGCAAACGGACCAACATGGCTAGCGTGAAATGGGCAAAGAGAGAATAGGAGATCAAGTTAAATAAGTCATGGGGAGGTGGATTGTGTAGGGCCTTGTAGACCCCTGGGAGGGCTTTCTTTGCCTTTTTATTGTCCTCTGAGTGACATAAGGAGAGATTTAGCAGCTCTCTCTGATGGCTTGGTTGGCAAGACGGGGGGAAGCAGGGAGGCCAATTAGGAAAGAATGCAACAACAAAGGCAAGCGGTCATGATGGCGAGGACCAGTGTGGTGGCCGTGAAGGTGAGAAATGGTGGAGGCTGGGTGGTGGTTTTTTTTTTCCGGCCACATCATGGCATGCAGGACCAAACCCATGCCCCCTGCAGTGGAAGCATGGGGTCCTAACCACTGGACCGCCAGGGAATTCCTCTGGGTGCTTTTTTAAAGTGGTCTCAACAAGCTGGCTGTAGCTGATGATATAGCCTGGGGTGTAAGAGAAAGAAAGCACTCCAAGAAGACGCCAGGGTTTTCCACCTGAGTAATTGGAAAGAAGGAGATTCAATTAATGGTGATAGTTACTTGGTTGGGGAGGGGAAAGGACCTGGTGGGAGGGGTGGAGTTTCAACTATAGAGACTGATTTTGCCTTGCAGGCAACAGGAAGGATTTTAGTGTTTGTGATGAAATGAACGTTCCAGAAAGGCAAATCTGGCAGTAATATTTAAGAGGGGCTAGAGCAGAGAAAGACCTAAGATTAGGGACTCTGCTTTAATCTAGACATGAAGTGATATTTATGGGAATGAAAGTAGAAAATCTATGTAGAATGCAAATGTGCAATGGAGTCTTTTTTTGAGACCCACTAAAAACAGGCTGAACCTTCCCATGTCCCACAGTAGGTCCTATGCCCTCCCTGACGTTTCTGTGATTTCAAAGCCTGACGTTTGTACAGCCATTTCTCACGCTGTCCTTTGAGCACTGATCTCGCTCTGTCTCACTTTTTGGAGCTGGTAGCTTCTCTCTGACTTGGGAGGGGGGACATCCCCTTTTCTTGATTTTTTTCTCCCAAACTACTCACACAGGAAAGCAGGGGGTAGTCAGCTTTACTGAAGATTTGTAGGGTCATGATGGTGGCATGGGGTGTTGGGAGGTGACATTGCACTCCTGCCCCCAGGAAGCTTAAGGACACCTTGTTCTTAAAAAGCTGCTCCACTGCATCTGTCTTAACACGTGTTCTCACTGGTGTGAGTGACAGACCCCAAATGACAGCAGCTTGGAGTCAAGATAGAGGCTCATTTCTCTCTCACGTGACAATGCCGAGGTCAGGAATCTGCTGTGCCCCCGGGGCTGGTGTGGCCTCCCGTGGTGTCAGGGCCCAGGATCCTCCTGTCTTCTCGCTCTGCCGTGTGTGGCCTCCGTTCCCAAAGCCTTCTGAAGGGGACAGCTGGCCTCTGGAAAGAGGAAGGTAAGAGCCCCACTCCTCCCTGGGAGGGAAGTTCCCCCAGGCTGCCCGGACCTCTTCCTCTTACAAACCACTGGGCAGAAGGAGAGCGACAGGTGTATCTGGTTGCAAAGGGGGTGGGATTTGCAGGTGGGATTTATTCTGGGATGTCATGTACCCACTGAACATTTAGGGATTTTTTTTTTTTTTTTTTTAACTAGAAGAATAGAGGAAACTGGAGGCTGTTGATAAGCCTCCCTCCTTGGAGCCGTCTCACTTCCCGGGACTCCCTTCCCCAGCCCAACCACTCCACACTGACAGCCTTGCTTTCCAGCCAGACACACCCTTTAACTTGAATTCCTAAAACAACACTGTTTTCTCCTGAGAAGGACTTTGTGCCAGCCTCTTCAATTAATGCTTTTTCTCCCAACCCACAAAAGAACAGGCATTTGAAGAAAACAGCGACAGAACTTGGGATGAAGAAGAGAGAAAATTTAGGTCCCTGCCTTGGGAAACAGGAAAAATAGGAGTCACCCTATTGGAAATAAGGTCATGGGGAAGGAAGAGTGTAAATAAAAATAAAAAAACAAACTTACGGTTACCAAAGGGGAAGGGGGAGGGGGATAAATTAGGAGTATGGGGTTAACAGATACACACTACTGTATATAAAATAGATAAACAACAAGGATCTACTGTATAGTACAGGGAACTATATTCAATATCTTATAATAACCTATAATGAGAAAGAATATGAAAAAGGAGATATATATATATATATATATATATATATATATATATATATATATATAACTGAATCACTTTGCTGTACACCAGAAACTAACACAACATTGTAAATCAACTGTACTTCAAAAACATATTTATATATATAGGTGGGGAGGTGCAATGGGGATGGGAAGAGAGTGCATTTCTAGAGGAAATGGTTATACAAGGTTTGGACATGATAAATTAGAGGTAAGGGTGGCATCAAGGTAAAAATGTATTCCACATTCTTGAAAATGTAGAAGAAAATATCAGGTAAAAAGTCAAGCTGAAGGATGGATGTAATTTCTATATGCCTCAGTTTTCTCATCTGTAGAGTGGCGGTAATAATAGGACCTCTTAAATGATGTAGAGCGTGTAGCACAGGGCCTGCACACAGCGAGTGCGGGGTACGTATTAGCTGTTACTGCTTTCACTAGGTGCAAGTCATCAGCTAGCAGGAGGCAGAATGTGCTCACCTAGAGGGATGTTTGAGAAAGAAAAGAGGTGAAAATCTCCCCTTGGGGGTTAACCAAGGGGGAGGGAGGAAGAAAGAGCAGGAGAGGGAGGAGAAGAGGCTGGGAAAGTGTGGGACTGCTGAGGCTTTGAGAGGAGGGAGGGTCAGGAGTGGGTGATCTTTAGGTCAAACGCTGCAGTCAGACCTGGATGAGGGGGACTGAGGCAGAGACCCCGGGTTCAACAGGCAAGTCATCAGTACACTTTGCAAGGGAATTTCCTTGAGATATTAGACACAGCAGCCAAGACCACAGAGGATAAATGAAGAAGTGCTGGTATAAATGAAGGGCAAGGGCAGCATAGATCTTAAATGACCACCGAGACACAGGAGCCAGGTTGCTGGGAGTCACAGAGAAACAAGGCTGGAAATCTGCCAGGTTGATGGGGGAGATCACTCAACCTGGGTGACACTGCGGGTTCCAGCGTGTCCACCAATCTCTCAGGGCAGCAGGACCCGAGGGATGCGTGGCCAAGGACTCCACAGGGAAGGGTAGAAGCCAAGCCAAGCAGCAGGCTCCAGCTCACATTCCAGCCCCCCTGCATCTCTTACTTTCTCGATTCTACACACAGGCAATTCTGAGGGCTGGCCAGCTGGTCTCAGAGAAGCAGGTGCTCCTTTGTGGCTGCTCCTAGGTCCTCTGCATAGCGATGCCACAGGGAAGTGAGTTTGAAATTGATGGGGGTTTTCTGCCAAAACTGGTACCCAACTTGTTCCAGTCACAATCTACTCATCATGTAGTGATTCAGAAATATGGCAAAGCAACCCAACAGAGACCCATATTCTTTCTTTCCCTCTCTTTGGTATCTTAGAGGTGATGAATAAGAATGTCATATTATTTATGATAAAGTGCCACACATATACTCCCTTTGACATTCAAATCTCGACTTAAATACCATGAAACATGCCTGCCCTCTTTAAAGGATGGCTTCTCTGAAAGCGGATAATTCACCATTATCTCTACATGACCAGGTGTAATTTGCGAGACCAGAAGATTCATTTTCCTGTTTAAAACAATGAATGGGGCTGAGATGCTGATTTGTTTGGTAGCTGCTTTAGGCTGCCAACTCTAGATGTTTTCATCTTTTATCTAGGTTGGTGTCTGTTTCAGAGCAAAAACAGCCAGGAGCAGTCAGTAAGATAAACACATGCCAAGTGAGAACTTTTGCCAAGAGGGAAAATCTTATCTAATCCACGTGGGAAAAAGATGTGCTGGTGGACGAGCCCATGTCCAAGAGTAGGCTTGAGGTCCAAGGGGAAGGCTGAAATGGCCTGGAGGTCCACAACCTTGTCTCTGCCCTCACAGCCAGCTACACCAGTCAAATTGTTGTACAAAGCCATGTTAGTTCAGGCCTTCTGGGAAACCGATACCAAGATGGCAAGAGATTTTTACTTGGAAAAATGTCAGAAGGACAAAGGAGAGGGAGCAGGAGAAGGAAAGAGAGCCTACAGATGGTGGTACAGGTCTGGCCCCTGTGGAGGGGCCAGAGAGGAGGAAGGATGAGGTGGGAAAGTCTCAGACTTCAGCTCTATTCTAAGAAAGCTTCTGCCAAGCTGATGGGAAGTCTCCGAAGCAAAGTGGCTCATCTAGGGAGTCCCCATCCTGCAGGAATGGGCCTGCCACAGACCTCTGCCTTGCATAGTCATTGATTGGGACCAGCCCTGGGGAAGCCTGGCCTCCATGCCAGTGCCACGTTGGATCCTGCTGGAGCCGTCAGTCAACCTTGCTCCCTTCCAGTGGAAGATCTGAGCAACACATTTTTACGGCTGCCAGGCAGACAATTCGCAAAAAGCCATGTCTAAAAAGCCTGGTAGGGACTTCCCTGGTGGCACAGTGGTTAAGAATCCGCCTGCCAATGCAGGGGACACGGGTTGGAGCCCTGGTCCAGGAAGATCCCACATGCTGCCGAGCAACAAAGCCCGTGCGCCACAACTACTGAGCCTGCGCTCTAGAGCCCGCGGGTCACAACTACTGAAGCCCACGTGCCTAGAGCCTGTGCTCCGCAACAAGAGAAGCCACTGCAAGAAGAGAAGCCCCTGCAAGAAGAGAAGCCACTGCAATGAGAAGCACGCGCACTGCCACGAAGAGTAGCCCCCGCTTTCCGCAACTAGAGAAAGCCCGCGTGCAGCAGTGAAGACCCAACGCAGCCAAAAATAAATAAATACAATAAATAAATTTATTTTAAAAATTAAAAAAAAAATTAAAAGCCTGGTAATGATCCTTGTGAAAATGTTTGTGACTCAGATACCAATAGGAATGAATTTTACTCCAAGAGACCACTGCTTATTTGGATGATTTTGAAAGTCAAGGGACAATAGTGGATTCTCCTCACAGGGGTTGGGCAGGGACTGGCTCTGGTTCTAGGTCTTGAGCTGTGTCCCACACACTGTCAGTGCTCCATAGAGTTTATTACGGTAATAATAGCAATAACGACCACCACAACAATAACAATAGAACAGAATAGAATAGAAAAGAACAGAACTAGGTTCTTACGTTTGCTAAGTGTGATGTTTTCCATAAAAATCCAGGGCTGAGATCACAGCAGAAGTGGGTTTTTTTCCTCTCATATATAACTTCCAAATTATGGTAACTGCTATACTCAAGACACTCTTCAGTTAGAGACGGACGGGGCAGCTCATGGAAGGAAAGGGAGGCTGGCAGGATATTCCCATGTCCCATTTCCCAACCGCTGACACACTGTGCAGAACAGCATGTAATAATCATGAGCACCACTGAATTAGCATCTCCTGCCTGGCAGCCTCGGAACTGGATGTTTTTACATATATTTATTATCTGGATTCCTCAATACAGGCTCACAAGATAATTTTTAATTGAGAAAACGAACTCATCCCAGGTCACGCTACAAGTGGCAGAGCCAAAATCTGGTTCCGGGTCTGCCTAACTCCAAACCCCATCTTTTTTCCACATCTTCTGAAAAGATTGGAAGCAGCTTTTGAGTGACACCACACTGCCTTTCCCGTGGCATTAGGACCAAATTCTCTAACCTGGGATTTGAGGGTCTCCATGACCCGCCCCCATCCTCCTGTCCCCCACACTCTGGGGGTTCCTTTCTCCAGGACTCCAGCCAGGTCTCCCCTCGCTTCATTCTCTCTCCACCCCTCCCCCACTGTCCGAACCCACCCTGGCTTTTTTTTTTTGAAGGAGCCACTAGTAGGGAGAGGAAAATTTAGAGATTATAGGTTCACGGTATATTCACAATAGCGTTTTGTGTCTGCCAGGATCTTTTTTTTTTTTTTTTTTAATTAATTTATTTATTTATTTTTGGCTGTGTTGGGTCTTCGTTTCTGTGCGAGGGCTTTCTCTAGTTGAGGCATGCGGGGGCCACTCTTCATCGCGGTGCGCGGGCCTCTCACTATCGCGGCCTCTCCTGCTGCAGAGCACAGGCTCCAGACACGCAGGCTCAGCAGTTGTGGCTCACGGACCCAGTTGCTCCGCGGCATGTGGGATCCTCCCAGACCAGGGCTCGAACCCGTGTCCCCTGCATTAGCAGGCAGGCTCTCAACCACTGCGCCACCAGGGAAGCCCTGCCAGGATCTTTTTAAACACTAACTAGTTAATCCTTACCTTCCCTTTGTTCTTTCTCTGTGCTCTGTGCTCTCAACACAGTAGATTCTCAATACACATTTATTGGCCAGTTCGTTAATTCTGTTAATAAATACTTGTCACGAGGGCATTAAGTGCATTTGCAACACACTGACTGCACCACAATATGTAGCACTGGTTTCAGATGACCTTGATGTAGAATGTTTTGATTATTAAAATATTGTCTTCCAACTGGACGAAAGGAACTTAAGGGAAGGAAGAAATGTAGAATGAGCCACAATTCTTTTTTTCTTTTTTTTATTGAGGCATAGTTGATTTACAATGTTGTGTTAGTTTCTGGTGTAACAAAGTGATTCAGGTATATATATATATATATATATATATATATATATATACACACACACATTTTTTTTCTTTTTCAGATTGTTTTCCATTATGGTTTATCACAGGATATTGAATATAGTTCCCTGTGCTCTACAGTAGGACCTTGTTGTTTATTTATCCTATATATACTAGTTTGCCTCTGCTAATCCCAAACTCCCAAGCCTTCCCTCCCTCACCCCTCTCCCCTTTGGCAACATTTGTCTTCTATGTCTGTGAGTCTGTTTTGCAAATAAGTTCATTTGTATCATTTTTTTATTCCATATATAAGTGATATCATATGATATTTGTCTTTCTCTGTCTGACTTCTTTCACTTAGTATAATCATCTCTAGGTCCATCCATGTTCCCGCAAATATGAGCCACAATTCTTTATCTGCAACTCTGGAATCCAAAAAGCTCTGACAGCCGTAGTGTTTTTTTCCCAAGGTTTGAGGCAAACTCCCAAGGTGGTACAACTTGACCTGAACCAATGTGAGACTATTGGTTTATCCTCCTACTATGAATATTCATATGTTTCACTGCAGAAATACTAATGTGTTGTTTGCAGAGCGCTGCTCCAGACCCCCTTGTGGTGTTATGTAATGTACAGATTAGGAACTGGATTACTTCTCTAAATCCGAAAAATTCTGAATTAGAAACATGCCTGGGGCTTCCCTGGTGGTGCAGTGGTTGAGAATCCGCCTGCCAATGCAGGGGACACGGGTTCAAGCCCTGGTCTGGGAAGATCCCACATGCCGCGGAGCAACTGGGTCCGTGAGCCACAACTACTGACCCTGCGCGTCTGGAGCCTATGCTCCGCAACAAGAGAGGCCGCGAAAGTGAGAGGCCCGCGCACCGCGATGAAGCGTGGCCCCCGCTTGCCGCAACTAGAGAAAGCCCTCGCACAGAAACGAAGACCCAACACAGCCAAAAATAAATAAATTAATAAATAAATTAAAAAAAAAAAAGACATAACAAGGAAGAAAATTATATAAAAAAAAAAGAAACATGCCTGGCTCCAGGGATATGGGATAAGGGATTATCCTCTTGAATTCTGCATCCATCAGCACATTTTCAGTTGCAAGTAACAGACAACCTAACTCAAATTGGCTTAAATAATAAAAAGAATGTATTAACTCATAACTAAAAGTCCAGAAATTTTGTGGCTTTCAGACCTGGGTTAATCCAGAGGGCCACAGACTGTTAAGCCCTACATTCTCTCTCTCCATCTTTCTTGCCTCTGCCCTCCTCAGTCTGTCAGCTTTATCCTCAGTTATATTTACTCACTGAAGCAAAAATAGTTGCCATCGTTCCAGGCCTCACAGGGACACAGAAAGAGAGCTCAGAGGAAGAGAGACAACTTCGTCATGGATTCCAAGAGAAAGGTCCCATGGCTGCACTTGACAGCCACCATGTATGGTGACTGGGGGTCAATTGTACAGATGAGCTTTGCCTGGGGCAAGTGTACTGCCTCCAGGGCTAGGATCAAGTTGGTTGACCTGGACCCCCAAACAAAAACCAAGAGCTACTGGGAAGGGGAAAGGGGAAATGGATGTCGTGGAGGTAATGACCACCTCATCACCTCTTATCGAGTATCTGACACACAGCCAAGCACATTAAAGACACACAACACGTACTGGTTGCGATGGTTACGTTTATGGGTCATCTTGGCTGGGCTAACGGATGCCCAGAGAACTGCTAAACTTTATTTCTGTGTGTGTCTGGGAGGGTGTCTCCAGAAGAGGGTAGCATTTGAACCAGCAGACTAAGTCAAGATCACTTTCCCCAGTACGGGGCAGGGGTGGTACGGGGAGGCCTCATCAAATCGTTGAGAGCCTGAATGGAACAGAAAGGCAGAGGAAGGGTGAATTTGCTCTCTCTGCCTGAACTGAGACATCCACCTTCTCCATCCCTCGAATACTGCGAGTTTCTCAGGCTTTCAGATTCAGACCAGGACTTAACGCCATCAGCCCCTTGATTCTCAGGACTTTGAACTCAGTCTGAGTTACACCACTGCTCTCCTGGTTCATCAGCTTGCAGACGGCAGATTGTGGGACTTCTCAGCCTCATGCGGGCCAATTCCTGTAGTAACAATTTTTATATCTATCAATCTATCATCTATCTATCTACCAATCATCCATTTATCTCCCTATCATTTACCTATCTTTCTATCTATCCCATTGGTTTTGTTTCTCTGGAGAGCCCTAACTAATACACCAGTCTTTACTCAATTGAAACTTTATCCCCAGTGGTAAACAAGGATTCTGCTTTCTTTATACCATTAGTTGTCAACCCTGCTTCATGATTCCATGCAGTTTTCCATGTAGTTATCTTACAGTATTTATTTACTTTATTATACGTCATATTAGTCATTTGTGGAAATCTCATCCACCTCACTAAACTCTAAGCTCCTTTAGGTGGGGTCTTGTTTGGCTCTGCCTCCCCCTCAATGCTTAGTATGTGTCTTGCAATAGCAAACAATCTGTGTTGGTTGAACTAAGTCACCTCTCCCCATCTCGGGTCAAAGCGGTGGCCGCAGAGAGAACTGGGCAAGGCAGGGAGGGTGGGGTAAAGATGGATGGAGAGAGAATGATGTTCTCTTCCTACGTTTTTCATTAGAAAACTAGCCCTAATAGCACCGCACTTACCACACTGTAGTAAGGTGGTTCAGGGAGCAGGAAGCAGAAAGCGTCCTTGGAACTGCCTTGAACAGTAAAGCTGATTTATTTGTTCATAAATAAAATCCTCGAGCCAGGGCAGGTTTTAGAATTGACTGAAGGACGGAGAAGCTCTAGAGTGTCGACATGGACCCAGTTTCTTTCATCGCTCCACTTTGTCTTCCTAAAATTGTCTTTCTCATGGAGGCGAAAGGCCTGCCGCAGTCCCAAGCATCTCGTCCTCACACCACGCCGTCCAGAAGGCTTGCACTGCTTGAACTGAAAGGTGGCCGGGGAGATGGAGGGTGATGCTGGATGGAAGCCAGGGGAACAAGGGAGCATCAGCTTTTCCCTGAGTATTTCATGGTATACTAGTTTCCTAGAGTTATTGTAACAAATTATCCAAACTAGGTGGCTTACACAACAGAAATTTATCATTGCACGATTCTGGAGGCTGGAAGTTCAAAATCAAGATGTTGGCAGGATTGGTTCCTTCTGAGGACTGTGAGGGAAGGATCTATTCCAGGCCTCTGTCCTTGGCTTGTAGATGACCATCTCCTCCCTGTCTCTCTTCACATTGCCTTTCCTGTATGCTTATTTGTCTCAGTGTCCACATTTCCCCTTTTTATATAAGGACACCAGTCATGTTGGGTTAGGGGCCCACCCTACTGTAGTGTGACCTTATCTTAGGTCATTGTATCTGCAATGACACTCTCTCCAAACTAGGGCACATTCTGAGATACTGAGGGTTAGGACTTCGACATGAATTTTAGAGGGACACATTCAACTCATAACACATGGGACAAGGGAGAAGATAGCTAAATGAAAATCAGGATTCTATTAGGGGAAAAGCAAGAAAATGGATGCTGGGTCAGTGACCCTAGAAGCCTCTACAATATTTTTTTTTATAAAGAGAGAGTGTTTTCTCTTTTAAGTGCAGCTTGTGGAAAATCACTTCCCCTTCCTCTAGCCTATGGTAGATGACAGACAGCACGACAATAAACCCTAAGAGAGAGATCTCTCCATCACACTGCTTTCTGTCTCTGTGGTTTCACTGTATAGTCTCTCTCTGGCAGCTGTGCTATGTAGCCCTTTAGATCCTCTGAGATACCTTTGAATATTATCTAGCTAGTCTTCACAGTGCCTGCTGGGAGACAGGACTTCACTTAGAGAAGAAAGTCTCCAGAAGATTTATGGTAAAAATGCCCAGAAATGAGAATCCTAAGGTTTCCCTGCTGTCCCAGGCATTTTTCTTGCCCCAGAACACTCAGCATTTGGGATTAAAATCTATATTTTCAAACTTGGTGGTATCCTGACACCCTAGTGGGGAAAGATGATCTCACTGGGCAGTGTCCACAAAATGTGGAAGTGAAAAAGGCGGAGACTTTATCTCAGATAAGGACTCTGATGAACGAATGAGCTGGGAGAGAATGAAGGTCACAGGATGACCTGGGCTATTTAGAGGTGCCCCAACCCCAAACAGTGGCTCCTTCAACCCAGGGAAAAGAAAATGCTACTGTTAGGGTCCAAGCTATCTAGAACATCTTATTCAGGAGAACCCAGTTGAGACCAGGTGTGATAATGTCTTACTTCTCCCTAGTAAAGAGGTCACAAACAACTCTAAGGAAAAACTGTGTGGGGTCCATGGTTTGTTTTACTTCATTTTGTTTTTTAACAACTTTACTGAGGTATGATTGACATACAATAAATTGAACTTACTTGAAGTGTACAATCTGATAATTTTTGACATATGTATACAACTGTGAAACCATCACTATAATCGAGATAACGAACATGTCCATCACCCCGGAAAATTTCCTCCTCTTCCTGCTCTCTCACCAGTCCCACACCCATCCTCAGGCAAACACTAATCTGCTTTCTGTCCCTATAGATGAGTTTGCTTTTTCTAGACTTTTACAGAAATGAAACTCTACAGTATGCACTCTTTTTTTGTCTGGATTTTTTTCACTCAGCATAACTGAGATTTACCCCTGATGCCGTGTGCATTGATACTTCCTTCATTTTTATTGCTGAGTACTAGTCCATTGTCTGAACATCCATTGACCACGATCTCTTCATTCATTCACCTGTTGAAGGGCGTCTGGATTGCTTTCAGTTTCTGGCTCTTATAAAAAAAGCTGCTTATAAATTCACCCTTGTTTGCACAGGAGGTCCATGGTTTGATTGTGGCATATTGGTTTGGCAGGGATGGCTTCATTCTCTGTGCGTGGGTATGTGGGCCACACAAGGATGTTTTAGGGGATGAGTGGTTCTGCTGAGATCCCAGAGCTCTACTTGGCAGAGGCTGGCTTGCTGCTGCTACTGCCATCTTGGGCCATCTCTGGGGTCCTCTGACTCAAGGGACACTTTCTGGCTTCTGCTTCGCTCTCCTACCTTCTCCAACCCATAGTGCTGCCATAGTTAGTGACTAGATTGAAAACTAGGGAAAATAGTCATCAGGGGAAGAAGAATTGACTTTAAAAGGACCTGAGTTTTATTTTTTTTTAAATCAACTCTAAATCCTCCATTATTATCAAGCAAACTAGCTGGCCCACATAAAACCACCTTAAGATCCAGGCCAGACAGGCCCCTGTCCTGCACCCTGGGATTAGAGGTTCCCACTCTGGCTCTTCTCCAGCCACACCTGACTCCATCGGATAGGAAGCCCACCCAAAGCCTGAGTTACCATCACCCCCTTCACCACGTGCTCAGTGCCTGGGTCCCTAGAATCGCTTGTCCAGATGACCTCAGTCAACTTATAGGACATCTATGTGCTGTTCCCCAGATCTGAACTGCCAAAAGGTAGACAGCTGTGTGCAAAGAGTGCGGACAGAACTTGCATGTGTTCATAAGTGTACCCTCGTGTGTATGTACACCTGCATGAATACACTAGTTCACAAGGCCCCTTGTAGTATGGGTTGCAGTCAGAAGTGAAAAGAGAAGGGGGCAGACAATGGGCCAGGGTCTGGGGACCAGGGGCCAGCTCTTCCCATGCTCCCAGCACAGACCTCCAAGGAGTTCAAAAATTTTAAAACCAAATCTGGCCTACAGGCTATCATAAAGGTATATTTGTCAACATAGGAATCTAGAACAGATTTCACTTAATGTTTGGCTAGATTCAGAACTTTGACATATTCAGACACTGGGCCCATGGCTCTCCATTTGTACTCTTGCCTTGAGCTCTGAAAGTATTAGGGATGGGCCTGGGACCACCCCTCCCCTCCTCCTGCATCACATATCTGTCATGTTACTTGCTAGCTTTTGATCCTTTCTTTTGCCTTTCGGGGCTACCCTTGATGTTCATTTTAATCTTTTTTCAACAGCATAAATATTGAGAGAAAAAAGTGTGATTAGGGTGGGGAAGAGGGGGACACACACATGGTGTAATCTGCCCCAAGCCCACCTGCCTGTAGACCAGACTCTGCAGAGACTCTAGAATTATGAGTTGATGTTTCTCATCTAAATTATGGGAATCGGAGTAGACTCACTGCTTTGAAGTCAGGCAGCTTGGTTTCTCACTAGAAAGCTATCCTGAGCACCCCTGTGGAAGATGAATTGCCAGGATGGCCCCAATTCTCCACTCCTCCTTGTATCCACCCCCTTGCGGCCCCTCCCATCAGGAGATGGAATCTGTTTCTCCACCCCTTGGGTCTGGGCAGCCCTTGTTACTTACTGTGACTGATAGAATGTGGCACGAGTGACAGTGTGCCAGGTCCAAGCCTAGGCCTCAAGAGGCTTTGTGTATTTTTACTCTCTCTCAGACCCCTGCTTCTGTTATGAAGATAAGGCTGGGCTGCACTGCTGGAGTATGACAGGCCACACAGAGCAGAGCCCAGACCGCCTCAGCCGAGGCCACCACTCATCTGTCTGCCAACTGACCGCAGATACATGAATCAGCTCCACTGAGATGAGCTAAGCACTGCCCAGGGTAGCAGAACCCCCAACCTGATATTTAATTTCGCAAGAAATAATAAATAATTTTCTTAAGCCACTGAATTTTGGGGTGGTACGAGATTGTAGAGAAACTATTTTTATGTTTCTGCACAGTTAGTGCTTTCTAAACAAATTTCACTGAGATTTGCTTCCTGGGCTCAAAGCAAGCTCTGAAAGGCAATATACAACAGGGTAGAATGCAAACTCTAGAAAGATTTACCTAATTCTGGAGGTATGTGCACATTTCAAGGGAGGATGAGCTCTGGGACATTGGAGATACCTCTGAGATATAAAACTGGAGACACTGGGCTTATCTTTTCCCTGGAGAGACTTATTTACATGCCAAAGGATTAGGGTAAGGATGCTTCCAATAAGACTCCAAAGAGACTCTCTCAGAAAGGGAAGGGGAGGAAGCTGCCTCTTCTTTCCGCACATAACACTGAAAATTCATTTCTCTGTGTCCTAGGCCTACAGACTGAGATTACCATCCCATAGATCATTCCTGCAATTTTACTCTGGCTGGTGATCATCTTGCTGTGAGTAGAACAAGAAATTTGTCTCCAATCCAAAAATGTCTTGTATGCATTCAAGACAAAATTAATAAAGATAAAATTTCTGTTTGTTATGTAGCATTAATTGCAGCAATAGCTGACTGATACAACCATTGATTTCGTTCTCCTTATTGGTTTCTGCTGGAGCATGTTGCCCAACATACTGCACTGTGACTGATCTAGAGGCAGGGCCTAGGTGGAAATCAGAATTTTATCTTACTGTTGTTGAAGCAAAAGGCTATTCTTATACCCAGGAATGTTGAAAAATAAACTAGTCCAGATTTTATCAAACTATCCTTCAAGTTACCTTAGTAACTTGTACGATGTTCTGTAAAATGTAAGTGTTCTGTAAAATAAGGAATAGGTTTTGGAAATTCTGGGTTAAACTTGGTTAACCTGGTTAAACAAAGTTAAATCTGTTTCTTTCTTTCAGAATTTCTCAGACCTTTATACAGAGCTATCTAATCAGTATGCCTATGCCATGCAGGCACAACAAAGATCATCAGACCAAAGTGCAAAATTGTAGCTTTAAAAATGTTAAAGTCATAAATTAGACACTAAAATGTGAATTACCTCAAATGTGGATTAAAGTACAGGATAATTCTTTTCTTCTTCAATCTTGTCCTATCAGTATGGACAAGTTAAAAAAATGAAGCACTGACACCAAAAGCATAGGCAATAAAAGTAAAAATAGATAAACTGAACTACATCAAAAGTAAAAACTTCTGTGCATCAGAGGGCACAATCAACAGAGTGAAAAGCAACCTACAGAACAGGAGAAAATATGTAAAACATATATTTGATAAGAGGTTAATATCCAGAACATATAAAGATTTCCTACAATTCAACAACAAAATAACCCAATTAAAAGATGGGCAAATGAGAGAATGACATCAGCAAGACGGTAGAGTAGGAGATACTAGACTTTGTTCCCCCACAAAAAAACAATTAGACAGCTATCCACAAATGAAAATAGCCCTGGGAGGCTTCAAGAGTCCACCTCAGAACCTACAGTAACACAGTGGAGTGAAAAATGGAAAATAACAGCACAGAGATGACTGCTAGAGACACTGGCTTAGCAGCGACATCTGGAGACAGTTAGGAACAAAGAAGAAGACAGTGGGCACTATAAGCATCAGCCCTATGGCAGATGCCACTGTGGTCCCTAGTGACCTAAAGAGGGCCCCAAAAGCCTCTGCTACTGAAGACTTCAATAGCCCCCCCGACAGCTGTGAACTTCCCACAGCTTTCACAGAGGAGGACCCCATAGCATTATTTGGTGCAGAATCCAGGGGCCTGCTCTGCAGAGAACACCAGCAGCTTGCACCACTGAGGTAACCAACAGAAATTACCACCACAGGGGAGATGCTGCTGTGCACCCCCCTCCAGAAGCAGCTACTGTTGCACTGCCAGGAACCAGGATTACCAGCACCCCTGACAACCCTGTGCACACCGCAGACCCCAGAGCTGCAGTTGCTCTGTATGCACTTGCAATTCAGATCCTGGCTCTGAGGCCACTTCATATGTGCCCACGCTACAGATCCCAGCCCCATAGCTTCTCTGTGTGCACCTGTGTCTCGGCACCAGAGCCAATGTCACTGCAGGCTACCCAGTGCTCTAGATTCCAGAGCCAACATAGCTCCAAATATGCCAGCACTCCAGACCCCAGCTTCATGGTCACTTGGTGTGTACCTGTGTCTCGTACATCACCACCACTGTGGAGTGGCCAGTGCCCTGGACCCTGGGGCTGCTGTTGCTCTGCAAGCATCCATGCTCCAGTCCCCAGCAACATTGCTGCTCCATGGGCACCCATGCATTAGACTGCAAGGGTACCCACAAGCAGGACCCTGTACCAAGGGGGATCTCCTCAGCCATGATATACCCCAGGAGTAAAAGAGATCAACAGCCTTTGCCACTGAAGACCCCAACAGCCCTTGCTGTCACTGCAGACACCCACAGCCTTGGCCATCGAGGACCCTTGCAATCTTTGCCAACAATGACCTCAGCTGACAGAGCTGCATGGAGACTACACTGCTGGGTCTTCCCCAGAGCTATAAACACGACACCCCATCCAGCTGGTGCCCCCACACCTATCTGCAGATGAAGGTCTTTCCTTAGCTAAACCAATCTGTAAAGTCTGGAAGAAGTGACTCCTCCATCAAATGCACATACATCAACACATGGCTACAAGAAACACACAAAAAAATCAAGAAAACTTGATACTGCTGAAGAACACAATAATTTTCCAGTAACAAATCCCAAAGAAATTGAGATCTATGAATTGCCAAAGAATTCAAAATAACTATTTTTGTAATCCCAGTGAGCTAAAGAGAATGTGGATAGACAACTCCATGAATCAGGAAAGCAATACAGGAAAATGAGAAGTTCAACAAAGAGATAGAAATTATAAGAAAGAGCCAAACAGAAATTCTGAAGCTGAAGAATAAAATGAAATGGAAAAAAAAGTGCAAAAGAAAGCATCAGCAGAAGACTTGATCAAGCAAAAGAAACAATCTGTGAACTAAACACAAATCTTTTGAAATTCTCCAGTGAGAGGAGAAAAAAGAAAAAAAAAGAGTGAAGAAAGCCTATGTGAATTATGAGACATAATGAAGCAAAAGAATAATTCACATAATGGGTGTCCCAGCCTGAGAAGAGGAAGAGAAAGGGGCAGAAAGCTCATTTAGAGAAATAATAGTTGAAAACTCCCCAAATCTGAGAAAAGATATAGACATCTAAGTACATGAAATTCATAGGTTCCCATACAAATTCAACCCAAGGAAGACTTCACTGAGACATATTAGAATAAAAACTGCCAAAAATCAAAGACAAAGAGAATTTTGAAAGCAGCAAGAGAAAAACAAAACAAAACAAAAAAACTCATCTCATCCAAGGGAATCCCCAAAAGGCTGTCAACAGATTTCTCAGAAGAAAACTTGCAGCCCAAGAGAGAGTGTTATGATATATTCAAAGTGTTGAAAGAAAAAAAAAAAAAAAAACTGCCAACCAAGAATACTTTTACCCAGCAAAGCTGCCATTTAGAAATGAAGGAGAGATAAAGACTTCCCAAACAAAATTAAGGGAGTTCATCACTATTAGATCTGCTTTACGAGAAATGCTAAAGGGAGTTCTTGAAGTGGAAGTGAAAGGATGCTAATTAGTAACATTAAAACATATGAGAGTATAAACTCACTGGTAAAGATAAGTGTATTCTAAAATTCAGAATATTCTCATACTGAAATGGTGGTGTGTACTCTAGTAAAAAGATAAAAAGACAAAAGTATTAAAAATAACTATAGCTACAATAATTTGTTGTATGAATACAACAGTGGACACACAATATAAAAAGAAGTAAATTATGACATCAAAAACATAAACTGGGAGGGGACAAAAAGGGTAGAGTCTTCTATGCAATCAAAGTTAAATTGTTATGAGCTAAAAATAAATTGTTATCTATCAGATGTTTTATGTAAACCTTATAGTAACTACAAAGCAAAACAAAAAACAAAAAACAAAAAACCCCACAAACCTATAGTAGATAAACAGAAGAGAAAGAGAAAGAAATCAAAGCACATCACTATGGAAAATCACCAAATCACAAAGGAAGACAGAAAGAGAGGAAGAAAGGAACAAAGGAAATACAAAACAGCTTAAAAAAATAAACAAGATGGCAAAATAATAAACTGATTAATAATTACTTTAAATGTAAATGGATTAAATTTTCTAATGAAAAGACATATAGTGGCTGAATGGATTAAAAAAACAAGACCCAACTATTTGCTGCCTAAGAGAGACTCACTTCAACTTTAGCACACACCTAAGCTGAAAGTGAAGGAATGGACATGGAAACCAATGCAAATGGAAACCAAAAAGGAGCATGGGTAGCTATACCTATATCAAAAGTCAAAAACTGTAACAAGAAACAACAAAGGTCATTATATAATGATAAAGAAATCAATTCATCAAGAAGATATAACAATTATTAAATATATATGCACCCAACATTGGAACACCTAAATATATTAAACAAATATTAATCGAGCTAAAGGCAGAAATAGACAGCAATGCAGTTGTATAAGGGGACTTCAATATCTCACTTTCAACAGTGGATCGATCATCAAACAGAAACTCAATAAGGAAATACTGGACTTGAACTATACTTTAGACCAAATGGACCAGACATATATAGAGCATCCCATCTAACTGTAGCAGAATATACATTCCTCTTAAGTGCACACAGAACATTCTCCAGGATAGATTATATATTAGGTCACAAAACAAGTTTTAAAAAATTTAACAAGATTGAAATCATATCAAGTATCTTTTCCTGCCACAATGGTATGAAACTAGAAATCAATACCAGGAAAGCTGAAAAATTCAAAAAGATGTGGAAATTAAACAGCACACTCTTAAACAATCAATGGCTCAAAGAAGGACTCAAAAGGGAAATAAAAAAAATATCTAGACACAAATTAAGTGAAACATGAAATACAACATACCAAAACTTATAGGATGCAGCAAAAGCAGTTCTAAGAGGGACGTTTATAGCAATAAACACCTACAATAAGAAAACTCAAACAACCTAATTTTACACCTCAAGGAACTAAAAAATAAAAATAACCACAACATTAGCAGAAGGAAGGAAATAACAAGGATCAGAGCAGAAATAAATGAAATACAGACTAGAAAAACAATAGAATAGATCAATAAAACTAAGAGGTGTTTTAAGATAAACGAACTTGGCAAACCTTTAGTTAGACTAAGAAAAAAAACAGAGACAACTCAAATAAATAAAATTAGAAATGAAAGAGGAGACATTATAACTGATTTCACAGAAATACAAAGGATCCTAAGAGACTAAACATTTATATGTCAACAAATTGGATAACATAGAAGAAAATGGATAAACTCCTAGAAACATACAACCTACCAAGACTGAATCATGAAGAAATAGAAAATCTGAATAGATCTATAACTAATAAGGAGACTGAATCAGTAATCAAATATCACCCAACAAAGAAAAGCTCAGGACCACATATCTTCATTGGTGAATTCTACCAAATATTTATAGAAAAATTAATGTCAATCCTTCTCAAATTCTCCCCAAAAAATTGAAGAGAAGGAACACTTCCAAACTCATTTTCTGAGGCTTGCATTACCCTGATATAAAAGCCAGGCAAAGACACTATAAGAAACAAAAATTACAGGCCAATAACCCTGATGAACATAGGTACAAAAATCCTCAACAAAATACCAGCAAACTGAATTCAACAGCACATTAAAAGGATCATACATCATGATCAAGTGGGATTTATCCTTGGAATACAAGGATGGTTTGACATATGCAGATCAATAAATGTTATACACTACATTAACAAAATGACACATAAAAATCATATGATCATCTCAATAGATATAGAAAAAGCATTGACAAAATGCAACATCTATTTATGATAAAAACTCTCAACAAAGTGGTTATACATGGAACATACCTCAACATAATAAAGGCCATATATGACAAGCCCACAGCTAACATCATACTGAACAGTGAAAAGCTGAAAACTTTTCCTCTAAGATCAGGATCAAGACAAGGATGCCTACTCTCAACATTTTTATTCAACATAGTATTGGAAGTCCTACCCAGAGTAATTACGCAAGAAAAAGAAATAAAAGTCATCCAAATTGGAAAAAAGAACTGAAACTGTTACTATTTGCATGACATGATATTATCCTAAAAACTCCACTAAATGACTATTAGAAATAATAAACAAATTCAGCAAGAGGGAAGGATATAATTTCAATATACAAAAATCTGTTGCATTTTATACACTAATAGAAACCATCAAAAAGAGAATTTTCTTTTAAAAAATCTGATTTACAATTGCATCAAAAAGAATAAAATACCTAGAAATAAATTTAACCAAGGAGGTGAAAGAACTGTACACTGAAAACTGTAAAACATTAATGAAAGAAACTGAAAGAAACACAAATAAATGGAAAGAGGTTCAATGCCCATGGATTGGAATAATTAATATTGTTAAAATGTCCATACTACCCAAAGCAATCTATGGATTTAATGCAACACCTATCAAAATTTCAGTGACATTTTTCACAGAAATAGAAAAAAACAATTCTAAAATTCATATGGAACCACAAAAGATCCCATATAACCAAAGCAATCTTGAGAAAGAAGAACACAGCTACAGACATCACACTTCTTGATTTCAAACTATATTACAAGCTATAGTAATCAAAATAGTACAGTATTGGTATAAAGACAAATAGACCAATGGAACAGAATTGAGAGTCCAGAAATAAACCCACACATATACAGTCAACTAATCTTTGACAAGGGCTCCAAGAACACACAATAGGAAAAGGATAATCCCATCAATAAATGGTGTTGGGAAAACTGGATATCTACTACAAAAGAAAGAAATCAGACCCTTATCTTACCCTACGCACAAAGAGTAACTTGAAATGGATTAAGGACTTAAATGTGAGACCTGAAACCATAAAAATTCGAGGAGAAAACATAGGGGAAAACCTCTTGACATTAGTTTTGGTAATGATTTTTTGGATATGACACCAAAAGCACAAGCAACAACAGCAAAAATAAACAAACAGGACCATATCAACTAAAACACTTGTGCACAGTGAAGGAAGTAATCAATGAAATGAAAAGGCAACATGCAGAATGGGAGAAAATATTTGCAAACCACACATCTGACAAGGGGTTAGTACCTAAAATATGTGAGGAACTCATATAAATTAATAGCAAATAGTAGACCGACCTTCAAGATGGTGGAGGAGTAAGAGGTGGAGATCACCTTCCTCCCCACAAATACATCAAAAATACATCTACATGTGGAACAACTCCTACAGAACACCTACTGAATGCTGGCAGAAAACCTCAGAATTCCCAAAAGGCAAGAAACTCCCCAAGTACTTGAATAGGGCAAAAGAAAAAAGAAAAAACAAGAGACAAAAGAATAGGGACGGGACCTGCACCTCTGGGAGGGAGCTGTGAAGGAGGAAAAGTTTCCACACACTAGGAAGCCCCTGCACTAACAGAGATGGGGTGTGGGTGGGGAAGCTTCGGTGCCACAGAGAAGAGCACAGCAACAGGGGTGCAGAGGGCAAAGCGGAGAGATTCCCACACAGAGGATCAGTGCCGACCAGCACTCACCAGCCCAAGAGGCTTGTCTGCTCACCCACCTGGGCGGGCGGGGGCTGGGAGCTGAGGCTCTGGTTTCGGAGGTCAGATCCCAGGGAGAGGACTGGGGTTGGCTGCATGAACACAGCCTGAAGGGGGCTAGTGCATCACAGCTAGCCGGGAAGGAGTCCGGGAAAAAGTCTGGACCTGCCTAAGAGAAAAGAGACCATTGTTCCCGGGTGCGCGAGGAGAGGGGATTCAGAGCACCGCCGAAATGAACTCCAGAGATGGACACGAGGCATGGCTATCAGCGCGGACCCCAGAGATGGGCGTGAAAAGCTCAGGCTGCTGCAGCCGCCACCAAGAAGCCTGTGTGCGAGCACAGGTCACTATCCACACCTCCCCTCCCGGGAGCCTGTGCAGCCCACCACTGCCAGGATCCCGAGATCCAGGGACAACTTCCCCAGGAGAACACACGGCACGCCTCAGGCTGTTGCAACGTCATGCCAGCCTCTGCTGCCACAAGCTCGCCACGCATTCCATACCCCTCCCTCCTCCCGGCCTGAGTGAGCCAGAGCCCCCTAATCAGCTGCTACTTTAACCCCGTCCTGTCTGGGTGGGGAATAGACGCCCTCAGGAGACCTACACGCAGAGGCAAGGCCAAATCCAAAGCTGAAACCCAGGAGCTGTGCGAACAAAGAAGAGAAAGGGAAGTCTCTCCCAGCAGCCTCAGGAGCAATGGATTAAATCTCCACAGTCAACTTGATGTACCTGCATCTGTGGAATACCTGAAGAGACAATGAATCATCCCAAAACTGAGGCTGTGGCCTTTGGGAGCAACTGGAGACTTGGGGTTTGCTTTCTGCAACTAATTTGTTTCTGGTTTTATGTTTATCTTAGTCTAGTATTTAGAGCTTATTATCATTGGTAGATTTAATTATTGATTTGGTTGCTCTCTTCCTTTTTTTTCTATATATATAGTTTTTTTTTTCCTTTTTCTCTTTTTGTGAGTGTGTATGTGTATGCTTCTTTGTGTGATTTTATCTGTATAGGTTTGCTTTTACCATTTGTCCTAGGGTTCTGTCTGTCAGGTTTTTTTTAAGTATAGTTTTTAGCACTTGTTATAATTGGTGGATTTATTTATTGGTTTAGTTGCTCTCTTCTTTTTTGTTAATTACTTTTTTATTTTAATAAATTATAAATTTTTATTTTAATAACTTTTTAATTTAATTTAATTTAATTTTTTTCTCACTTTACTTCTGAGCCACGTGGTGGACAGGGTCTTGGTGCTCTGGCCAGGTGTCAAGCCTGAGCCTCTGAGGTGGGAAAGCTGAGTTCAGGACATTGGTCCAGCAGAGACCTCCCAGCCCCTCGTAATATCAATCGACAAGGGCTCTCCCAGAGTTCTCCGTCTGAACACTAAGACCCAGTTCCACTCAATGACCAGCAAGCTGCAGTGCTGGACAGCCCATGCCAAACAACTAGCAAGACAGGAACACAACCCCACCCATTAGCAGAGAGGCAGCCTAAAACCATAATAAGGTCACAGACATCCCAAAACACACCACCAGACGTGGTCCTGCCCAACAAAAAACAAGATCCAAACTTGTCCACCAGAACACAGGCACCAGTCCCCTCCACCAAGAAACCTACACAACCCACTGAACCAACCTTACCCACTTGCGGCAGACACCAAAAACAACGGGAACTTCGAACCTGCAGGCTGTGAAAAGGAGACCCCAAACACAGTAAGTTAAGCAAAATGAGAAGACAGAGAAATACACAGCAGATGAAGGAGCAAGGTAAAAACCCACCAGACCAAACAAATAAAGAGGAAATAGGCAGTCTACCTGAAAAAGAATTCAGAGTAATGATAGGAAAGATGATCCAAAATCTTGGAATAGAATGGAGAAAATACAAGAAACGTTTAAAAAGGACCTAGAAGAACTAAACAGCAAACAAACAATGATGAACAACACAATAAATGAAATTAAAAATTCCCTGGAAGGAACCAATAGCAGAATAACTGAGGCAGAAGAACAGATAACTGATCTGGAAGATAAAATAGTGGAAATAACTACCGCAGAGCAGAATAAAGAAAAAAAGAATGAAAAGCATTGAGGACAGTCTCAGAGATCTCTGGGACAACATTAAATGCACCAACATACGAATTATAGGGTTCCAGAAGAAGAAGAGAAAAAGAAAGGGACTGAGAAAATATTTGAAGAGATTATAGTTGAAAACTTCCCTAATATGGGAAAGGAAATAGTCAATCAAGTCCAGAAAGCGCAGAGAGACCCATACAGGGTAAACCCAAGGAGAAACACATCAAGACACATATTAATCAAACTTTCAAAAATTAAATACAAAGGAAAAATATTAAAAGCAGCAAGGGAAAAACAACAAATAACATACAAGGGAATCACCATAAGGTTAACAGCTGATCTTTCAGCAGAAACTCTGCAAGCCACAAGGGTGTGGCAGGACATATTTAAAGTGATGAAAGGGAAAAACCTACAACCAAGATTACTCTATGCAACAAGGATCTCATTCAGAATCGACAGAGAAATTAAAACCTTTACAGACAAGCAAAAGCTAAGAGAATTCAACACCACCAAACCAGCTTTACAACAAACGCTAAAGGAACTTCTCTAGGCAGGAAACACAAGAGAAAAAAAAGACCTACAATAACAAACCCAAAACAATTAAGAAAATGATAATAGGAACATACACATCGATAATTACCTTAAATATAAATGGATTAAATGCTCCAACCAAAAGACATAGACTGGCAGAATGGATACAAAAACAAGACCCGTATATATGCTGTCTACAAGAGACCCACTTCAGACCCAGGGACACATACAGACTGAAAGTGAGGGGATGGAAAAAGATATTCCATGCGAATGGAAATCAAAAGAAAGCTGCAGTAGCAATTCTCATAACAGACAAAACAGACTGTAAAATAAAGACTATTACAAGAGACAAAGAAGGACACTACCTAATGATCAAGGGATCAATCCAAGAAGAAGATAAAACAATTGTAAATATTTATGTACCCAGCATAGGAACACCTCAATACATAAGGCAAATGCTGACAGCCATAAAAAGGGAAACTGACAGTAACACAATCATAGTAAGGGACTTTAACACCCTACTTTCACCAATGGACAGATCATCAAAAATGAAAATAAATAAGGGACACAAGCTTTAAATGATACATGAAACAAGATGGACTTAATTGATATTTATAGGACAGTCCATCCCAAAACAACAGAATAAACTTTCTTTTCAAGTGTTCATGGAACATTCTCCAGGATGGATCATATCTTGGGTCACAAATCAAGCCTCGGTAAATTTAAGAAAATTGAAATCGTATCAAGTATCTTTTCCAACCACAATGCTATAAGACTAGATATCAATTACAGGAACAAAACTGTACAAAATGCAAACACATGGAGGCTAAACAATACACTACTAAATAACCAAGAGATCACAGAAGAAATCAAAGAGGAAATCAAAAAATACCTAGAAACAAATAACAAGGAAAACACGACGACCCAAAACCTATGGGATGCAGCAAAAGCAGTTCTCAGAGAGAAGTTTATAGCAATACAATCCTACCTCAAGAAACAAGAAAAATCTCAAATAAACAACCTAACCTTACACTTAAAGCAATTAGAGAAAGAAGAACAAAAAGAAAAAAAACCCAACGTTAGCAGAAGGAAAGAAATCATAAAGATCAGATCAGAAATAATTGAAAAAGAAATGAAGGAAACGATAGCAAAGATCAATAAAACTAAAAGCTGGTTCTTTGAGAAGATAAACAAAATTGATAAACCATTAGCCAGACTCATCCAGAAGAAAAGGGAAAAGACTCAAGTCAATAGAATTAGAAATGAAAAAGGAGAAGTAACAACAGACACTGCAGAAATACAAAAGATCATGAGAGTTTACTACAAGCAACTATATGCCAATAAAATGGACAACCTGGAAGAAATGGACAAATTCTTAGAAAACCACAACCTTCCGACACTGAACCAGGAAGAAATAGAAAATATAAACATACCAATCACAAGCACTGAAATTGAAACTGTGATTAAAAATCTTCCAAAAAACAAAAGCCCAGGACCAGATGTCTTCACAGGGGAGTTCTATCAAACATTTAGAGAAAAGCTAACACCTATCCTTCTCAAACTCTTCCAAAATATAGCAGAGTGAGGAACACTCCCAAACTCATTCTACGAGGCCACCATCACCCTGATAACAAAACCAGACAAAGATGTCACAAAAAAGAAAACTACAGGCCAATATCACTGATGAACATAGATGCAAAAATCCTCAACAAAATACTAGCAAACAGAATCCAACAGCACATTAAAAGGATCATACACCGTGATCAAGTGGGGTTTATACCAGGAATGCAAGGATTCTTCAATATACACAAATCAATCAATGTGATACACCATATTAACAAATTGAAGGAGAAAAACCATATAATCATCTCAATAGATGCAGAGAAAGCTTTCAACAAAATTCAACACCCATTTATGATAAAAACTCTCCAGAAAGTAGGCGTAGAGGGAACTTACCTGAACACAATAAAGGTCATATATGACAAACCCACAGACAACATCATTCTCCATGGTGAAAAACTGAAACCATTCCCACTAAGATCAGGAACAAGACAAGGTTGCCCACTCTCACCACTATTAGTCAACATAGTTTTGGAATTTTTGGCCACAGCAATCAGAGAAGAAAAAGAAATAAAATGGATCCAAATTGGAAAAGAAGAAGTAAAACTGTCACTGTTTGCAGATGACATGATACTATACATAGAGAATCCTAAAGATGCTACCAGAAAACTACTAGAACTAATCAATAAATTTGGTAAAGTAGCAGGATACAAAATTAGTGCACAGAAATCTCCTGCATTCCTATACACAACTGATGAAAAATCTGAAAGAGAAATTAAGGAAACACTCCCATTTACCATTGCAACAAAAAGAATAAACTATCTAGGAATAAACCTACCTAAGGAGATGAAAGACCTGTATGCAGAAAACTATGAGATACTGATGAAAGAAATTAAAAATGATATAAACAGATGGAGAGATATACCATGTTCTTGGATTGGAAGAATCAACATTGTGAAAATGACTATACTACCGAAAGCAATCTATAGATTCAATGCAATCCTATCAAACTACCAGTGGCATTTTTCACAGAACTAGAACAAAAATTTCACAATTTGTATGGAAACACAAAAGACCCCGAATAGCCAAAGCAATCTTGAGAAAGAAAAACGGAGCTGGAGGAATCAGGTTCCCTGACTTCAGACTCCACACAAAGCTACAGTAATGAAGACAGTATGGTATTGGCACAAAAACAGAAATGTAGATCAATGGAGCAGGATAGAAAGCCCAGAGATAAACCCATGCACATATGGTCACCTTATCTTTGATAAAGGAGGCAAAAATATACAATGGAGAAAAGACAGCCTCTTCAATAAGTGGTGCTGGGAAAACTGGACAGCTGTATGTAAAAGAATGAAATTAGAACACTCTCTAACACCATACACAAAAATAAACTCAAAATGGATTAAAGACCTAACTGTAACGCCAGGCACTATAAAACTCTTAGAGGAAAACATAGGCAGAACACTCTATGATATAAGTCACAGCAAGATCCTTTTTGACCCACCTCCTAGAGTAAGGGAAATAAAAACAAAAATCAACAAATGGAACCTAATCAAACTTAAAAGCTTTTGCACAGCAAAGGAAACCATAAAAAAGATGAAAATACAACCCTCAGAATGGGAGAAAATTTTTGCAAATGAAGCAACTGACAAAGGATTAATCGCCAAAATATACAAGCAGCTCATGCAGCTCAGTGTCAAAAAACAAACAACCCAATCCAAAAATGGGCAGAAGACCTAAATAGACATTTCTCCAAAGAAGATATACAGATTGCCAACAAACACATGAAAGGGTGCTCAACATCACTAATCATTGGAGAAATGCAAATCAGAATTACAATGAGGTATCACCTCACACTGGTCAGAATGGCCATCATCAAAAAATCTACACACAATAAATGTTAGACAAAAGATCAAGATGAAAAAAAAATTAATTACATGGGACTGAGTGAACTGATGAGGACTGATTATAATTTTTGTGACTTTCTGTTTGAATTAAAAAAAAAATCCCACAAGGACTCAGAGGCAAAGAATATACAAATCAATTTTCACTGCAAAGTAAAGGAGCTGTTACAGTGGAGGATTGCTGGACTGAATGTCAATATTATGACATAGCATGAGTGTGTTTTGTGTTTGGTAATTGCAATCATTGTTGCTTTTGTTGTGGTCATCCATTTACAATGCTTGGTGTCAGTCTATTTATCTCTTCTAAAAGTAAAATACAGAATGTGTGTGTGGAAAAAAAAAACAAAAAACAAAAAAAAACCCAAAAAAAACCCTGCTAGGAACATTTATGTAAAAGTCTTTGTATGTATATACGTTTCCTTTTCTCTTGAATAAAACCTAGGAGGGGAATGGCTGGATCAAAAAAAATAATAATAAATGTTAGAGAGGGTATGGATGAAAGGGAATGCTCTTGCACTGTTGGTGGGAATGTAAATTGATACAGCCACTATGGAGAACAGTATGGAGGTTCCTTAAAAAACTAAAAATAGAACTACCATATGACCCAGCAATCCCACTACTGGGCATATACACTGAGAAAACCATAATTCAAGAAGAGTCATGTACCCCAATGTTCATTGCCACACTATTTACAATAGCCAGGACATGGAAGCAACCTAAGTGTCCATCGACAGAGAATGGATAAAGAAGACGTGGCACATATTTACAATGGAATATTACTCAGCCATAAAAAGGAATGAAACTGAGTTACTTGTAGTGAGGTGGGTGGACCTAGAGACTGTCACACAGAGTGAAGTAAGTCAGAAAGAGAAAAACAAATACTGTATGCTAACACATATATATGGAATCTAAAAAAAAAAAAAAAAATGGTCAGAAGAACCTAGGGGCAAAATGGGAAAAAAGATGCAGACCTACTAGAGAATGGACTTGAGGATATGGGAAGGGGGAAGGGTAAGCTGGGACAAAGTGAGAGAGTGGCATGGACATATATACACTACCAAACGTAAAATAGATAGCTAGTGGGAAGCAGCCGCATAGCACAGGGAGATCAGCTCAGTGCTTTGTGACCACCTAGAGGGGTGGGATAGGGAGGTGGGAGGGAGACGCAAGAGGGAAGGGATATGGGGATATATGTATACGTATAGCTGATTCACTTTGTTATACAGCAGAAACTAACACAGTATTGTAAAGCAATTATACTCCAGTAAAGATGTTAAAAAATAAATGAATAAATAATTAAATAAATAAAAACAAATAAGATATAAGGATGTAATGTACAGCACAGAGAAAATAGCCAATATTGTATAATAACTTTATATGGAGTATAATTTATAAAAATCTCAAATCACTATGTTGTACACCTGAAACTAATATAATATTGTAACTATACTTCACTAAAAATAAAAAAAAATAAAAAAACAAGGAAATGAGGTAGAAAATAATAAGTACCTTAGGTTGTAAACAATATCTGTGGCTTTATCCTGTAACAATTGGGTAATTATTTAGCACAACAGTGTTGATATTATTAAATTATAAAGTGAGAGAATTTTTAAAAAAGCAAATAGTAATAATAATATTAATAATCCAATTTTTAAATGGACGTGGTACGTGATAGTCATTTTTTTTCCCAAAGAATATATACAAATGGCCAACAGGCAAATGAAATGCTGCTCAACATCATTAATCATCAGGGAAATACAAATCAGAACTATAATGAGATATCACCTCATACCTGTTAGTATAGCTAAAATCAAAAATACAAGAGTTAACAAATGTTGGCAAAGACGTGGAGAAAAGAGGATCCTTGTAATTGTTGCTCACAATGTAAATTGGTGCAGCCATTATGGAAAACAGTATGGAGGTTCCTCAAAAAATTACAAATAGAACTACCTTATAATCGTGCAATTCCACTTCTGGGAATATATCTGAAGGGAGCAAAATCAATATTTCCAAGAAATATCTGTACTCCCATGTTTGTTGCAGCATTATTCACAATTGCCAAGACATGGAAACAGTGTCTGTCAGTGGACAAATGAATAGAGAAAATATAATATAAATGTAATGGAATATTATTTGGCCATAAAAAGGATATCCTGCCATTTGCAACAACATGGGTGAACACAGAGGGTGTTATGTTAAGTGAAAAAATCAGGCAAAGAAAGACAAATACCACATGGTATCACTTATATGTGGACTCTAAAAAGAAATAAAGGCAAACTCACAGAAACAGAGAGTAGAATAATGGTTACCAGGGGCTAGGGAGTGGGAGATACGGGGAGATTTCAGTTAAAGTATACAAACTTTTAGTTATGAGTAAGCACTGAGGATCTAATGTATGGCAGAGTGAGGATAGTTAATAATACTGCATTGTGTACTTGAAATTTGATAAGAGTAGATCTTAAGCATCCTCATCAAAAAATAAATTAATTAAAAAGGTGATGGATGCTAATTAACTTGAGTGTGGTAATCACAGTGTATACTTATATCAAATCATCACACTGTATACTTTAAATATGTACAATTTTGTCAATTATACCTCAATAAAACATAAATAAAAATAAAGTTGATGATCAGTTTTTGTTAAAGATGTACTACAAATCTAAAGATCCTCATTTAGGAATTTGGAGAATTTGTGCTTTTAATTGAAGGAATTATAGAGCTATGAGATGATATCACAGATGCTATATAATAAAATTAGGCTTCGTATCACTACCTTTTTTTTTTCTTCAGGACTTGAATTGTGACTTCCGTGTACTAAATAATATGAAATATACCTATATTTTACTGTGTCTGTAAATATTAATCTTGTCAGTAAATATTTTTCAACAGTTTTTTTATTATTATTATTTTAATCAGTCATCAATTTTATATACATCACTGTATATATGTCAATCCCAATCGCCCAATTCAGCACACCACCGTCAACAGTTTTTTTTAATGGGCAAAAGACTTGAATAAATATTGCTCCAAAGAAGACATGCAAATAGCCAACAAACACATGAAAAGATGCTCTACATCACTAATCAGTAGGGAAATGCAAGGCAAAACCACAATGAGATACTACCTCACACCCATTAGGATGCTAGTATTAAAAAAAAAAAACCCAGAAAATAACAAGTGTTGATGAGGACGTGGAGAAATTGGAACACTTGCACACTGTTGATGGGAATATAAGATGATGCAGCTGCTATGGAAAACAGCATGGAGCTTCCTGGAAAAATTTAAAAATAGAATTACTATATGATCCAGCAATTCCACTTCTGGTTATGTACCCAAAAGAATTAAAAGCAGGGTCTCAAAGAGATATTTGTACACTCATGTTCATAACAGCATAATTCATAATAGCCAAAGGTGGAAGCAACCCAAGCGTTCGGATGGATGAATGGCTAACAAAGTATGGTCTATACATAGAATGGAATATCATTCAGCCTTATATAGGAAGGAAATTCTGACACATGTTCCAACATGGATGAACCTTGAGGACGTTATGCTAAATTAAGTAAGGCAGTCACAAAAAAGAGAAATATTGTATAATTCCACTTATATGCGGTACCTAGAGTGGCAGAAATCATAGGGACAGAAAGTAGCATGTTGGTAACCAGAGGCTGAGGGGAAGAGGAAATGGGGAGTTGCTGTTTAATGGGTGTGGAATTTCAGTTTTGCAAGATGACAAGGTTCTGGACATTGGTTGCACAACAATATGAACATAATTAACGCTACTGAACTGTACACTTAAAATGGTTAAGATGATAAATTTTATGTCATGTATATTTTGTCACAATTAAAAATTTAAAAAAGAAAGAAAATGAAGAAATAATGCCAAGCAAACTATGTCAACATATTATCTCGAAACACCCACCTTAGCCAGGAAAAAAAACTAATGTTCTATGCATCTCCAAGTGCAAAATAAGAAACAAATAACTTCAAAAGATCAGTTACAACAATATCAGATCAAACTGAAGAAGCTAGATAAAAGTCAGGCAATTAATAACTAAAAGCCAAAATGCCTCCTGTAATTGCCTAATGGCTCATTTTCCCTGCTGCCTAGAAATTGTCAGCCCTGTGTTTGGAACCAATGAAGCAAAAGGAATAGAAAAGGGAGCACTTTGGAATAATGTTAATAGTAGGTGCATCGTAGCATTTCAGATGGCGCACAGGCAAATTATGGAGTCAAAATGTCTCCACAGCAGGTTGATGAATCTACAGATGTTAGCGATTGTGTTCAGTAATTGTATTGGTAGGAATCCCTGAAGAAAGGAGCTTGGAAGAAGCATGTCTCTTTTGCAAAGAAGTACCAAAACAAACCACAGGTGATGAAATATTCAAGGTGATAGATGGAAGCATCGAAAGAAATAGTATCAAAACCCTGCATAAATGTAGGGATTGATGGTATAGCTGCAGTGACAGGAAGAAGTAAGTGATGTACATCAAGCATTTATTCTGAAAATCGTGAGACACCAGTAATACCTTATTTTATTCATAGAGAAGCCTTCATATGAGCAATTTTACCTATAGATCTGAATTTATATTGAATGATACTATAAAAGTGGTGAACCTAATGAAATTCAGGCTTATACCGTCCCATCTGTTTTCAGCTTTTTCTACATAAATGGTATCACAATACCCATTTCTGATGTTTCATGCTGAAGTGCATTGGCTGGCCAGGGAGAGAATTGTGTCAGGAATTTATGGACAAAAGGAAGAATTAAAAATTAATTTATGAATCATTCATACTATACAGATATACTAAAAAATAGTTCATGACTTTCTAAATGATTTGACTAATAAGTTTGAGCATCTGATAGAAATTAATTAAAAATTATAAGAACTGCATGAAAACATATAAATGTGGGTGGACAACTTTGTGAATTCAAAGCAAAATTTACCTTTTGATAAGTGGGGTTAATGTGATTTACTGGTGATATTAATCAAGACTAATATATGAATCCTAAAAATGATTAAAGACCAATAGAAGAATATTTGTGTAGGCTTAAGGAAAAGCTTCATTATTATTTAGAAATACTAATATGATCAAATTTGATTGCATTCTAAATCCATCCACATTATCATAAGATATTATATTTGGTAATGACAGAAAAAGAAAAGCTGCTGGATTTAAATAAAGAATCATCTTACCCTTAAAGTACAACTTAAAGAGATCAAATTATATAAATTCTGGCTAGTGGCAAGGGGAAAGTTTCTGCCAGCTGAGAAATAAAAGACATTATTCTGCCATTTGCTACAACATATGTGTTCCAATGCTAACTATTAAAATCTTGATTAAGATTTACGTGCAGCCATCTCAAATATAAAACCCAATATTAAAAAGTAAGTTCGTGAAAGCAAGATCAAGTTTCTCATTAAAGATTATTTTCAAAAAGTAAGACTTTGTATTTCATTTTCTAATCGCAAGTATATAATATACAGAAAAATGTAATATATGTAAATGTAAATCCCCTCCTGTTTACTCCAGTGAGCTACAGAAATAGAATATCATCATTTTCTATGTGTGCAATCATGCAAAAAATACTGGGAAGCAATGTTTTAATATATTATATGCACTGTTTATACTCAAAAGAGTACTACGGTATGCAGCTTTCCCCAAACTGACTCAATCATAGAACTTTTCTTGCGTGTAACTGGTTAATGTCTTATGGATCACTAGTGTTTCATGGAACACAGCGTGGAGAAACTGAGGTGATCTAAACCTCTCACCACACAGGTGAGGAAACTGGTGTCCAGAGAGGGGAAGTGAATTGGCCAAGATGGTATCATCGTTTTCATATCTCTGAACCACCCCGTGGGTTCAGAGTAGAATACATTCTTGGATGATGCAGAATCTGCTGATATTATATTGAAAACAGAGCAAGCAATAGCATTTGGAGTTTTTCCAGAAAGAACCTCTCAAAGTTCAAGTGGAAGTTACTTTGTGAAAGATCTTTTCTTTTTTCCTTTTTTTTTTTTTCTTTTTTGCATCTCTCTGCTTTCAAATCATTTACTCTTTTACATGGCTTCCCCAAAGAGACAATCAAATTAGGATTGGGATAAACCCATAAACAATTCTTTATTGTTTTTTTCTTAATAATGACCCGTCATCATTTTAACTTCAGCTCCCTAAGAACTAGAGTTGCATTTATCCTGTGGTCTCCTGTTTTAGAATGCCCATCCTCATTTTCTATTATCATGTAATTCCTAGGACTGATTTGTATTGTATACATGTTTTTTCAATCATTCGGCTAATTTGGCTAATCAAATACCCTATTTTTCAACGATTTTACTCTTTTAATCATCCAGCAATTGGAAACATGGACAGCCACTGCAGAGTTCCTGAGCCCTGAGATTCCACAAACCCAACATACGAGGTGGGAAACAGAGGCCAGAACCTTCCAGCTTCAGATCTCCAATCCTCATCTTTAACTCTTTTTCTTAGACTTCCCATAAGAGTTGAAAGAGAGCCATATAGTCTGTATCTTGGCCCTTGTCACATGTTGGGTGTTAAAACTGCCTTGGAGATGGGGTGACATCAGGACACGTACTGGGCCTGCTCCCCACGAGAACTGAAGCAGGACTGAGCTGAGAGAGGGGTCGGGCTGTGACAAAGGCACAAAAAAAAAGCCTCAGCCATTCCCACAGGGAGCTCTGGAGCTGGGACAACCCTTCAGAGTTGTCCCCAGCCGGGCGAGGGCCCCAGGCCTTTGTACCCCTACATCGTCCAGTCATTGGATGCCATTTAGCCCCTGGAAGGGGCATGAAGTTGGGCGAGGCAACTGTCTTCTGTTGAGGGCAGTTCCCAGTCCTCGGCGATAAACTGGCAGCAGCGGGGAGAATAAATCCTTCATTTTAGAGGAGGCATCGGGAAGTACAGCACGGCATTCGCCACCATGGAGCTGCTTTTGACTTCAGGCCGACAACCCGTCTCCTGGTCAAGCAAATACTCACCAGCAAATGCGTGGGCTCCATGCTGTAGCTGGAGAAACGTTCTTCAGACCCGCCAACCCCCCTGAATGAAGGCAAGTACCACCACCTGGAACCAGGTTGTATGGCTCAGTGCAAAGATCAGGAGACCTGGAAATACCAGATGCTTTGCACAGCATAACCCATGGTTATGGATGCCAACTACTGAGTCAGTCCCCTTGTCCCTTGCCATATGGTATTTCTAGATCCAGGGTTGTCTCACTGTGCTTGGGAATCAGCCCCAACCCTTTCCTCTGGGAACCGCTGTGCTCACCAGGCAGAGCTGTAGTCACCTCCAGAGTAGCGCCCTCTGGGCAGGTACCCAAGCAGCGTCAGGCACCCTGGGATCCCACTGCACAAAGCTGTGCTGTCCTCTCTCCCTCTTTGGGGTTTGTCGTGTAGGTACCAAAGCAGCACTGACCTCTGCCCCGGACTCTCTGAGATGTTTAAGGAAACAACCTTCAGTCTTTATCTGCAGCTCTCTCCTCTTCTGGCTCCACCACTGGACTCAGTCCTTGGGGACTTGGCTGGGACACACGTCCGAGTGACAGCCCCTGTGCTATGCTATGCGGAGCAGCCTCGCTGTTGACATCCCAGGTTCTGGATTTGAAGCTGGGCTCTGCTGCTCACTATGTGTTCCCACTCAAGTTACCGAAACTCTCTGTGTCTCCCCTTCCTCATCTGGTAAAAGAAGACTTAATACTTCCTACTTCAGAGGTGGGAGAATTTTAAAAATTAGTATATGCCGCATGCTTAGAATAGCATGTGGCACAGAGCAAACACTCAGTAATATTACTTCTTTTCGGAATTGCCCTACCCTCCAAGCAGTAACCCAAGCCTGGCTAACTGATCTCTTCCCTGAGGATTTCTCCCCAGCAACTCCTCAGTTCCTTAGGCAGATTTCTCATTGTCCGGCCTCTTGGCACAGTGATGAGCACAGAGCAGGCCCCACCTGCAGGCAGCCGGGTCCATAACCACCCTTGGCACCTCTGACCTAGTGGCAAGGGAGACCCGCCCCCAGCCCTGGCTCAGCGGACCTCCCAGACAGGCAGGGAGCCCAGGTCCCTGATGAGTGTATCTATGTATCTTCTGTACTTCCTGCGGCACAGAAACAGCACGTCTCTCTTTTCAATCCCCCTTCCTCACTTTCTAATCATTGCCTGTGCCGTGTACGTTCCCCTGGGCCTCTCGCTGCCTGCACGCCTCCTCCCTCCGGAGCTTGTGATTGGCATCAGCAAGACCCTGCCTGGCCCTGCGGTCCCCTCCCACACGCGGCGGGACGTCTGTGACTGTTCTCAGCTGCCCGTCCTCTTGCCAAAGTGCAGCCCTGACTCTGTCCCTGGCTGACTTCGGCCCAGTCACTTGCCTTCTCTGGACCCAGCGGCTTTACTTATCCCTGAAAGCTCAGAGCTAAGCAGGATGACTCATTGGCTCCCTCCAGCCCTAACAGGACATCGCTGGGGACAAAAAAGCACAGAGGCGTGGGCTTCAGACACGGATGCAAGTCCTGGCTTCACATGCTCCCACCACGTGGCCTTTAGCAGCCTCTCTAAGCTTCAGCCTTTGCATCTTCCAAGAACAGATGATGGTTCTAGCCTAATAATAATAATAATGCCCTGACCCCATCTCCTTCCTGTCCTTCAATGCAGACTTTTCCAAGAATCCTTTACTCAGCTCATCTGAATGCAGTTTTTTCCCCCCATAATTAGGTCCCTGTGACACTGAACTTCTCTCTTTCTGAGTGTACAAATGATGTGTACCTTGCACTCACATCATTATTATGGGGTGGGGGCAATGTCCCCCCTGTACCCTATGCCAGCCCAACACAGGGTCTCACACATTGTAGGTCCACAAAGGACATCCTTTGATTTGATCATAGAAAAGAAACAAAGGCTCAAGTGTACCCCTCATCTCTGAAGTCCTGGCATCAATAACACATCAAAGGAGGGGTACCCCTGGGGTACACAGAGTAGGGGGTATAGTAGGAGACTTTGCAAAATGTAACTTGGGAAACCAGAATTTACACCTGAGGGTTGATATAAATCTAAGGAGAATAAACCAAGTCAGGCCCCTGACCCTTCCCCATGGCCACCACCACTGCCCTTTAAATAATTCCATATGGCCCCTCACTGGGCTCTCAACAGCACCCACCAGTGTTGTTTATGTGTCACTATGTTTGCCCCCTTTTGTGGGGAAAACCCAGGAGGACCCGGGAGCGGGGGCAGGTCAGGCTCCACCTGCCCACACTTAGGGTTTTGTTTTACAAACCCAAAGGACGCAGCTCTGCTCTGTGCACGATTTCACACACACACCTGTTGTCCTGTCGCATGTGGGGAAAAATTGAGAATAATAAAATCATCTGTCCTTTTTTATACCCAGGCCATCACTTCCAGACTCGACTCTAATTATTTTAACCACCACAAAACCCTCTTCAACAAAAGAGCATACCAATTAATTTTCCCTTATCTGAGATGAGGTCATAATGCATTCCTCCAGGAAAGACAAGCTCTGGATACTGGAAAAGAAAAGAGATTTTAGGACTCCATTGTCATCTCTAATCCTCCTTCTCAGATGAAGCTGGTTTTCTTGTCACTCAAACAGGTATTTACTTGGAGCTTGAAGTCATATGAGCCTAGGGTCCTCAGGCAGAATTACAATGGTGGTAATTATTCGACTCCTCTTCAGTCTAATTTACTGCTCTTTTCAGTGTCTTGCGTGCAGGCAGGCCCAGAATGCAAATGATATGATTGCTTTCATTAAATCATCTTTTTATGACTGTATAATTTCGGTAATTAAAACCTTTACTAATATATTCTATGAAGCAGGCAGAATGTTACACTAATGTATGGCCCTTATTAATTTTTGAAAAACAGGGGTGAAATTTGAATAACCTGCTTCCTCACACTTAAGAGCTCTGGAAAGAAAAAAAAAAAAGCAACCGGATACAAGTTTGATTAATGTAAACTAATTAGCATTCATTGTTTTTTATTCCCTCTTCCCCATCTGAAAAGTCACCATAGCGGGTACTCACATTGCCTATTGCATATTTCAAATCCTATCTTATTCCTGGCATACCTTTGGGTTTGTTACCAAATGAGAGAGTTTGCCGACTTTTAATCATCACAATTAGAGTGTGAGAAATCTAAAACATGATCTCTGACTTCCTTGTCTCTCTCAGAGAGTTCTAGGAGCTCTTGTTTTCCCCAAGCAAGACCTTTCTATGTCCTGAGGAATACTGGCTACACTTGATTCCTTTTTTTTTTTTTTTTAGATTAGTTTTTATTGGAGTAGAGTTGATTTACAATGTTGTGTTAGTTTCTGCTGTACAGCAAAGTGAATCAGGTATACATATATCACTCTTTTTTAGATAAATGGTACAAATGAACTTATTTACAGAACAGAACTAGAGTCACAGGTGTGGAAAACAAACTTATGGTTACCAAGGGGGGAGGTGGGGGAGGGAGACTGGGATTGACATACACACACATATGTAAAATAGATAACGAATAAGGACCTACTGTATAGCACAGGAACCTCTACTCAGTACTTTGCGCTTGATTCTTCAACGTGCCTATGGGCACGAGATCACGGGCATCCGCGGGCACACGCAGGCAGGCACAGGCTCAACCAAACATGGAGCTTCTACTTGGGTGCTGTTCCCAAAACATCAGTAAGAACTAGAATTTGGAACACAGATGGTTTCAGTTAGATCTGGAAGCAAGTCTCCTGCACTGCTTTCATCTTCCATATAACCAGAGAGGTCAAAAGTTCACGCTCTATAGTAACAGTTTCAAACACACGTTGGGATGTACAGTGGCTGAATTCAATTTAAGTTTTAGTTTAAAAATAGCTCCTCTATCTGCAAGTCAAGTACCAAAGCCCCTTCTAAAAAGAACAATTTCCAGTATGAAACTAAAATCCCATCACGAGAAACCCCGAAGGGGATCGTCTTTTGTTTTTCTCTTTGTTTTTCAATTTTTTTTTTATTTTATTTATTTTAGTTTTGGCTGCGTTGGGTCTTAGTTGTGGCACGCAGGCTCTTTGTTGTGGTGTGCAGGCTTCTCTCTAGTTGTGGCGTGTGGGTTTTCTCTCTCTAGTTGTGGCACGCGGGCTCCAGAGCATGTGGGCTCTGTAGCTTGTGGCGCGCGGGCTCAGTAGCCCCACGGCATGTGGGATCTTAATTCCCCTACCAGGGATCAAACCCACGTGCCCTGCATTGGAAGGCGGATTCTTTACCACTGGACCACCAGGGAAGTCCCTCGTCTTTTGTTTCTATCAAACATTTAAGTAAGCAAGTAATTAGCTAGGGTTAGTACATCGGTAATTTTGACATCCAGGTTTTGTTATACTGGTATGTACTGTTGTTCAACAACCATCATCCCTAATATCAGCTTTTTTCAACATTTTTTTTAAACTTCTAGTATGTGCCAAACTCCATTCTGAGCTCAGGATCTAAAGCTATCAGTGGCTCCCCATTGCCTATAAAATCAAGTCCATTCTTCTAAGTCCTCCATGATCTGGCTCCAGACCTAGCTTTCCCAACATCATCTTCATCATTCTCATACATTCACCTTCAGATCTACTTCCTGTTCCTGATACACAGGTTGTATGAACCATCTCTGCCTCTGCTGATGCCAGTTCAAAGGCCCTGTTCCCTGGTCTCTGCATGTCCAATTCCTTTGCTCCCTAAAATGCAGCACGAATGCCATCTCCTCTTTAAGCCCTTTCCATATATAGGGGATCCGTGTTCATATCTGTGTTCATATCTGTGTCCCACAGGTCCTTGTTTCTTGGGGAAATAAAAGGTGTCTTCTCTTGCAGATAGTGACTAAGGAACTGACCTCTAGTAAAAGTAACCCTGTTTGACCCTGATTAACTACGAGGACTTGCTTGGCCCAGGCTTTGTCCTTCAGTCTTTCCCCGAAGAGACCTGTTGTAAACATCCACACTATAATGCACACACAATTCAAATTGATGGCAAAGTTAAATGAGGACTCTTGGGAAAGACGTGAATTTCATGAAGTCAATGAAAGTGATGTTGGAGAAGTGTCTAATCTTGTGCTAAGTCATTGACACGTACAACTGAAGAAAAGAATATCAAAGAGGGTGATACCTTCAAACGGGCCTTAGGAAACAATGATCTAAACACCAAACAATTAGGACAGGCCTTTGGAAAATTAATAAAGCCCTCAAACATTTTGGGAGAAAAGACCACCTTTTTGATTAGTCCAGGAAAGTGGAAAGCGAAGTGAAGAAGGTTGTCTTATGCTGTCATACAGTTTTGTCTGATAATGATGCAAAAAATTCTATAATCAACCCTGGATTCAGTTTTCATACATCCTAAAATTTAGTGAAAAGTTGTAATTATAACTTAAATTGTGTTACAGCAAAGATAATTTTATTTCTTCATAATTTTTAATTTGATTTCCCTCAAGACAAAGTCCCAAACTGTTCACACTAGTTACTAGTTAATGCCCCATTTCAACAGGCTTTGCTTAGAACCAATTATCCTTGGATAATAAGGACCTCCTGGACCACTACGGTGATAGCATCTCTTCCTTCTCTGAATATGTGTAGCCCTTTATCTGCACTTCTCACCCTCCAGCTGATGTTACAGCCTTTTAGGAACCAGTATTATCTCCCCACCATCTTGAGGCAAGACCTGTGTCTTCAGTATTGGAGGTTGAGTGCGGCCTTTGCTGTCAGGCTGCCTACAGTGAAATCGCACTTCTAACTCCTTCAAGCTGTGTAGCCTTGGGTGGGTTCCTTACCCCTTCTGCACCTCAGTGGCTCATCTGTAAAATGGGGACAATAAAAGTGTGTACCCTGTGAGGTTTTTTAAAAATGTATTTTATTAATGTATATTTGATTTACAATGTTGTGTTAGTTTCTGGTGTACGGCAAAGTGATTCAGTTATACATATGTATAATAGTTTGCATCTGCTAATCCCAAACTTCCAATCCACCCTCCCTCATAACCCTTCCCTCTTGGCAACCACAAATCTGTTCTCTTTGTCTGTGAGTCTGTTTCTGTTTCGTATATAAGTTCATTTGTGTCATATTTTAGATTCCCCACATAAGTGATAACGTGGTATTTGTCTTTCTCTGTCTGACTGACTTTATTTAGTATGATGATCTCCAGGTCTATCCATGTTGCTGCAAATGGCATTATTTCCTTTTTTATGGCTGAGTAATATTCCATTGTATATATATAGCACATCTTCTTTATCCATTCATCTGTGGATGGATATTTAGGTTGCTTCCATGTCTTGGCTATTGTGAATAGTGCTACTATGAACATAGGGGTGCATGTATCTTTTTGAGTTATAATTTTGCCAGTCCTGATATATGCCCAGGAGTGGGATTGCTGGATCATATGGCAACTCTATTTTTAGTTTTTTGAGGAACTTCCATACTGGAAGTTATTATGTTTTCCATAGTGGCTGCACCAATTTACATTCCCTCCAACAGTGTAGAAGGGTTTCCTTTGCTCCACACCCTCTCTAGCATTTGTTATTTGTAGACTTTTTAATGATGGCCATTCTGACCAGTGTGAGGCGGTACCTCACTGTAGTTTTGATTTGCATTTCTATGAGGTTGTTTTAAAGACTAAATTAAGTAATAGACATAAAAGATCTTGGAATAATGCCTAGCATATGTTAATTATTCAGTTAGTGCTAACCATTTTTAATGTTATTTCCATCCCCTGGAATGTCTAGGGGGAAACAATTTTTACCTATTCATGTAGGTATCTCCCATGTGGAGGTGTGAACTCCTGCCACTGTCCTCTCTCCCCTAACTGGCTTCACCCTGGGCAGGAGATGTGACTTTATCTGATTAGAAGTTTTGAAAAGAATAAACTGGGCATATTGATGTTGACTCAGCTCCTTCCTTTTTCCTCTTGGGACCCGGGCTGCTCACCAATACTGGCACCAGCCCTGGCCTTGTGGGGAGGAGGCCTGGGGTACCCAGCACTTCTATAACTGGGTCAATTTATCTAATTTGAAGATTCAGTTAACAAGCCCATTTGCTCTTACTCCTAGCTACATCTTTCAACCAATCAGTACTAACTGTGATATTTTGGTCTCCATCTGCCTTATTATTTGTCCTATTTTTCAGTTAGTTCAGAACTTGAGTGCAGAAAAAATTGCTATTTACTGGAGGGCAGGGTCTCCTTGAAGATTCCTGGCTGGTAATTCAGTTAATGTTTGCTGGATAGATGAATAAATAAAGGCATAAATTCCAGATTCTAGTTTTGCTTCTTGAAACATTATTTTTCAGATAAGAAAGACTGCAATATAGCAAGCAAAATCCTTATTGTGTTTGGGTCCAGTGAGTCCTATTAAAGGATTTGTAGAAAATCAATCAAATACACTCCTGTGTGCAACATAGGATCACCCAAAGGGGAAAAAAATGATACCGAAAATACAGTAGCTGCTCCCCAAATCCCTTCTCCAATGGCCCTTTCAACTCAAAGACCTGGAGATTCCAGCTCCTCATCCGTTGTTCCAAGGATGCCAGCTCTGAGCATATAATATGCCTCATACCTGACCTTTTCTGGTCAGAAATTTGCTTTGTGAATTAAGAGACTGGTGAAATGGTCAACCTCTGCTTGTGATTTGATAGCTATTGACATTTTGTGTTTGTGAAACTTTCTTCTCTCTGCTGGAACTTTCTTGCCCCTAAACTAGCTGGGTTTCTCTCTCAGGCATTGCTTGTACATCCCTTGTGCACTGTCCCTCCCCAGCCCAGCGCCCCTCATTGCTCACCATCCCTGATACCCCACTTACTCCCGAGTGAGGCTGGCAGGACCCTCCAGCCTCCTTGCCCGGTGCTGCTGTGGGCACCCCTCTTTCTGTTCGTCAGCAGCCTGCAGCAGCCCCTCTTCTCCCACTTCCCGTTCTCTGATTCCTTCTGATCTCCTGGCCCCATCCAGACTTACTTCTGGCACCTGCCCTTTACAAACCAGCTCAGCTGACATTTGAACTCTGTGTCTGAACTGCCTGGCCCACCACTGAACCCAGGAACCACACTCCAGACACCTGCGCTTGCCCTAGTCTGTCTGTCTTCTCTGGCTCTGCATTGCCGGAGATGTCTGGCCCTGGGGTCTACTGAGCTCCTGTCTTGACTGGTGCCCCTTACTGCCCAGTGACACACCCACTAGCCTCCTATATACCGAGCTCTCTCCCTAGGTCCGATGGCCCCATGAGACCAGCAGCGCTTCCTGGTAGGACCATCATGCCCTCTGATTATCGTATGACCAGCTGCCTCCTGTTCATCCTTAGGCATTGGAGAGGGCAGTCTGTTTCAACCTCTGCTTGTCCCCCACCCCTGCTCAGCTCTACTGACCAGGGCAGGGAGTCCACTGGCCACTTACCCCATCCACAGTGGGCTCCAGCAATAGCCCTGCTCCCTCAGACTCCAGCCCCAAGCCTGAATGCTTCTTGAGTCATGGCCTCCCCATCCCTATTCCCTGGGTGGGCCTAGTCTATGGATAGCAAGTACCCTAGATAAGATACAAGTATCTTATGCCAACCCTTATCCACTGGGAGTGGCAGCCTCGAATGATGTGTTGAGGTTATTTCTGGGCTTAGCAGGAAAGGATGATGCAATCGATTAGTGATGTCTACCATGTGAGCAGGAGTAGGGAGGGGTGATCTATATGCTGTTTGCTATCCACTCGACAGAGCTTCTGCCTCAGTTTCCCTAAGCAGGTCTGATTCTCTGCTGATTCTAAAGTCTGGTCTGATTTCTAGCCCACCTCACTGGCGCCCCAGATCCCTTCCATCTCTACTGGAGAAGTGACTCAATTTCCTATCTCCTCTGCCTGTGGCTTGGGTCCTGCCCTCAGCAGACTGGTCACTTGGGAATATGCCACAGTCACTGCCCGCCCACTTCCAAGTACTTTGGTTTGCTCAGTTCTTCCTGCCACCATCTCCCACCTGCAAAACTGGGCATTGGTTCAAAAGCATAGGGAGATAGCACCTCATACCCACTAAGAGGGCTAGAATCAAAAATTCAGGTAATAACAAGTGTGGGTGAGGATATGAAGAAATTGGAGCTCTCATACACTGCTGCTGGGAATGCAAGATGGTGCAGCCACTTTGAAAAACAGTCTGTAAGTTTCTCAAACGAACATAGGTTACCATTTGACTAAGCAATTTCACTCCCAGGTATATACTCAAGTGAAATTAAACATATGTCCACATAAAAACCTGTATATGAATGTTTATAGCAGCATTATTCATAACAGGCAAAACGTAGAATCAACCCAAATGTCCATCAAGTGATGAACGGATTAAAAAATGTGGTATATCCATATAATGGAATATTATTCAGCCATAAAAAGGAGTGAAGTACTGATACCTATTATAACTTGGATAAACCTTGAAAACATTGTGCTGAGTGAAAGAAGCGAGACACAAAATACCACATATTATATGATTACATTTGCCTGAAAGTCCAGAATAGAGAAATCTATAGAGATAGAAAGCAGATTACAGGACTTCCCTGGTGGTCCAGTGGCTAAGACTTTGTCTTCCAATGCAGGGGGTATGGGTTCGATCCCTGGTCAGGGAGCTAAGATTCCACATGCCTCATGGCCAAAAAGACCAAAGACATAAAACAGAAGCAATACTGTAACAAATTCAATAAAGACTTTAAAAATGGTCCACATCAAAAAAAATCTTAAAAAAAAAAAAAAAGAAAGCAGATTAGTGGTTGCCTGGGGCTGGGAAGGGGATGAGGGGATAAGAGGTGATAGCTAAATGGTACAGGGTTTCTTTTTTAGGTGATGAAAATGTTCTAAAATTTTCTAAAAATGTTCTAAAACCATGGTGATGATTGCACAACTCTGTGAATATACTAAAAACCATCAAACTGCATACTTTAAATAGGTGAAACGTATGGTATGTTAATGATATCTCAATACAGCTGTTTAAAAAATACAAAACAGGTCCTGGAGCCAACACCTACCTGAATGAGGTCTGGGGTCCTCATGGGCCCATCTGGCCTAGGCTGGGCTGGGTTGCATCTCTACTTTGTGCCCCAGGGGCTTCCAAGCCAGCACTGCCTAGCTCCAGCCAGGACTCAAAGTGACCTTGCAGCATGATCATGTGACACAAGCAGGCAAAGCTGAGTCGGGAGTGACCGTGAGAACAGGAGGACATCAGAGGCCACGTCCCTCTTTTCCTGGAACTGCTCTGACAACTGCCGCTCATGAACAACTCGGCCAAATCCACGGCTTCACTCCTCCTATGCCAGCGGCCCTGTGAGCGTCCTGCCCTGGTCCCGGCCCTAGTCTGATGCTGGTCACCCTAAGGGGTCTCCATGCTCTCAGGATCCCTCAACTAGCCTGTTCCCCACAGCTCCTCTTCCCCCCAGCCCTCCAGAGGGACTGCACCAAGGATGGCTGGTTCAGTTAAGGCTACTGTGACTCAAAGTCCCAACAGCCAGCTTGAGTAACAAAGAGGTGGCAGGGGGGATTCATTCCAAAGTTTAGAGCCCTGTTTCTCGACCTTTTTTTTTTTTTTTTTAATCATCCCCTCTCAGGGACTGTTTCAGAGATCTCTGTGTGGAAATCAGGTCCCCTAACCCCATAAAATTTTAGTACTGCAGATATATTCTGTATCTGTTTATGTACTATGGCCTTTGGAGGACCACAAACCATTGTAATATCAAAGGTTTTTTTGTCCCCCAAGAACTAATTTTGCCTCCTTAAGGGCAATATCACCCCTGTTAAGAATGCAGGGGCTGGGGATTAACCAAGATGGCGGAGTAGAAGGACGTGCTCTCACTCCCTCTTGCGAGAGCACCAGAATCACAACTGGCTGCTGGACAATCATCGACAGGAAGACACTGGACTTCACCAAGGAGGATACCCCACGTCCAAGGACAGAGGAGAAGCCACAGTGAGACGGTAGGAGGAGCGCAATCAGAGTAAAATCAAATCCCATAACTGCTGGGTGGGTGACTCACAGACTGGCGAGCACTTATACCACAGAAGTCCACCCACTGGAGTGAACGTTCTGAGCCCCACGTCAGGCTTCCCAACCTGGGGGTCCGGCAACGGGAGGAGGAATTCATAGAGAATCAGACTTTGAAGCCTAGTGGGAATTGATTGCAGCACTTCGACAGGACTGGGGGAAACAGAGAACCCACTCTTGGAGGGCGTACACAAAATAGTGTGTGCATCGGGACCCAGGGGAAGGAGCAGTGACCCTGGGGGAGACTGAACCAGACATAACTGCTGGTGTTGGGGGGTCTCCTGCAGAGGCGGGGGCTGGCTCTGTTTCACCGTGGGGACAAGGACACTGGCAGCGGAGGTTCTGGGAAGTACTCCTTGGCGTGAGCCCTCCCAGAGTCTGCCATTAGCCCTAGCAAAGAGCCCGGGTAGGCTCCAGTGTTGGGTTGCCTCAGGCAAAACAATCAACAGGGAGGGAACCCAGCCCCACCCAGCAACAGTCAAGTGGATTACAGTTTTACAGAGCTCTGACCGCCACAGCAACAGTCAGCTCTACCCACCTCCAGAGCCTCCCATCAAGCCTCTTAGATAGCCTCAACCACCAGAGGGCAGACAGCAGAAGCAAGAAAAACTACAGTCCTGCAGCCTGTGGAACAGAAACCACATTTACAGAAAGATAGACAAGATGAAAAGGCAGAGGGCTATATACCAGATGAAGGAACAAGAAAAAACCCCAGAAAAACAACTAAATGAAGTGGAGATAGGCAACCTTCCAGAAAAAGAATTCAGAATAATGATAGTGAAGATGATCCAGGACCTTGGAATAAGAATGGAGGCAAAGATTGAGAAGATGCAAGAAATGATTAACAAAGACCTAGAAGAATTAAAGAACAAACAAACAGAGATGACCAATACAATAACTGAAATGAAAAATACACTAGAAGGAATCAATAGTAGAATACCTGAGGCAGAAGAACGGATAAGTGACCTGGAAGACAGAATGGTGGAATTCACTGCTGCAGAACAGACTAAAGAAAAAAGAATGAAAAGAAATGAAGACAGCCTAAGAGACCTCTGGGACAACATTAAACGCAACAACATTCGCATTATAGGGGTCCCAGAAGGAGAAGAGAGAGAGAAAGGACCAGAGAAAATATTTGAAGAGATTATAGTCGAAAACTTCCCTAACATGGGAAAGGAAATAGCCACCCAAGTCCAGGAAGCGCAGAGAGTCCCATACAGGATAAACCCAAGGAGAAGCACGCCGAGACACATAGTAATCAAAGTGGCAAAAATTAAAGACAAAGAAAAATTATTGAAAGCAGCAAGGGAAAAACGACAAATAACATACAAGGGAACTCCCATAAGGTTAACAGCTGATTTCTCAGCAGAAACTCTACAAGCCAGAAGGGAGTGGCATGATATACTTCAAGTGATGAAAGGGAAGAACCTACAACCAAGATTACTCTACCCGGCAAGGATCTCATTTAGATTTGATGGAGAAATCAAAAGCTTTACAGACAAGCAAAAGCTAAGAGAATTCAGCACCACCAAACCAGCTCTACAACAAATTCTAAAGGAACTTCTCTAAGTGGGAAACACAAGAGAAGAAAAGGACCTACAAAAACAAACCCAAAACAATTAAGAAAATGGTCATAGGAACATACATATCGATAATTACCTTAAACGTGAATGGATTAAATGCTCCAGCCAAAAGACACAGGCTTGCTGAATGGATACAAAAACAAGACCCATATATATGCTGTCTACAAGAGACCCACTTTAGACCTAGGGACACATACAGACTGAAAGTGAGGGGATGGAAAAAGATATTCCATGCAAATGGAAATCAAAAGAAAGCTGGAGTAGCTATACTCATATCAGATAAAATAGACTTTAAAATAAAGAATGTTACAAGAGACAAGGAAGGACACTACATAATGATCAAGGGATCAATCCAAGAAGAAGATATAACAATTATAAATATATATGCACCCAACATAGGAGCACCTCATTACATAAGGCAATTACTAACAGCTATAAAAGAGGAAATTGATAGTAACACAATAATAGTGGGGGACTTTAACACCTCACTTACACCAATGGACAGATCATCCAAAATGAAAATAAATAAGGAAACAGAAGCTTTAAATGACACAATAGACCAGATAGATTTAATTGATATTTATAGGACATTCCATCCAAAAACAGCAGATTACACGTTCTTCTCAAGTGCGCACGGAACATTCTCCAGGATAGATCACATCTTGGGTCACAAATCAAGCCTCAGTAAATTTAAGAAAATTGAAATCATATCAAGCATCTTTTCTGACCACAACGCTATGAGATTAGAAATGAATTACAGGGGAAAAAGCATAAAAAACACAAACACATGGAGACTAAACAATACGTTACTAAATAACCAAGAGATTACTGAAGAAATCAAAGAGGAAATCAAAAAATACCTAGAGACAAATGACAATGAAAACACGACAACCCAAAACCTATGGGATGCTGCAAAAGCAGTTCTAAGAGGGAAGTTTATAGCTATACAAGCCTACCTAAAGAAACAAGAAAAATCTCAAGTAAACAATCTAACCTTACACCTAAAGAAACTAGAGAAAGAAGAACAAACAAAACCCAAAGTTAGCAGAAGGAAAGAAATCATAAAGATCAGAGCAGAAATAAATGAAATAGAAACAAAAAAAACAATAGCAAAGATCAATAAAACTAAAAGCTGGTTCTTTGAGAAGATAAACAAAATTGATAAGCCATTAGCCAGACTCATCAAGAAAAAGAGGGAGAGGACTCAAATCAATAAAATCAGAAATGAAAAAGGAGAGTTACAACAGACACCACAGAAATACAAAGCATCCTAAGAGACTACTACAAGCAACTTTATGCCAATAAAATGGACAACCTGGAAGAAATGGACAAATTCTTAGAAAGGTATAACCTTCCAAGACTGAACCAGGAAGAAGCAGAAAATATGAACAGATCAATCACAAGTAATGAAATTGAAACTGTGATTAAAAATCTTCCAACAAACAAAAGTCCAGGACCAGATGGCTTCACAGGTGAATTCTATCAAACATTTAGAGAAGAGCTAACACCTATCCTTCTCAAACTCTTCCAAAAAATTGCAGAGGAAGGAACACTCCCAAACTCATTTTATGAGGCCACCATCACCCTGATACCAAAACCAGACAAAGACACTACAAAAAAAGAAAATTACAGACCAATATCACTGATGAATATAGATGCAAAAATCCTCAACAAAATACTAGCAAACAGAATCCAACAACACATTAAAAGGATCATACACCACGATCAAGTGGGATTTATCCCAGGGATGCAAGGATTCTTCAATATATGCAAATCAATCAATGTGATACACCATATTAACAAATTGAAGAATAAAAACCATATGATGGGGCTTCCCTGGTGGCACAGTGGTTAAGAATCTGCCTGCCAATGCAGGGGACACGGGTTCGAGCCCTGGTCTGGGAAGGTCCCACATGCCGCGGAGCGGCTAGGCCCGTGAGCCACGACTACTGAGCCTGCGCGTCTGGAGCCTGTGCTCTGCAATGGGAGAGGCCGCGACAGTGAGAGACCCGCGCACCGCGATGAAGAGTGGCCGCAGCTCTCCGGAACTGGAGAAAGCCCTCGCACAGAAACGAAGACCCAACACACCCAAAAATAAATAACTAAATAAATTTATAAAAAAAAAAAACAAAAAACCATATGATCATCTCAATAGATGCAGAAAAAGCTTTTGACAAAATTCAACACCCATTTATGATAAAAACTCTCCAGAAAGTAGGCATAGAGGGAACCTACCTCAACATAATAAAGGCCATATATGACAAACCCACAGCAAACATCATTCTCAACGGTGAAAAAATGAAAGCATTTCCTCTAAGATCAGGAACGAGACAAGGATGTCCACTCTCACCACTATTATTCAACATAGTTCTGGAAGTCCTAGCCACGGCAATCAGAGAAGAAAAAGAAATCAAAGGAATACAAATTGGAAAAGAAGAAGTAAAACTGTCACTGTTTGCAGATGACATGATACTATACATAGAGAATCCTAAAGATGCCACCAGAAAACTGCTAGAGCTAATTAATGAATATGGTAAAGTTGCAGGATACAAAATTAATGCACAGAAATCTCTTGCATTCCTATACACTAATGATGAAAAATCTGAAAGAGAAATTATGGAAACACTCCCATTTACCATTGCAACAAAAAGAATAAAATACCTAGGAATAAACCTACCTAGGGAGACAAAAGACCTGTATGCAGAAAACTATAAGACACTGATGAAAGAAATTAAAGATGATACCAACAGATGGAGAGATATACCATGTTCTTGGATTGGAAGAATCAACATTGTGAAAATGACTATACTACCCAAAGCAATCTACAGATTCAATGCAATCCCTATCAAATTACCAATGGCATTTTTTACGGAGCTAGAAAAAATCATCTTAAAATTTGTATGGAGACACAAAAGACCCCGAATAGCCAAAGCAGTCTTGAGGGAAAAAAACGGAGCTGGAGGAATCAGACTCCCTGACTTCAGACTATACTACAAAGCTACAGTCATCAAGACAATATGGTACTGGCACAAAAACAGAAACATAGATCAATGGAACAAGATAGAAAGCCCAGAGATAAACCCACGCACCTATGGTCAACTAATCTATGACAAAGGAGGCAAAGATATACGATGGAGAAAAGACAGTCTCTTCAATAAGTGGTGCTGGGAAAACTGGACAGCTACATGTAAAAGAATGAAATTAGAATACTCCCTAACACCATACACAAAAATAAACTCAAAATGGATTACAGACCTAAATGTAAGACTGGACACTATAAAACTCTCAGAGGAAAACATAGGAAGAACACTCTTTGACATAAATCACAGCAAGATCTTTTTTGATCCACCTCCTAGAGTAATGGAAATAAAAACAAAAATAAACAAATGGGACCTAATGAAACTTCAAAGCTTTTGCACAGCAAAGGAAACCATAAACAAGACGAAAAGACAACCCTCAGAATGGGAGAAAATGTTTGCAAACGAATCAACGGACAAAGGATTAATCTCCAAAATATATAAACAGCTCATGCAGCTCAATATTAAAGAAACAAACACCCCAATCCAAAAATGGGCAGAAGACCTAAATAGACATTTCTCCAAAGAAGACATACAGATGGCCAAGAAGCACATGAAAAGATGCTCAACATCACTAATTATTAGAGAAATGCAAATCAAAACTACCATGAGGTATCACCTCACACCAATTAGAATGGGCATCATCAGAAAATCTACAAACAACAAATGCTGGAGAGGGTGTGGAGAAAAGGGAACCCTCTTGCACTGTTGGTGGGAATGTAAATTGATACAGCCACTATGGAGAACAATATGGAGGTTCCTTAAAAAACTAAAAATAGAATTACCATATGACCCAGCAATCCCACTACTGGGCATATACCCAGAGAAAACCATAATTCAAAAAGACACATGCACCCGAATGTTCATTGCAGCACTATTTACAATAGCCAGGTCATGGAAGCAACCTAAATGCCCATCAACAGATGAATGGATAAAGAAGTTGTGGTACATATATACAATGGAATATTACTCAGCCATAAAAAGGAACGAAATTGAGTCATTTGTTGAGACGTGGATGGATCTAGAGACTGTCATACAGAGTGAAGTAAGTCAGAAAGAGAAAAACAAATATCGTATATTAACGCATGTATGTGGAACCTAGAAAAATGGTACAGATGAGCCGGTTTGCAGGGCAGAAGTTGAGACACAGATGTAGAGAACAGACATATGGACACCAAGGGGGGAAAACTGCGGTGGGGTGGGGATAGTGGTGTGCTGAATTGGGCGATTGGGATTGACATGTATACACTGATGTGTATAAAATTGATGACTAATAAGAACCTGCAGTATAAACAAACAAACAAAACAACTAATACTAAACTTTCATTGGGTTATTTGTATGGAAATATGTTAATATAAATGTTTCAGACATTACATGAAATTTCTAAAAATCTTATATGTTCTGGTATAATGTTATAAGTCATAATCCTAGTTATTACTTTAAAATGTATATCTCAGAAATAACTAATTTTCTTGTCAACTGCATTATTATGAACTTTCATCAAATCTTTAACCGTGGTCATTTTTAAGTCTTTTGTCATTTACAGACAGTTCTGGGTGTACTCTGATGCTTTTGTAAATATGTTCCTATAAAAGGGTTTCATCTTCAGGAAATTCATGGAAAAGACTCTGACAAGTACAGGTTTCTGGTACCTGACTGTACTGCTGAACTGAATGAATAAGCATTTTCAGAACTCTAATGAAAAACTGATGAGCTCATAAAAGTGCTAACAAAAGATCAAGATGAAAAAAAAAAATTAATTACATGGGACTGAGTGAACTGATGAGGATGAGTATAATTTTTGTGACTTTCTGGTTGAATTTAAAAAAAGAAAAAATCCCACAAGAACTCAGAGGCAAAGAATATACAAATCAATTTTCACTGCAAAGTAAAGGAGCTGTTGCAGTGGAGGATTACTGGACTGAATGTCAATATTATGACATAGTATGAGTGTGTTTCACGTTTGGTAATTGCAATCATTGTTGCTTTTGTTGTGGTCATCCATGTACAATGCTTGGTGTCAGTCTATTTATCTCTTGTAAAAATAAAATACAGTGTGTGTGAAAAAAAAAAAAAAGAAAGAATGCAGGATATTCTAGTTTTCTCCAGATATATATTTTGAAAAGGTACATGCACCCCTATGTTCATTGCAGCACTATTTACAATAGCCAAGAAATGGAAGCAACCTAAATATCCATCAATAGATGAATGGATAAAGATGTGGTACATGTATACAGTAGTAGTCCATTGTATATAATGGAATACTACTCAGCCATAAAAAAGAGTGAAATAATGCCATTTGCAGCAACATGGATGGACCTAGAGATTATCATACTAAGTGAAGTAAGCCAGACAGAGAAACACAAATGTCATATGATATCATTTATGTGTGGAATCTAAAAAAATATATACAAATGAACTTATGTACAAAACAGAAATAGACCCAGACATAGAAAACAAACTTATGGTTACCAAAAGGGAAAGGAGTGGGGGAGGGATAAGTTAGGAGTTTGGGATTAACATATACAAACTACTGTATATGAAATAGATAACCAACAAGGACCTACTATATAGCACAGGAAACTATACTCAATATTTTGTAATAACTTATAAGGGAAAAGAACCTGAAAAAGAATATATATATATACATATATCTGATTCACTTTGCTATACACCTGAAACTAACACAGCATTGTAAATTAACTATACTTCAATTTAAAAAAAGAAAAAAGAAGTTTAAGTCCAAAAAAGACTTTTAAAATGAAAAAAAAATGTATTCTGTCTAGTTGAGCTACCATGAGCTGAGCCCCATTATTTTAAATATTTCTGTTGATCTTTGTACCTTCTGTAATTTTTGCTTTATAAATGTTATTTGGTGCAAGAAAAAATGAATGCAGGATATTCTAGAGGGATCTCAGGGGAACCAAGGCCACAGGTGTCCCGAGCCTCAGAAATAGTTCAGAACAAGAAAGGAAAGTGGCTCTGCTTCTCTCCGCCTGCTCTATCCTTATCTGTGTACTTGCTCCTTTTTCTCTCCCTCTCTCTGCAAAGTAACTTTCTTCGCTGTGCAGCCACCTGTAGAAAACACTGCCCATACTCCCTAGTGTTGACATAAACTATTCAGGGAGGCAACCCAGATGAAGGCTGGAATCCCTTAGTTTCCAACCCAAATGATCATGGAAGGACTTCTTCCAGCCCAGGTTGGAGTTGCCCACTTCTGAGACAATCAGTGGAGCCAGTGAGCAGGGTCATTAGGTACAAAAATGGCTGCTGGGGGTCCATCACTGTTACCAAGTGGACAGAGAAGACAATTTCCAAAGGAGGGATGCCTGAACATCAGCATCCTGACACTGGCTTAGAACCCCAGCTCTCCTATTCCTTCCTCTCTTCCGTACCTCCCTGAGCTTCATCTTCTGTAGATTACTCCTAAACCTCACCCAGACCCTGGCTCTACCCCCAACTCAGGCGTGGACCTCTCACTGATGTCCTGAAGCGAATTAATACTCAATGAGGGGCCTGGAGAGCCCGCTGGCCCTGACACAGCAGGGAACCCGGTGACTGACCTTGGCCAACTGCCTATCTTTCTTTCTGCGAATGGCCATTTGCATCATGTGAATTTCACCTTGTCTCTCCATCCCCAGCTCTGAATCCTTGCTCTAAGCTGTGTTTCCTCAAAATGACCCTCTTGGCAGCTTCCTGGAAACCATCCCTCACCTGTCCCAGTGTACTCTGTGCAGGACTCCTAGGGCCCACTGTCGTCCATACCTGGATCTTCTCCACGTCTATTACCTGCATGTGAACTTCATCTCGTCCGCCAAGCTACAGCTGTCCCTGCCTTCAAGACACAACCTTAGGCTTTTAAGCAAACACTCACACCTGGGAGTTTCCCTAGACTCACTGAATCTACCTTCCAAGCCAGTTACACGTTCCCTGATGTGTACTTGTCATTCATCACACCCTCTCCCCTCCTCTGTGTGACTGTCCCTCCCAAGGTGTGGCCCACGCCCAAACTTCATTCTGTGCCCCAAACACAGAGGGCCCACTGCCCTGAGGTGCTCCCTGTTAGATTACTCCTGGGCACCATTCTTTCAAAGGTGTCACAGTGGCAAGCGGCTGGCAAAGAATTTGAGTGACATGCCCTGTAAGCCAGAAACTGGCACGATAATAAGAAATGCTGAGAAGCACATGGAACAGCTTTGTCCTTTCATCCCAGAGGCAGCAGCTGTGTACTTAGTATTTGGAGGTCTCAGGACCTTGCTCCCCGGAGGAACATCGGTCTGGCTCGTAAGACTTGGAATGGAAAGTCGACAGCTCCCAGCAGAAGTGCCAAGCCTCACTCATCTCGATAGGGGCACAGAGAGTTCTTCCTGTTCAGTTTCCGGGAGGCTGATGAAGCTGAGGGGCAGTGGCAGGCAGGCATGGATACAGTCATCTTTAGAATCAAGTTTCAGCATAACAGCCCTCGCCTGCACAGCCAGGAAAATGGTTGTGGTCAGATAAGAGCAAATCCCTCTTTCGGCCCAGGACTCTCAAATGCCTCCAGACTCACAGGCAGCTAAGTCTTCTCAAGAGGGAAGTGATCAAATAACAGGTGCAGAATGGTTTTATCAAGAGTTGTTCGGTAATAACCTATATAGGAAATAAATCTGAAAAAGAATAGATATATGAATATGTTTAACTAAATCACTTTGCTGTACACCTGAAACTAACACAACATTGTAAATCAACTATACTCCAATATAAAATGAAAAATTAAAAACAAAAAGAGTTGAGTCACTGAGATGGTGGCCACAGAGAGTGGGGCTTAAAGATGTGGGTTGGAGCAACGCCCCAGAACTTCATATGTGAGGGACACCTTCTTCCTCATCTTCCCCATCCCCTCCTCCACCTCCTCTCCTGCATTTGCTTCTCTCCCTACACCGGAGTCGTTCCTCTCTCTGTCAGCAGACAGCCTTCCTGCTCTCCATCTCCATCACGGCTGCCTCCATACATACCTCTCAAGGGATTATCTGGCTCACAAAGTGCCCCCGTCTCTAGGAAGACACTTAAAACTCAGAGGTGAGCCTCCCATAACATTTTCTGCCCCTGTGATCTTGCCTCTGCCCCACTGATTGTCCCTATGGTAGACCTCTGACCCAAGCTGAGCTGGCCAGTTTCTCCTGCAAATTTGAACTTAAGAAAAGAGAGACATGATGACCTGAGCCACTGGAGCAGAATCACACTGGTGGCCTCCCAGGTGTCCTGCTGCTCTAGGTCTGAATCGGTCCCAATGCCTCTCATTGCTGCGTCAACTGGAATTATTATTATTGCTAAATCTCTCTTAAGTGAGCCAGGGCTAGATTCTGTTGGCTTACACCAAAAGAACTCTGAAGCTAACTGAACCATTTTTTCCATGTTTCTATTTCAGATTCCCTGGAGGGAGAATCTGACTCAGCCTTGCCCCTGGAATGGCTTTTTCTGGGTCAACGTCTACCCCAAGGCCAATCAGCTGTGGCCGGGAAAAGCAGGGCCGCTTAGAAACATGGCTATAGTGGCCCACCCTTGGATGTATTGTTCAGGGTTGAAGACACCATTTCAGGCGGGCTGGGAAGGCCCCCAGGAAGGGTCTCCTACAATGAGATTAGGCAGGGAAGGGGGAGCCAGGCATAGATGAGGGTAGTAAGCAATTTGGTCTGACTGAGGAAAAGGGCTTGTGATGGAGTGCAGTGTGGGGTTAGCTTGACTTGAGCCTTATTGTGTCTTTCTGAAGCAGGAAGAAATGTTTCTAGAATTATGTCTCCAGTGGACTCTGCAATCTTCTAACTTTGGAGGCTTGGTGTCTGGTGGGCTGCAGAGACGTGTGACTTCAGGTAAAGGATAACAATGCTAACTAGTATGCTTCCATAAGAAATAACTTATCGGTTACTCAGAGCTCTGTCCAAAGCTGTGAGTCTAATTAGCTTTAATATCCTCTTTGCCGAAAAACCTAATGTGAAAACACAGACACATGCAAGGAAAACACATTTGGTTAATTAGCCTTGTGAAAACAGCGTTCCTCACTTCTGCGCCAGCTCCCAGGTCTCTTCACTAAGCAGCCAGAGCCACGGCTTCCTGGAGGGATCCAAGGCCCTGTCTCTCTGATAATGAGAGTGGGCTTCGGGGAATCCTGGCTGCCACCTACCAGGTGCCAGAGGATGTGAGCTGGCTGCTCCTCTTCATCCTCTCCTAAGTCACCTGGACCGACACCTAGGTCAGAAGTGGAGCAAGTTGTGGAGTTAGACCTGGAAGGGCCATTGGGAAGCACCTAGAAGAGCCCCCTTATTTTATTTTATCATTTTATTATTTATTTATGGGTGAAATATACACAAACATGAAATCTCCCATTTTAACCATTTTAAGTACACAATTTAGTGCAATTAAGTATTCACATTGTTGTACAACCATCACCTCCATCTACCTCCAAAACTTTTCCATCATCTCAACAGAAACCTTTATACCCATTAAACAATAACTCCCCATTCCCTTATCCCCCAGCCTCTGGCAACCACCATTCTGCTTTCTGTGTCTACGTTTTTGATGACTCTAGGTACCTCATATCAGTGGAATCATACAATATTTGTCCTTTTGTGTCTGGCCTATTTCATTTAGCATAATGTCTTCAAGGATGATCCATGCTGCAGCATGTGTCAGAATTTCACTCCTTTTTCAGGCTGAATAGTATTTCATGGTATGGATATACCACTTTGTTTTCCATTCATCTGTGGTTAGACATTTGAGTTGTTTCCATCTTTTGCTATTGTGAATAATGCTGCTATTAACATTGGTTTACAAGTTTATCAATTTTTAATTTTAATGTCATATTACATAGTAACCATGCTCATTGTAGAAAAACTTAGAAAATGCAGATAAATGAAAAAGCAAATCAAAATAATCCTTAACCTCAACACTGAGAACTAACCCTATGAAGATTTACTATTTATCCTTCCAAACGTACTCTCACTCCTTCAATTTCTTTCTCCTTCTATATATCCATGTAGACATACTTATATTTGTAAACAAGATGGAAATATACTATACACATTTGTTTGTTTTTTTTATTTTTTAATTTAATTTTATTTATTTTGTTATACAGCAGGTTTTTATTAGTTATCCATTTTACACATATTAGTGTATATATGTCAATCCCAATCTCCCAATTCATCACACCACCTCCACCCCCCCCACTGCTGCTTTCCCCCCTTGGTGTCCATATGTTTGTTCTCTACATCTGTGTCTCAATTTCTGCCCTGCAAACTGGTTCATCTGTACCATTTTTCTAGGTTCTACATATATGCGTTAATAAACGATATTTGTTTTTCTCTTTCTGACTTAGCTTCACTCTGTATGACACCCTCTAGATTCATCCACGTCTCTACAAATGACGCAATTTCGTTCCTTTTTATGGCTGAGTAATATTTCATTGTATATATGTACCACATCTTCTTTATCCATTCATCTGTTGATGGGCATTTAGGTTGCTTCCATGACCTGGCTATTGTAAATAGTGCTGCAATGAACATTGGGGTGCATGTGTCTTTTTGAATTATGGTTTTCTCTGGGTATATGCCCAGTAGTGGGATTGCTGGGTCATATGGTAATTCTATTTTTAGTTTTTAAAGGAACCTCCATACTGTTCTCCATAGTGGCTGTATCAATTTACATTCCCACCAACAGTGCAAGAGGGTTCCCTTTTCTCCACACCCTCTCCAGCATTCGTTGTTTGTAGATTTTCAGATAATGCCAATTCTAATTGATGTGAGGTGATACCTCATTGTAACTTTGATTTGCATTTCTCTAATAATTAGTGATGTTGAGCAGCTTTTCATGTGCTTCTTGGCCATCTGTATGTCTTCTTTGGAGAAATGTCTGTTTAGGTCTTCTGCCCATTTTTGGATTGGGTTGTTTGTTTTTTTAATATTGAGCTGCATGAGCTGTTTGTATATTTTGGAGATTAATCCTATGTTCATTGATTCGTTTGCAAGTATTTTCTCCCATTCTGACGGTTGTCTTTACGTCTTGTTTGCAGTTTCCTTTCCTTTGCAGAAGCTTTTAAGTTTGATTAGGTTCCATTTGTTTATTTTTGTTTTTATTTCCATTACTCTAGGAGGTGGATCAAAAAAGATCTTGCTGTGATTTATGTCAAAGAGTATTCTTCCTAAGTTTTCCTCTGAGAGTTTTATAGTGTCCGGTCTTACATTTAGGTCTCTAATCCATTTTGAGCTTATTTTTGTGTATGGTGTTAGGGAGTGTTCTACTTTCATTCTTTTACATGTAGCTGTCCAGTTTTCCCAGCACCACTTATTGAAGAGACAGTCTTTTCTCCATTGTATATCCTTGCCTCCTTTGTCATAGATTAGGTGACCATAGGTGTGTGGGTTTATCTCTGGGCTTTCTATCCTGTTCCATTGATCTATATTTCTGTTTTTGTGCCAGTACCATAATGTCTTGATTACTGTAGCTTTGTAGTATAGTCTGAAGTCAGGGAGTCTGATTCCTACAGCTCCGTTGTTTTCCCTCAAGACTGCTTTCGCTATTCGGGGTCTTTTGTGTCTTCACACAAATTTTAAGATTTTTTGTTCTAGTTCTGTAAAAAAATACCATTGGTAATTTGATAGGGATTGCAGTGAATCTGTAGATTGCTTTCGGTAGTATAGTCATTTTCACGATGTTGATTCTTCCAATTCAAGAACATGGTATATCTCTCCATCTGTTGGTATCATCTTTAATTTCTGTCATCAGTGTCTTATAATTTTCTGCATACATGTCTTTTGTCTCCCTACGTAGGTTTATTCCTAGGTATTTTATTCTTTTTGTTGCAATAGTAAATGGGAGTGTTTCCTTAATTTCTCTTTCAGATTTTTCATCATTAGTGTATAGGAATGCAAGAGATTTCTGTGCATTAATTTTGTATTGTGCAACTTTACCAAATTCATTGATTAGCTCTAGTAGTTTTCTGGTGGCATCTTTAGGATTTTCTATGTATAGTATCATGTCATCTGCAAACAGTGACAGTTTTACTTCTTCTTTTCCAATTTGTATTCCTTTGATTTCTTTTTCTTCTCTGATTGCTGTGGCTAGGACTTCCAAAACTATGTTGAATAATAGTGGCGAGAGAGGACATCATTGTCTTGCTCCTGATCTTAGAGGAAATGCTTTCAGTTTTTCACCATTGAGAATGATGTTTGCTGTGGGTTTGTCGTATATGGCCTTTATTATGTTGAAGTAGGTTCCCTCTATGCCTACTTTCTGGAGAGTGTTTATCATAAATGGGTGTTGAATTTTGTCAAACGCTTTTTCTGCATCTATTGAGATGATCACATGGTTTTTATTCTTCAGTTTGTTAATATGGTGTATCACATTGATTGATTTGCGTATATTGAAGAATCCTTGCATCCCTGGGATAAATCCCACTTGATCATGGTGTATGATCCTTTTAATGTGTTTTTGGATTCTGTTTGCTAGTATTTTGTTGAGGATTTTTGCATCTATATTCATCAGTGATATTGGTCTGTAATTTTCTTTTTTTTGTAGTATCTTTGACTGGTTTTGGTATAAGGGTGATGGTGGCCTTGTAGAATGAGTTTGGGAGTGTTCCTTCCTCTGCAATTTTTTGGAAGAGTTTGAGAAGGATGGGTGGTAGCAGTTCTCTAAATGTTTGAGAGAATTCACCTGTGAAGCCATCTGGTCCTGGACTTTTGTTTTTTGGAAGATTTTTAATCACAGTTTCAATTTCATTACTTGTGATTGGTCTCTTCATATTTCCTATTTCTTCCTGGTTCAGTCTTGGAAGGTTATACCTTTCTAAGAATTTGTCCATTTCTTCCAGGTTGTCCATTTTATTGGCATAGAGTTGCTTGTAGTAGTCTCTTAGGATGCTTTGTATTTCTGCGGTGTCTGTTGTAACTTCTCCTTTTTCATTTCTAATTTTATTGATTTGAGTCCTCTCCCTCTTTTTCTTGATGAGTCTGGCTAATGGCTTATCAATTTTGTTTATCTTCTCAAAGAACCAGCTTTTAGTTTTATTGATCTTTACTATTGTTTTCTTTGTTTCTATTTCATTTATTTCTGTTCTGTTCTTTATGATTTCTTTCCTTCTGCTAACTTTGGGTTTTGTTTGTTCTTCTTTCTCTAGTTCCTTTAGGTGTAAGGTTAGATTGTTTATTTGAGATTTTTCTTGTTTCTTGAGGTAGTCTTGTATTGCTATAAACTTCCCTCTTAGAACTGCTTAGAACTGCATCCCATAGGTTTTGGATCATCGTGTTTTCATTGTCATTTGTCTCTAGGTATTTTTTGCTTTCCTCTTTGATTTCTTCAGTGATCCCTTGGTTATTTAGTAATGTATTGTTTAGCCTCCACGTGTTTGTGTTTTTTACGTTTTTTTCCCCTGTAATTGATTTCTAATCTCATAGCGTTGTGGTCAGAAAAGATGCTTGATATGATTACAATTTTCTTAAATTTACTGAGGCTTGATTTGTGACCCATGATGTGATTTATCCTGGAGAATGTTCCGTGCGCACTTGAGAAGAAAGTATAATCTGCTGTTTTGGATGGAATGTCCTATAAATATCAATTAAATCTATCTGGTCTATTGTGTCATTTAAAGCTTGTGTTTCCTTATTAATTTTCTGTTTGGATGATCTGTCCATTGGTGTAAGTGAGGTGTTAAAGTCTCCCACTATTATTGTGTTACTGTCGCTTTCCTATTTTAGAGCTGTTAGCAGTTGCTTTATGTATTGAGGTGCTCCTATGTTCAGTGCATATATATTTATAATTGTTATATCTTCTTCTTGGTTTGATCCCTTGATCATTATGTAGTGTCCTTCCTTGTCCCTTGTAACATTCTTTATTTTAAAGTCTATTTTATCTGATATGAGTATTGCTACTGCAGCTTTCTTTTGATTTCCATTTGCATGGGATATCTTTTTCCATCCCCTCACTTTCAGTCTGTATGTGTCCCTAAGTCTGAAGTGGGTCTCTTGTAGACAGCATATATATGGGTCTTGTTTTTGTATCCATTCAGTGAGCCTGTGTCTTTTGGTTGGAGCATTTAATCCATTCACGTTTAAGGTAATTATCTATATGTATGTTCCTCTTACCATTTTCTTAATTGTTTTGGGTTTGTTTTTGTAGGTCCTTTTCTTCTCTTGTGTTTCCCACTTAGAGAAGTTCCTTTAGAATTTGTTGTAGAGCTGGTTTGGTGGTGCTGAATTCTCTTAGCTTTTGCTTGTCTGTAAAGCTTTTGATTTCTCCATCAAATCTGAACGAGATCATTGCCGGTTAGACTAATCTTGGTTGTAGGTTCTTCCCTTTCATCACTTTAAATATGTCATGCTACTCCCTTCTGGCTTGTAGAGTTTCTGCTGAGAAATCAGCCATTAACTTTATGGGAGTTCCCTTGTATGCTATTTGTCGTTTTTCCCTTGCTGCTTTCAATAATTTTTCTTTGTCTGTAATTTTTGCCAATTTGATTACCATGTGTCTCAGCGTGTTTCTCCTTGGGTTTATCCTGTATGGGACTCTCTGCACTTCCTGGACTTGGGTGGCTATTTCCTTTCCCATGTTAGGGAAGTTTTTGACTATAATCTCTTCAAATATTTTCTTGGCTCCTTTCTCTCTCTCTTCTTCTGGGACCCCTATAATGCAAATATTGTTGCATTTAATGTTGTCCCATAGGTCTCTTAGGCTGTCTTCATTTCTTTTCATTCTTTTTTCTTTATTCTCTTCCACAGCAGTGAATTCCACCAATCTGTCTTCCAGGTCACTTATCTATTCTGCCTAAGTTATTCTGCTATTGATTCCTTCTAGTGTATTTTTCATTTCACTTATTGTATTGTTCATCTCTGTTTGTCTGTTCTTTAATTCTAGGTCTTTGTTAAACGTATCTTGCGTCTTCTTGATCTTTGCTTCCATTCATTTCCGAGGTCCTGGATCATCTTCACTATCATTATTCTGAATTCTTTTTCTGGAAGGTTGCCTATCTCCACTTCATTTAGTTGTTTTTCTGGGGTTTTATCTTGTTCCTTCATCTGGTCCATAGCCCTCTGCCTTTTCATCTTGTCTATCTTTCTGTGAATGTGGTTTTTGTTCCACAGGCTGCAGGATTGTAGTTCTTCTTGCTTCTGCTGTCTGCCCTGTGGTGGATGAGGCTATCTAAGAGGCTTGTGGAAGTTTCCTGATGGGCGGGACTGGTGGTGGGTAGAGCTGGGTGTTGCTCTGGTGGGCAGAGCTCAGTAAAACTTTAATCCGCTTGTCTGCTGATGGGTGGGGCTGGGTTCCCTCCCTGTTGGTTGTTTGGCCTGAGGCGACCCAACACTGGAGCCTAGCCGGGCTCTTTGGTGGGGCTAATGGGGGGGGGGGGGTCGTGGTGGGATGAATTGGGAGATTGGGATTGACTTGTATACACTGATGTGTATAAAATGGATGACTAATAAGAACCTGCTGTATAAATAAATAAATTTAATTTAATTTAAAAAAAACAATATTCAATGGGGAATTCCCTAACAGTCCAGTTGTTAGGACTCTGTGCTTTCACTGCTGAGAGACTGGGGTTCAATCCCTTGTCAGGGAACTAATATCTCGCAAGCCTCGTGGCTTGGCAAAAAAACCCCACAAAAACAGTATTCAGTGGAATATTATTTACCTTAAAATGGAATGAAATTCTGATACCTGACACAACTTGAATGAACACTGAAGACATTGTGCTCAGTGAAATAAGCTAGCCACAAAGGTACAAATACTGTATGACTCCACTCAGTTGAGGTTCCTAGACAGTGAAATTCATAGACACAGACAGTAGAATGGTGGTCACCGGGGGCTAGAGGAGAGGAGAATTGGGAGTTATCATTTAGTAGGTTCAGAGTTTCTATTTGGGATGATGAGAAAGTTCTGGAGATGGATGGTGGTGATGGTTGTAAAACAATGTGAACGTACTTAATGTCCCTGAACTGTGCACTTAAAAAATGGTTACGGTGGTAGGTGTTATGTTATGTATAGTTTATCATGGTAAGTAAATAAATGAAGGGGGATTCACATCCACTTGCAGGTTTTTCTCCACAGGCCTCACCAGGTGCCATCAAAAACCCAGTTCTCCAGACTGGTGGTTGCCAAGGGGGAGGGGGTTGGAGGAGGGATGGAGTGGGAGGCTGGGGTTAGTAGATGTGAGCTTTTATACACAGAATGGATAAACAACAAGGTCCTACTGTATAGCACAGAGAACTATATTCAATAAACCATAATGGAAAAGAATATTTTAAAAAGAATGTATATATATATGTATAACTGAATCACTTTGCTGTACAGCAGAAATTAACACAACATTGTAAATCAACTATACTTCAATAAAAAAATATTGATTAAAAAAAAAGAAAGTTCCCCAGGTGATTCCCATGTGCAGCCAAGGCTGGGAACCACTAGGTCTTTGGGGTAATTATCTTAATCCCTTATGGGGGAAAAGCATTGCTCTTAAACTACCAAAGATGGTCCCTTTGTGGGTCCTAGAAGGACCTGACGAGTGTGAACTAGCTGACCTACAGGCCCGACTGCCCGGGCTGAGTCCTGAGCACTCCCCTTGCGCAGGTGACTACAGGCTGTTACTTCACTTCTCCAAGACGTCAGCGGGACTAACCAAAGTGCCCGCCCATGAGGCTATGTTGTTTTTTGGTTTGAGGAGTTTTGGGGGTTTTTTTTGGTTTTTTCAATTTACGTGTTTTATTTTATATTGGAGTAGAGTTGATTTACAATGTTGTGTTCGTTTCAGGTGTCCAGCAAATTGATTCAGTTATACATATACATCCGTGAGGCTGCGTTGTGAGGGGACATGAGACAGCCATGCAAAATGCTTGCCACGTGGAAAGAGCGTCAATAAATGTGGGTTGATATTATCAGCTTTCAAATCAGCCAAGAGTGAATAATTCCTACTATGTCCCTCGGCTATGGCAGGGGAATACAAAGATGTGTCAGGCCAGTTCCTGCCTCTAGGCGTTTACAGTTATATGACTTTACAGCTACATGTGCCTTAAGAGAGACAAACCAAATGCTGCGGCAGTTCAAAGACAGAGGTGTGATGATGGCAAGGCTGGAGAAGGAAAAGCCTGAAGGTCAATGGTATCTGAGCTGGCCCTGCCTAGACACGAAGCAGAAAGCTGACCCTGTCTGGCAACATCCTTCTCCTTTTCCGATGAGATATCCCAGCCTTAGAGGGGTTAGAGACTCACCCAAAGGTCAGAGTGGTTCATAAAATGCCCCGATCCCCACCCCTACCCCCCATGGGGTAACCCCATGACTCTGATTACTGAAAAGCCCCCAGGAGGCCAACTGACAGGCCTCACTGTCCAAATGTGGTTCATCCCAGGGCGGCTCCAGGCTGCACGCAGGCTCAGTGTGCTCTGGCCACAGGCAGCTGTCCAAGCCCATGCAGCTGCCCTCCTCCCCGCCCAGGTGGGGGGACCCTCCAGGCCACCTGGGGTAGCGCTCCCTCTTGGGGACCCTAAGCATCCAACAGAACTGGAGGGGACTGTGCTGGGCAACCAGCTGGCTGGAGGGAGGGCATAGCTGGTGTTCTGTCATGGTCTTCCTTGGCCCTTTGCTCTCCCAGCTCAAAGCTTTCGTGATAGAGAAGCCGTCCCCATCTTTAGGGGGAGATCTGGTCATTAGAGCCTGGGAGGAGGAAGCCCTTCGTTTCCTGCGGACCTTGCAGCTTTGATGTCACTTAGGTTTCTGTTGAACCTGGACTTGAAGAGAGTCTGGAGGAGGGCACACAGGTAATGAGTGGTGGAACGGGGCTGAGGGCATTTCAAGCAGAAGAAACGGCACTAGCAGAGAGGCTCAGAAAAGACAGCCCAGGGCATGTTTGGAAATTTGAGAAGAATCTGTCAGTTCTGATGGGGAGGGCAGCTCATAAAGGCAAGATGGAGATTTAAGACTAGAAGGGTAAGCGTAGGTCTGAGCCAGATTGTGGAGGATTTGCCCTTACTTCAGTAGACAATGGGGAGCCATGGAAGGTTCTAGAACAAGGAGTGAGATGCGACTACAGCTGTGACTTATTTGTAGTTTGTTGAGCAAATTAATGAATGAGTGTCTGAGGAAGACGTGATAGTCGTGGGCAGGATGCCATGTGTGACAGAGATTGGCAGGAGGAGAGACTTGGCTGTAACGTGTCCCCATGGCCTTCTGTATGCTTGGGTAACTGGTACAACTGCTCTGCAAATTCAGCATGCAAGTAGGCTCATATCTATTCTATTTCTTACAAATAAACAAAACCAGGTCAAACCCACACACCAGATTAAGGAGAAGTCCAGAATCTCCCTCCTGGTGTTCCCCCATGTTCCTTCCTTGGTTTTGCTCTCAGCTGCCCCAGGTTACAGCCCCCCTTGGTTTCTGAGGGAGGACCATCCCCTGCCTGGTGTCCCTTGGGCTCCCTGTGGTTCCCTGGGCCCTGGTACCAGCTCCTCCAGCCTCACACCCAGCCATCCCCACCAGCAGTCCTAGGAGCCCAGCACAGCTGGCTCAGGCTTCCGCCCTGGGCAGTTCCCACTTCTGTCCACCCTGGACACCCACCCACAGGAGGTAGGGTAACCCTCCCCTTCCCAAGCCTTGGGATACAAAGGACATCCCCTTTCCCGGCAATGTGGCCTCCCTAAATATTACCAGTAGGGCTTCCCTGGTGGCGCAGTGGTTGAGAATCTGCCTGCCAATGCAGGGGACACGGGTTCGAGCCCTGGTCTGGGAGGATCCCACATGCCGCGGAGCAACTAGGCCCGTGAGCCACAACTACTGAGCCTGCGCGTCTGGAGCCTGTGCTCAGCAACAAGAGAGGCCGCGATAGTGAGAGGCCCACGCACCACAATGAAAAGTGGCCCCCCTTTGCCGCAACTAGAGAAAGCCCTCGCACAGAAATGAAGACCCAACACAGCCAAAAATAAATAAATAAATAAATATTTAAAATAGTGTGGAAAAAAAAGAAAAAAAAAGAAAAAATTATAATATTACCAGGAGCCCAGAAGCCTCCAAATGCCAAAGGTCTAAAACAGCTTCTTCTCCAAAGACAATGTCACTCAGCCTCCTTGGCACAGATGCCCGGACTCCCTCCAGGGGACCCAACAGGCCCACCCTTTTCATGTGTCAGGGAGGCACAATTAGTGCCTCAAAGCTGACTCACCCAACTAAGAAACACCACTAACTCCAGGATCAGAGAAAGAAAAAAGAAAAGGAGAAAGGGAGAAACAGAAGTACAGGGCATAAGATCTCCCACTACGTTTGTATTGTAATATTTTTCATACTGTATTATTATTATTTTTGTTGTTTTACTTGGGGTTTTCCTTAACATTGTATATCCTGTATATATTACAATCTGAGCACGTGGCATTTGCTTATGAGATCTCTATGGAGGAGGGAGGAAAGTGAACGGGGAAGCTGGAAAATAGAACTGAGATTCACCAAGTACCTTCTGCTGGCAGGCTCTCCATTGAACGCTGTGCACATGTCATTTCATTGACCTCTCCCCACAGCCTTATAAGGAAAGTATTATTGTTATTCTCATTTTACTGATTTAAAAAAATGAAGAAATAAAGCAGATGAATGCATGCATGAATGACAATGCCATTTTTCTCTGCCTTTCCATCATGCAAAGATGGCTTGCGTTCCTGAATTATAAAACATTTTTCAAAAAGTCAGAGAACAAAAAAAAATATTAAAAAGAGATTAAAGCAGTATGATTTCCAAACCATTCAGTAAATGATGAAAATAGCTTTGTTATCCAGCGCCTGTCTTCATAAAGTCATTGTTATCATGAGTTAGAACCTGCATTAACTCTGAAATTAAAATAATAGCCCCATGTGCAGCAAATTCTGAAGACACACTCTATGGTTTTCCGAGCGCCTATTAATATTCTCCTGAACTTTAGTTGGATTTGAACGGTTTACCAAAAGAGGATCCAGTTTAAGTGTTTTACTTCACAAAGAAAAAGCAATAGAATGGGGTGACTCTGAAAAGCTTCTTTTTTATATTAAGCAGGTCTGAAGTACAAACTCTAAAATGATCAGTATAATGCCTGCATTTAGGAACAGGAGGAAGGGCCTCATGCACACACCTCAGGAGGTGTATCAGTGGACAGTTCTGGAACCACTGTGCAGACTCGGCACAGTCTCCGTGAAGAACGTTGTTCACAGGTTTGGTTCCAATGACCCCAACAGCAGCAGCTGTGACAATACATTTTTAATCAAATCGAAAGGCAGACTTATAAAGAAATAAATGCTATTCAAATAAACACAATGCATTTTCCTGAAATATATTATTATGCTTTCTGGAAATTAGCCCAAAAATATAAAATAAAGAGAATTCTACGGGGATTCACTATTGAGTCACAGATCTTGAAGGCATTATCTCTGCACTAACTTCCAAGACAAATGACACTCATAGTTGGCCCTTTCTGCATGTTTCTGACCCTCTGTTCTGGGGCAGCTCACTCTGGTGGGTCCTTCAGGGGTGGAGCTTGCCATGTGGTCACAGTCTTCGGCGTTGGGCTGAGAACTCTTAGACAGTAGAGCCCGTGGTGTCTGATTAGCTCTGCCCAGCCTCATGAGGAGAAGGGCCTGGCCTGAGCCTCCTGATGTTCCAAAGATGGCTCTCCTGAGGACAAAGCAGGACGGGCTGGAGGGCAGATGCCACCGGCAGAAAGAGCTGTGGCCAGAAGGGGTTTTGCATAGTAATCCAGTACTTGGTCCATTTTCATTCTCCTGCCATTCAGAGGCCTGGCCCCCCGGGTCTGCTTTCACTGTGCTGTTAGTGTCACAGAAACAATACTTTGAATAAGGAAGAGAGAGCTACAAAGGCACAAAGATCTTTCATATTTGCTTTACACATGCCCTCCCCTGAGCTACCTGCAGACAGGTTTAATATGGGGATCTCTCACAGCAGGTGCAATAGCAGACAAGGATAGATGGGGAAAGAGAGGGAGGGAGGGAGGAGGGGAGGGAGGGAAGGAGAGGAATGAAAAGTCCCACTTCTGAGAAAAGAGTTCTTTCCAGCCAGATCAAACACAAAACTAGAGAAGCAGCAAACAGGATGATTTCTATTCTCATTCAACTCTCACAGGAGATAGGAACGCACACGCTAAAACAGCATTTGCCGGTGTAAGAGCTCACAGTTTTCCACAAAGTCTTTACCCGCAGGATTGTGCAGTTGAGTTGATCTACAAGTGGTTCATAAGGAGCTCCCCCCTCACCCCGCCACACACACCGAAAAGCCAAGTTTCATAACGCCATGACCCTGACCCCTGAAAAGCCCCCTGGAGGCTGACCGACAGGCCTCCTGCCTGAAGGTGGTTCATCCCAGGGCAGCTCGAGGCTGCACGCAGGCTCAGTGTGCTCTGGCCACAGGCAGCTGTCCAAGCCCATGCAGCTGCCCTCTTCCCCGCCCAGGTCGGGGGACCCTCCAGGCTACCTGGGGTAGCGCTCCCTCTTGGGGACCCTAAGCATCCAACAGAACTGGAGGGGCCTGTGCTGGGCAACCAGCTGGCTGGAGGGAGGGCATAGCTGGTGTTCTGTCATGGTCTTCCTTGGCCCTTTGCTCTTCCAGCTCAAAGCTTTCGTGATGGAGAAGCCGTCCCCATCTTTAGGGGGAGATCTGGTCATTAGAGCCTGGGAGGAGGAAGCCCTTCGCTTCCTGAGGACCTTGCAGCTTTGATGTCACTTAGGTTTCTGTTGAACACCTGGATTTGGAAGCAGTTGGAGGAGGGCACTTAGGGATTGGAAGTCGTCCAGGAATTTCAAGCAATCAGATGCACCTGGAATGTTAGTAGTTTAAATCAAGGTTTGACAAATGACAGCTCATGGGCTAATCCAGCCCTCGTCCTATTTTTATACGGCCAGCAAGGTAAGAGTGGTTTTTATATTTTTAAAAAGTTGTAAAACAAACAAAAAAGAATATGCAACAGAGACAGATGTGACCTGCAGCGCCTAAAATACTTACTATGTGTCCTTATGTGATTTACAGAATCAGCTTTCCAGCCCCTGGTAAATGAAGGTGCTAGAGATGATAAAATGTCTAAAGTTCACGAGGAAAGGTAAAGACACTGAATCCCTGGTGGCAAACATTCATCTTCAATGGAGAATGACACTAGCTGAGCAGGCGCATGGCTCCCCTCTCACCTGATGGTGCCCTGCCTGCTTATTATAGGGTGATGAGGGCAAAGTTTCCTAGATGGAAATTGTACAACATGGAGGGATGTGATGGACAGTTTTATGTCGACTGGGCTGGGTCATGGTACCCAGATATTTGCTCAGTCATACCTGGATGTTGCTGTGATGGTATATTTCAGATGAGATTAACATTTAAACCAGGAGACTTTGAGAAAAGCAGATTGCCCGCCATAATCTGGGTGTATCTCATCCAATTAGTTGAAGGCCTTAAGAGAAAAAAGATTGACCAGCCCACCCCACCCCCCCGGGGGAAAAGGGAATTCTGCAGCAGACAGCGTTTGGGTGGCCTTTCAGCGTCTCCAGCCCACCAACCCACCCTGCTGATTTTAGGCTGCCCAGCCTTTGCCATCACATGAATCAATTCCTTAAAATAACTCTCTCTCTCTCTCTCACACAAACACGCACACACATACACGCACATACCTACTCGTGTGTGTGTGTGTGTGTGTGTGTGTGTGTGTGTGTGTGTATTCTATTTCTCTGGAGAACCCTGACTACTACCAGGGGGCTGACCTATATACGAATCTTGATAAAAAATGCTCTCTGGTTACGAGCGAGGCCTCGGTGAGACTTGTTCCCATGGTACAAGTCCATCGAGGTCAATAAACAGCCCCAAATGTCTGCAAGTCAAACTAGACTCTTCTTTTTCTGTGTTTCCTAAGACTCCACATGGGGCTGAAGACACACAGAAGTCAGGCTCCTGGCGACCGCAACACTCTCTGTCCAGGGCTCCCCCCGCCCCGTCCTTTGGACACATCGCCAAGGCTCTGGAAGAGTACTCAGGGCAGGGCTCATATATGAGGGTCCCAAGGTTGGCGGCGGCCCTCTGGCTCTGATCACCAACTTTCCTCCCACTTAGGAGGTAGTGCAGTGATGGAGACACAACAGGGCTGGGCTATCCTAGCTCAGGAGCCCGAAAGGAGACTCTGAGGCCGAGCTTAGCAAGCAGGAGTTTTCCTGGGCAGTGCTCTTGGGGCCAACACCTTTGCTGGGCAAGTGCGGGCAGCAGGGCTGGGCAGAGGGAGCAGGTGAGCCTCGATGCCACCCCGCAGAGGCATCCGGCAATCCTGCGGGGAGCTCTGCCGCTGGGAAGCCCTTCAGAGCTGTTCCCGTTAGAGAGAGGGGCAGGCCTTCCTACCCACTCAGTGACCACTCATCTCTCTCCCCAGCGAGGCTGCCCAGGAAGAGGATGTGGTCTTAGCTGCAGGCAATTCCCAGAGAGGACTGAGCTGTGAGCCAGAAGGTGTTGGGAGAACAGGAGACTCTGTCCTGGAGGGGTGTCTGAAGGATGCAGCTGGCATTCACTACAGTGAGCTCAGCAAATAGCTTCCCAGTGGAGCCACCTTCCTTATCTGCAGCTCCACTTTCTCTGGGCTTCACCAACCTATGCAGACAGATGGGGTCCTAGCAGCAGAAATAGCCTGAATTTGCAGCACCTCCCTCAAATGAACATAACTCAAATGCCTCCAGGTCTTACCCACTGGCGTCTGTCAATGTCACATCTGTAGCACTGACCAAACCCACCATTCGTTTGATGAGCAGAGATTCCAGTGTTTGGGGTGGCAGATGAACTCTCCAGTCATTCCCTCTAGAAGCCCCTGGCAGAGTGGGCAGGGGAGAAGGTTTCACATACGATGGAACCACCACCTCTATCTCCGGTCCAACCTTCCTTCTGTTCTGTTCAGTCTCTTACTGAGCTGCCCATGGGCTACTATGAGTAGCCATGAGTATGAGTAGCCATGCCTACTCGTGCCCAATGCCTGGGCCACTTCTGACCATCTCACCCCCTTCCACCCCACCTCTGGCCAGCAGGAAATTTCCATCCTTGCCCTTCTCCTGACCAGCTCCTGCAGAAGGGTTGCTGGGTTTCAAGTGACAGCTCTCTCATTGGTGCCCCAGCCGGTCACCTTCCTGGATCACAGGCTCTTGGGGGGGGGGGGGCGTGGTCAGGCCAGCCTCAGGCCATATCTGGAATGTGTACACACATCTCGGGCCCTGCTGCCAAGGTTGATCCATGCTGCTGGACCTTTGCTACGGCCACGGTGACTTCCTCACCAAAGGCTCACTTCATCTTCCAAGTCACCCAACTTTGGGGGACCCAGTCCATCAGATCGTTCTCTATGTCTGAACCCCGATTATGAGCTGGCTTTAAGTTTTTCCCACTAGACTCTTAGCATGTGTCTGAACATTTATTTCTCTGTCCAGAACTTTCCAAGAGAGTCGAGAAGCTTCCTCTCATTTCTTGACAGTTGAAAAGTACCCATGCATGGCAAGCAGGGGAACTCTGAGGGTCTTTGCTATTTAATTCCAGAACCATACTAAGAGAATCATGACAACGCAGCCCAAAATGACAGCACACAAAACAACTGGTGTCCTTTCAAGGTCTGTTTGACAAAGGGATAGAAGAAATGCTTTTGAAATGCACCTTTAAAAGTGTCCCACCTAGGGACTTCCCTGGCGGTCCAATGGTTATGACTCCATGCTTCCACTGCAGGGGGCACAGTTTCTATCCCTGGTCAGGGAACTAAGATCCCACATCCCATATGCCGCATGGCGTGGCCAAAAAAAAAAGTGTCCCACCTACACTTGGATGATGGCCCAGCTCCACTGGTCACCCTCAGCATGATCTAGACTGGGATGACCACAGCTGTGTGGGTCAGAAGAGCTGGATTCTTACTCTGGCTTATCCTTTCTTTGCTGTGTGCACCTGTCCTACCTGGGCCTCAACTTTCTCATTTGTAAAATGGAGATACGGCAGCCTTGACTACCAGAGTGTAACCTTGGATGCCAAGTGAGGTGATGTCTGTGAAGGAATTTGTCAGGTATGAATTACACAGATGTGGAGACCAAGATGGCTGTGAAACTCACTGCCTTCATCAAGAATGCCTGGGCCGAGGAGCCAGAACGGTCTCATCCTTCACCATTTGGGCCTCGCTATAATTCTGCCCACACTCGGCCCCTACACCATGTACAATGTCTTGGTCAACCAGGCCACACCCTACAGCCACCCAGAGCTCCTCCGAGATGATGGGAACGTGCCCAGTTACCCCCAGGACACCAAGGCCCAGCTTGGAGTGGAAGGAGGAAGTGTGAGCACCCCATCCTCAGTGGCCCCTAATAAAAATGTGAAAACGGAATAAATAAATAAATTACACATAGAAAACAAACTAGTGAATATAACAAAAAAGAAACAGACTCACAGATACAGAGAAGAAACTAGTGGTTATTGGTGGGGAGAGGGAAGGGGGGGAGGGACAAGATAGGGGTAGGGGATTATGAGGTACAAACTACTGTGTATAAAGTAAGTAAGCTACAAGGATATATTGTGCAACACAGGGAATATAGCCAATATTTTATAATAACTATAAATGGACTATAACGTTTAAAAATTGTGAATCACTTTGTTATATACCTGAAACTTACATAATACTGTACATCATACCTCAATTAAAAAAACAGGGGCTTCCCTGGTGGCACAGTGGTTGAGAGCCTGCCTGCCAATGCAGGGGACATGGGTTCGAGCCCTGGTCTGGGAAGATCCCACATGCCGCGGAGCAACTGGGCCCGTGAGCCACAACTACTGAGCCTGCGCGTCTGGAGCCTGTGCTCCGCAACAAGAGAGGCCACAATAGTGAGAGGCCCGCGCACCGCGATGAAGAGTGGCCCCCACTTGCTGCAACTAGAGAAAGCCCTAGCACAGAAACGAAGACCCAACATAGCAATCAATCAATCAATAAATCTTTAAAAAAAACAGAAAAGAGAATGTAAGTTCAATGAAGATAAGGACATTTTATGCTTTACATATCTCTGTATTCTTTGAGCCTGGTAACTACCCTGTACGTAGTAGAAACTCAAATACATTCATTGAATGAAAGAAAGAAAGAAATTACACAAAGGTGGGGTCCACTTTCTAGCTTCATGGTCTAACAGCTGCAGCCACACTGGGAGGTCACTACCACACGCTGTTTATTCTCTATTCCTGAGTCCACACGTGTGGCCCTCAGCCAGAGGCAGGATGTGTACGAGCTGTATCAACACAGCCCCTCCCCGATAGGTTCCCAGATGCCCTGGTGGGGGCTGGGAGAAGACGTAGGTTTTGAAAAATCGCCTCAATAAGTTCCACCATGACCCCCCGCCTCCCAAGTTAAGCCCCCCAGGCTCAACTCCTTCAAAGAACCCACTGAGGATCAAAGGCCCTGGAATTCCCGACACCTTTAGCTCATTCAGAGCAAGAAGTTCACCAGACCTTCTTGAACTGTAAGCGATGTCAGACACAGCACCCTCCTCTGTGTTTTCCTAATGTGGGTCCTCACTCCCCAGCTCATTCGCTGGCTGCCTGGCCCATCTGGAGAGGTCTGGGGTGCAGCAAATGGTTTCCAAATGTCTGAATTTAATGAGACACATCTTTTCTAAAGCCATCCTAGAAAGAGATAGTGGCTTCCAGTGGGAGGTAAAGAGACCCCCTGGAAGCCATTAATCTTCCCACGTCTTAGGGTGTGCTAGGCAAGCAGTTTGGAAGGAGGCCAAACCCAACTGAGGACCCAGGGAGGATCACTTTGGGGTGAGCCTGGCAAGTCGACTCTCTAAGAATGTGTACCTCAGCTGTCACCAAGGCCACTGCTGGATCCCAGCTTGGGAGGGGAGAGGAGACAGGGATAAGTGTGGTGACAATCTCTCAGCGTGTTCTGCACCCCAGACCCAGCCCTGTCCAAGCTCCACCTCATCCAGTCCTCACAACAACCCGATGAGGTAGGTTCTTTTTTTTTTTTTTTTTAATTGATTTATTTATTATTTATTTTTGGCTGTGTTAGGTCTTTGTTGCTGCACGCGGGCTTTCTTTAGATGTGGCGAGCGGGGGCTACTCTTCATTGCGGTGCGTGGGCTTCTCATTGCGGTGTCTTCTCTTGTTGCAGAGCACGGGCTCTAGGCAAGTGGGCTCACTAGTTGTGGCTCGCGGGCTCAGTAGTTGTGATGCACTGGCTTAGTTGCTCCGCGGCATATGAGATCTTCCCGGACCAGGGCTCGAACCCGTGTCCCCTGCATTGGCAGGCGGATCCTTAACCTCTGCGCCACCAGGGAAGTCCCCCAATGAGGTAGGTTCTTTATTAGCCCACTTTACAGATTGGGAAGCCAAGGCTCAGGGAATGTAACTGAAGCCAATAGCCAACAAGTGTCAGGACTAGGATTTGACCCTTGCTGTCCAACCACTATGTTATGCCCCCAGAGAGAGGTTGAGGCATTGCTTCTCAGAGGAAAACTGAATGATCCCCCAGATGAGAACTCAGAAAAAGGCCTTCCTTTAGGCTTAGCAGGCGTGGGGTGAGTGGCATGGGAGTGGGTTGGGGATGTGGGGAGGAATGGGAGCACCCAGACCTGGGACAGCCCTTGGCACCTGCCTGGGCTTTGCATTTGGTGGTGAAGTCTCTGCTGCCATCCCCAGGGCTGCCCAGCCTCTCTTTCCTTGGCCTCTTCCTGTCCATCTTTTCCTCAGGGTGGGGGGTGCCCCACAGTTCAGAGCACAGCCGAGCTGGTCCTCTGGCCTCGGCATCCCGTCTCTTCTGCCCTCCTCCTTTCTCCAGGAGGAGGAAATGCCCATTTTACCTGAACACACTTGGGCATTGAGCCTCTTAGGAGCTGTCTGTGGGAGCTGCAGCCTGAAACGTGAAGTATGGGAAAGGCTGGTCCCCCACCCTGCCTCACACAGCTGCAAGTCAGTAGGAGGCCTGCTTGAGACAAGCAGCACTTTGTCATTTATTTTTCCTTTCCTCTTTTTTTTAAACACTTATATTCCATAATAGCTGGTATTCCTCAGTGTTTACTCTCATCATTATAAAGCCCTTATTCCTTAAATGTTTGCTTAACATTTTTTGCAGAGCAAAGGAGAAAGCTCCATGGGCCTCTGCAAACAGCTGCTTCCCAAAGACAAGGGAGGAAAATACCCAAAGCAGTGCTGAGGTAAAAGGGTCCGTGAGCCCTGGGAGCTTCTCCTGGCAGTCCGAGGGCTGTGGCTCATTGCCAAGGCCATAATATGGCTGCCTTTAGAGCCCACTCACTGACCAGTCTCTGGGGCCCAAGAAGGCCATGGAGGTTATGACAAAAAAGTCATCTCGGGACTTCCCTGGAGGTCCGGTGGTTAAGACTCCACGCTTCTGGACTTCCCTGGTGGTGCAGTGGTTAAGAATCCACCTGTGGGGCTTCCCTGGTGGCGCAGTGGTTGAGAATCTGCCTGCCAATGCGGGGGACATGGGTTCGAGCCCTGGTCTGGGAAGATCCCACATGCCGCGGAGCAACTAAGCCCGTGTGCCACAACTACTGAGCCTGCGCGTCTGGAGCTTGTGCTCCACAACGAGAGAGGCCACGATAGTGAGAGGCCCGCGCACTGCGATGAAGAGTGGCCCCCACTTGCCACAACTATAGAAAGCCCTTGCACAGAAACGAAGACCCAACGCAGCCATAAATAAATAAATAAATAAATAATTAAAAAAAAAAAAAAGAATCCACCTGTGAATGCAGGGAACACGGGTTTGATCCCTGGTCCAGGAAGATCCCACATGCTGTGGAGCAGCTAAGCCCATGCGCCACAACTACTGAGCCTGCGAGTCACAACTACTGAGCCCGTGTGCCACAACTACTGAAGCTCCTGCACCTAGACCCCGTGCTCAGCAACAAGAGAAGCCACTGCAATGAGAAGCCCGCGCACCGCAACGAAGAGTAGCCCCCACGCACCGCAACTAGAGAAAGCCCGCGCGCAGCAACAAAGACCCAACGCAGCCAAATTAATTAATTAATTAATTTTAAGAAAAGACTCCATGCTTCCACTGCAGGGGGCACGGGTTTGATCCCTGGTCGGAGAACTAAGATCTTGCATGCTATGTGGCATGGCCAAAAGAGAAAAAAGAAAAAGAAAAAAGAAAATGGGAGAAAACAGTTTCTAATTTATTTAAAAAAAAAAGAAAGAAAGAAAAAGAAAAAAGGTCATCTCACCTTCCACCCAGAAGCATTCAGTGGGATGTGCCCACAGTGCTGGAACAGTTCAAATGATCCACACCCCAGTGGGGCCTCCGAGCTCAGGCCCCAGCAGGGTAGAAGTTTCTTTGGGGAGCTCTGAGACCAGGATTGGCTCCAGAATAGCCAGATAGCACCCCCAGCCAGGCATCTCCAGCGACTTCTTGGCAGGTCAACTTCATGGTCTCTCCTGTGGTCCCTTCTCCTTGAATTAACGCCTTAAATTTTCAAAACTCCTTGTGATTTTCAAAACACTTTCACACACATTTTTTATTTGATCCTCACATTACCCTGGAGGAAGGCACCTGGCAGATGAGTAACTGAAGCATTGGAAGCTTAATGGCTTGCCTAAGGTCACTTCGTGTTATGGACTGAATGTCTGTGTCCCCTTCCCTCAAATTCATATGAGGAAGCCCTACCCTCCAATGTTAGGTATTTGGACATGGGTCTTTGGAAGATATTACATTTAGATGAGCTCATGAGGGTGGGGTCCTCATGATGGGATTCGTGCCCTTATAAGAAAAGGTACCATAGAGCTTGTTTTCACTTTCTCCCCCCATGTTCATGCTCACACACACAGGGAAGAGGTCATATGAGCACGCAGCAGGATGGCGGCCATCTGCAACCCAAGGAGAGAGCTCTCACCAGAAGCTGACCATGCTGGCACCTTGATTTTGGACTTCCAGCCTCCAGACTGTGAGAAATAAATGTCTGCTGTTTAAGCCATCCAGCCCATGGCATTTTGCTACAGCAGCCCGAGCAAGTAATACATACACTTGGCTTCTAAGATCCTGTTGGAACACCAAGGTCTATGGCCTCAACACCTCTCAGTGAATGGTCCCATTCTCCAGCTCCTAACCCCAGAAAACTGGATGCCATCCTGATTCCTCCCCTCCAGTCACCTCCAACCCACCATTCTACCCTAAATATCTCTGCAGCCCAACCCTGACACTCTGTCCCTGTAGCCACTGCCTCCATTCAGGTCTTTATTTCTCACTTGGATGAATGTAATGCCCTCCTCCCCATTCTCCACCTGGCACGCAGAACACACACACCTGGTTATGATTCTCCTCCAAGTCACCTTTTAGTGATCCCCCATGGCCTTCAGGGTCAAGCCCAAGCCCCTGGCACCTTCAGGGCCCTCATGGGTCACCTGATTCCTTCTGAGCAGGCATGCTGTTCCCAGGGCTGGGCATGGCACCCAGCTCCAGCCCACCACCCCTCAGAACCCTGCTGGATGACTCCTAGTTACCCCTCAAGATCAAACTCAGCCTCACCTCTTCTGGGAAGCCTTCCCAGAGTCCCCTAGTCTCAGTCAGGGGCTCCCAAAGCCCCAGGTGCCTCCTCTCATCATGAAGCTGCTCCTCCTGGGATATTCCTGTGTGCCGATCCTCTGCCCCTCCCACTGGACTCTGAGTTCCATGGGACACAGGACTGAGGTCTAACCTCCATACTACCTGGCTCTGGCTTAGGATACAGTTTTTGAGGGAGTGAATAGGTCCAAGGACTTCCGTTGGATTCCTGAGATGCAGACTCTGTTTAGGATAGGATTTTAGAATCCCTTCTCCAAGTCTGTTATCTTCACTCTGTCTGGCTCTAAACTTGGCTTCTTTGAAAAAGTGCCCATGCTGATTCCAGCCAGGCTTCCCAGCTCCCAACTGCCTCATCCTCACCTCCACCCACACCCACCCACCTCCAGGGGTGAAACGGTACACAAAGGCAGAACCAGGTGCCACCTGAGAAACAGTCCCGAAGATACGTCCCAGGCACCTGCTAGTTAAAGGACATTCAGCCTCCTGGAGGAGGGGACAGAGACAAGGGATAGAATACAACTGTTTTGCCTGTTTGGGGGTTGGGGGCAGGGGTGGGTGGGTAGTGTATACTTACTTCTGCGGTGACTGTATGCGGGTAAATGGACAAGGTCTGTCGTCTGTTTAGGGACCTGTTTGGTATTCTCCCAACCCTACACCCATTTTTCTTTTCTCTTTTGAATGTACTTTTTTTTTTTTAAACCAAGGTTGTAGAATTCCAAATTTTTTTTCAACCTTAGAAACTGAAGTAGAATGCCCTCAAGTGGATGGATTTTAGTCCTTAGAGAGTCAGTGTGTGTGTTGCTGCTTATTTAAATACAGTTCAGTTGGAGCCCCAAGAATGCCAAGGTCCTCCCTATGCTTTCTAGATGCCCTCCTTCTTCCTAAAACCAGGAGAGGTGAGCACCTGAGCAGGGAATCTCAGGTGACTTAATTTAGCTCACCGGTGCCTACTCTGAAGAGCTGGGTGTCCGTTCTTGAAGAAACAAACTCACTGGAAGGGCATGTTTTCTTATTATATACTAATAACTTCTTATACTAATTTGTACCAGAAGTTCCTTGATTGTGACTTATGCCAAGTAATTATGAAGATTTTTTTTTTCTGAGTATTGCATGAAGGCTACCAAGTTGGAATAGGCAAGTCCTGGATGTGAAAGCTTTAATTTATCTACCTCATTCATGTGTTATTTTTGTAGCTATAGTCTCTATTTTCTTATTTGATGACCGCTGAAGTGTTCCTAGGCCCTGTCGTAAACCTAAGAGTTAACGTATTGGTGGGAGCCGCTGGAAGTTCAAGATGTTGTTGTGATTCTTTTTTTCTTAATCCCCCTTTTGTATATGTGATATTAAGCAGACGATGAGGCGTTACTCTTGAGGATTTAACAAGGAAGGAGAAAGAAAGACCCACATTTCTGGGTGAAGTCTTTGCCCCTCTATGTGGAGAAGTCGATTGCGACTGTTCTCAGGTCTGTCTCTCAGTAATTGCACCTGACTTTAGGATGCCCAAAAAATTTTTTTTTGTTTTGCCAAGTTGTGCCTTTCCTTCTGGAATTGTAAGTGAACACAATAATAGTACCTGTTTACACTGTGAAGTGGATATTGTTACAGAAAATATACCAGAGGCTTTCTCACTTGTTAAGCTAATAATGCCTTGTGAATGTATGATCTACGGAGAAATCCCTGTAGTTTTTACCTGTTGATGCTGTCTGTTGGAGAATAAATTTTGGATGGTTCTTTTTTTCACACAAAAGAAAAAAAAAAAAAAAAAAGGCTCAGGCCCCTTGGTCCTAGGGGCCTGAGCAGACCCCTAGGACCAAGGAAGTGGCACAGGTGGCCGTGTCAGAGGCTGTGACCCCTATTTGTGGTTCTACTCTACTCTGCGGAGTTGAGGCTGGGAAGCATCTGTGTAGGCGGGGTCTACCTTTCCCAGTCTCCCGAGCATCTTGGAGGGGCCTGTGGCTGGGCTCTGACCTACAGAATGTGGTCAAAGTGGGGTTCATGGCTTCCAGGCCTGGCCCCTACCAGCCTCCTGCAGGATCCTCCACTTCCTTGGGGCTTCCTGGGAGCTGTCCTTGCAGGATGGCAGTGTTACCCTCAGCCCAGGCCCTGAATGGGACTCTACTCCCCCTCCCGCCACTGCCAACTGTACTTCATGTGAGCAAAACAGAAACTCCTTTTGTGTTAAGCCCCCGAGATCTGGGGCTTATCTGCCATTCACGCAGTGGGAAAGCCAGAGCCAGGCAGACAAAAGTGCTCGTGGGATCAGCCACAGCTCCTGGAACGAATCGGAGTCTGCATAAGAGCCAGTGGGTGGGTGACTCCGGGGTGGGAATACCTGGTCCAGGTCCTGCCTCTACCGTTTACTGAAAGGATGTGCTTGGGCCAGTCGCTTGCCCTCTCTGGGCCTCAGTTTTCCTCTGTGACATGGGGATTAGTCTTAGTACACACCTCAGAAGGTTGTTCTAGAGGATGCCGTTGGAGACTTACCCTGTCCCTCCTTCCGAAGCTGGGCTGCTAACAGCTCCCAGCTGTACCCTTCTCTGTCCCCCTTCAGCCACCTCCTCACCCAGAGATTCCTTCGAGGTTATACCCCTGCTCCCCACCCGGGGTCGGGGAGAGTCAATCCGAACAACAATTGAGGAGAACAAAACCCTTGCCTCAAAGCAGCAACTCTGCGATGTCAGAGCTTCTGTGGTATCAGGCTGCGGTTACACTCCAGCAAGACCGCCCCCGGGCTTCCCCTCTTCCCCTGCCCCATCCTTGCTTCCCTCTCGTCTACGATAGTGCCCACTCATTAAATCACCTGCCTAAGAATCCTCATCTCAAATCTGCATCTGGCCAACCCTCTCTAAAACAGTTGTGAGATTATGCGGGTCAAACAGTGCCTGGCATACGGCAGGATCTTACGAGAAGGAAGCGAGCGTGATTACTATTCCTGCCAGAGCCAGTGCTGGTAGGGCCAGCCCACAGCTGCAGAGCCGCGGCCTCAGGCTATGACGGCACTAAAATGCACCGCCTGCCCTGCCCTGAGCTCACCCCACCAGGCCCAGAGGAGGTAATTCAAGCAGAGAAGCTGAGTTTGTACACAGTTCACAGCCCCCAGTGCGAGGGGTCGGTGAAATACTACCCATGGCAGCTCTCTTGTGAATATAGAGCTCTGATTGTTCCAAGTAACCAGGAACATTCCTTTGTAATAAATAAGCTGTCAGCAAGAAGGAACAGAAAGTCTGGAAACCTGGATGACCGGGCACAAAGCTGATCTTATGAATAGGCAACCAAGTATGATTTGAGAGACGCCAAAAATCTCAACTTTCTAAACTCACAGCTTGTCCCAAAGCCCCTGCCCTCCCCAACCAAGGTTCCTGAAATGCCCCCATTCAAAATGCATTCCTTAGAGTTTTGAGCACAGGTTTAGAGTCAAATGGACTTTGGGGGTCTGTGACCCACAAGAGAAGAAGTGTCAAATTCAAGCCTACGTCTTAAGCAGAGCACGACTGGGTATCAGAAGTCTCCAGGTGGTGCCAGGCGGTCGGTGCCTCCTCCAGGTGCGTACCACACTTAAGTGGTTTTGTTCCATGAAAACGATCAACTGCCAAGTTCACAGACACAGAAAATAGTATGGTGGCTGCAGGGACTGGGGGAGGGGAGAGTGAGGCGTCGTTTAATGGGTACAGGGTTTCAGTGTGGGACGTGAAAGAGTTCTGCGGATGGATGGTGGTGATAGTTGTACAACAATGTGAATGCATTTAATGCCACTGAACTGTACCCTTAAAGATGGTTAAGATAATAAATTTTAGGTTATGTACGTTTTTCCACAATTTAAAAAAAAACAACAAAAAACCACTACAATCAGCCAAAGACAAAGGTAGCTTTGATGCTCACTGTGTTGAAAAGGTTGAAGGGCCCTGGCCCCGAGCTCCCAAAGGCCTTGAGGGGCAGCCCCTGAACCAGGTGCTGGGCCAGGCCTGCCTCCCCAGGGCGTGTGCAGTGCAGGGTGGGGGGCCGGGACAGAGCAACAAGTGGGGAGGGGAACACAAGCCCTGCGCTCCCAGAGAGCATCGGGAAACCCTTCCACACCTCCCACGTTTCAGATGAAACAAGGCAGATGTGCTGCCGGATGAAAAGGAGAGGCTCTGGGGGCTTGGCTTCCTGAGTCTCTGCAAGGACCACTGAGCGTGGCGCCCGTGGGTAGGTCCGGGCCAGGCGGGCTCTGATAGGCAATCAACGAACAAGCATTTCCGGGGCTGCACCAGAGCACTGGGGATGCAAAGATGAGTGAGAGCCTCTGTCCTGCCCTGGATCCCAGGGGGAAGCCTGACAGGTGAATGGGCAGGTACAGCCTTGTGTGGTGGGGATTCGGGTGAGGGACCCATTCAGGGTAGGGGTGTGTTGAAGGAGTTGGGGAGAGTATTTGAAGGGAATTGGGGGCCAGGGAGTAGGCTCCCAGGTCAGGGGGGAAATCCATGCAGACCTCTCACGTTCTCTCCACCCCGCTCCTCATTTGTCTGGGGTCCTGCTGACAGACTACAAGCTAAGGGAAAGACAGACTGAGGCCTTGATGGTCCACTTGGTTGCCCCCTTAAGAATTCGCCACATTATTACTAAGACCGACTTGGCAAGAAAATGAAAGCTCTCTTGGGGCCAGGTGGGCATGGGGGACAAATTCCCCATACAACGAAGAACGTGTCCTGGGTGCCCTCCACCCTCACCCCCCCTCCGCCATGAGAGAGGGACAGAGGGTGGCCGTGAATGATGCCAAGCAGTGTGCCTTTGTTTCTGCGGCATGTGGTTTCCAGGGAGACCAGGGTCACTGCCTACGGGTAAACACCCACCCACACAGCTTGAGAACAGGATGTATCCTCCAAGCCCTCCTGCGATGGAGGCCTCAACTACTTATATCCATAATTGTGTCCCCATGGGGATTTCAGGTGATGATCTGACCCAGACATCCAAAGGATAGCAATGGACGCTTCTGGAGACGAGAAGCCTCCTGCCCTGCGTCACGTCCTAGGCCCTGCTCTTTCTCTCTGTCTGTCTGTCTGTCTCTCTCGACCATCTCTTGGCTGGTTCTGAAGTTAAGCAGGGAAGAGAGAAGGGTTGCACCCTGATGCCCTGGAACCTTCCTCACGGCTCCTGTTGTGTATCTTCCTTTCCCAGGGGGTTCCTGGTGTGTGACTTTCAGGACCACGGGGGAAGGATGTGATCTCTCCTTCTGAAACTGCTGACTTTAGCCTGACTCCTCTGGCTACGAGTCCAACCCTAGGGACGGTGGGGGGAAGGGGAGAGGGGGTGGAGAAATGAGGGGCGAGGCAGTTGTCGTGCATTTATTGCACGTCTGTGAGCGCTGCACACGCTCCCTCATCCTCACGCCACCCTGGAGGCTGGGGGTGTGCACCCTTGTTAGACTGCGAGGAAACCCACACGCAGGGCGTCCCTTGACCACATCCTCACCGTTAGGAAGTTGGGGGCAGGGCCCTGCTCAGGTCTGGCTGAATTCAAAGCTCTTAACTCGCTAAAATATACTGTCCCCTGAGACAGGGATGGACGTTCTCTGAACACCTAGCAGAAACCAAATTCAAGTGGTTTTGGGGGTGTTTTGTTTTTCAGTAAACATAACACCCCGCTGCCTTGCGGAGACCAGACAGACACCCCTCCGGGTCTCCCAGTCCAGTAGACACGCTAGTCTGTGTGTCCTCTCTTTGTCTCTCTGTCTCTTTCTCTCCCTGTCTCTCTCTCTCTCTGTGCCTCCTTCCCCCTGTATCTTTCTGTCTCTGTCTTTCTCTCTCTCTATTTCTATCCCTCCCTCCCTTCCCTATTCACCCTCATCAAGTTTGATTTCCCCAGTAGACAGCTTTCCAGCTGTAATAATATAGTCCATCTTCTGGAGCTTAAGGCACTTTTACATATTATCTCATTTGTCTTCGCAGCATCTCTGTAAGGTGAAGTCTTGACAGAAATAGTGAAACAAGAAACGAGAGCTATAATAGAACTTACACAGTGTTCTGTACCAAAGCAGGGAGGTGCTGGGGGTCCATGAGAATACCCACTGGGCCTGGCATATGAGGCTTCGTAGCCACCTGCATCTAACTCCTCCAACAAGCCAGGAAGTGGGTCATTTTAAGAACAGAAGATGTGCTATGGAATCAACGTGAAGGAAGGAATTAGCTCTGCCTGGAGCATACTCTCTGAAATGACCATGTGACATTTGTGCTCAGCCTTCAAGGATGGGTAGGATTTTTCTAGGTCAACTACAGGAAGAACAAGAATGATCTGGAACAGAGAGGTGCCAGTGTCCTGGCTCGTTTGGGCTTGTGGGACTGGATAACCAGGTGCCTGATGTGGGCAGTGGAATAAAGATGAGATTCCAGAGGCCACGGTGATTTTCCCTTGGGCCAATGCTGTGAGTATACCAAGGGGTTTAGGAGACAGTCCTAATTGGGGAAATAAGATCAGTAGACATTGAACCATTGGAGCCATTGCCTTAGAGGATGTAGCTCTAAGTCCAACTGAAATAACATTCCAAAGAAAGGAAAGATCAAGTATGGGCAAGGTAAGTCCAAGAAGTCATCACAGGAGAGGGAGGAGGTGAACTGGGGGGAAAGGGAAGTATTTAGGGAGGCAAAGAGGAGAGGGACCTGTGGGGAAGCCAGATGGAAGGTCGGGGTGGGAGCCCATTAGGCCTCTGTCCTCTCAGCGTCACATTTGTCCCCAGACCGCCCCCCTTTCCCATCACCCTGCCCTGCATGATCCTGACTTGATCCACGGGTTGACACTTTGGGGGGAATATAATGGGTCATTATATTGCTCTCTTTTTTACGTGAAAAGTCTACCACGGCTCCTTTTTTGGTTGAAAGTAAGTAAATCAAGGGGCATGGGGTATCCAGTTCCCTGAGGGGGAGGATGGAAATGTTGTCAGCCCCTGAACTGGATTTTCTGCCTGCCTAGTCCTTTCCATTGGCAAATTCAGGTTCCAGGTTTGTTTCTCATGCCTGGAACCTCTAGAGAGACACTGGCTGGCCCAAGGGACTCTAGGGAGATTGAAGCATATTGGTCCTCAACAATCAGTTTTTGAACGAATGAGTGAGTGAATGAAGGAATGAATGAGAACCCGAACTCCCTTTCCTTTCCCTTCCATCACCCATTACAGGCAGCTCACCAGGGTCCTGTGTCTGATATTTGTCATTCCTTGGTATCTGCGGGGGACTGGTTCCAGGAACCCCACAGATACCAAAATCCACGAATGCTCAAGTCCCTTATATAAAATGGTGTGGTATTTGCATAAAACCTACACATCCTCCCGCATACTTTAAATCATCTCTAGATTACTTATAATACCTAATACAACATAAATGCTACATAAATAGATGATCCAAGCAGAAAATTCAAGTTTTGCTTTTTGGAACTTTCTGGAACTTTTTTCTCTCCAGTATTTTCGATCTGCCGTTGGTTGAATCTGCCAGTGGAGAACCTGCAGATACAGAGGGTCGGCCGTACTCAACTTTGGCCAAATGCTGTTCTAAGTACCTTATTCATATTCTCTCTCACTCCCTCGACATCCCTGAGTATGTTCATGCACATCTGACAGCTGAGAAAATGGAGGTTCAGGGAAGTTGTTAATAATACCAATGATAGGGGCTTCTCTGGTGGCGCAGTGGTTGAGAATCTGCCTGCCAATGCAGGGGACACGGGTTCGAGCCCTGGTCTGGGAAGATCCCACATGCCGCGGAGCAACTAGGCCCGTGAGCCACAACTACTGAGCCTGCGCGTCTGGAGCCTCTGCTCCGCAACAAGAGAGGCCGCAATAGTGAGAGGCCCGCGCACCGTGATGAAGAGTGGCCCCTGCTTGCCGCAACTGGAGAAAGCCCTCGCACAGAAACGAAGACCCAACACAGACAAAAATAAATAATTTAAAAAAATAATAATAATACCAATGATAATAATAATGTCAATGATTGCTGACTCTCACTGAGCACTGAATATGTGTCAGGCATTGTCTAAATGGTATAAACACATTATCCCATTTAACCCCATAGCAACACTATGAGGTAGCCATTTCGAAGATAAGGAAACCATGAAAGAGCTAAGTGATGCAGCAAGTTCACACAGCAACTGAATGAATGAAGGAGAAGATGAATGGACACAAAGAAAGCAGGTGGGATCTTAGTTTCCCGACCAGGAATCAAACCCACGGCCCTTGCATAGGAAGCTTGGAGTCTTAACCACTGGATCACCAGGGAAGTCCCATCACTTTTCTTTAAATAAATAAATAAATAAATAAATAATATAAAATAAAAAGAAAAAAAAAACCTTACCTGACATAATAGGATAACATATATAAATTGCCCAATTGTCCAAAACAATCTTACTCAAAAAATACTAGCTTCCTTCCCTATCTATAAAATAGAACTAGTCTTGCCTGCCTCTCCCTACCTTACAGGGGTTGGGTGCCAGTGAGACGAGGTATCAAATATGAAGACATTCTGTGACCTATATCTCTATGGGACACAGCTTCCCCCCATCATTCTCCTGGGGAAAGTGCGACGTTGATTTCCCAGCACTCGCTGGCCTCCCGTGGCATGTGTCAATGACTTAGGACCCAGCGTGATGATTTTGCCAGTGGGCTCCAAAGCAGACAGGTCAGTGAGGCCTCTGACATCTTACACTCCCGTCTGCCTGATGGTAAGTGAGCTGCCTTTAGTTCCAAGTAAAGCTCAGGAGAGGGGACGGACCACCTCCGTGCCCTTCGGGGAAGGACTAGGCCCCAGGAAGGCAGCCCAGCTGACCAGATGTCAGAGTGCAGAGTCCATGAACCAGACGGGAGCAGAAGGGAAAGCCTCTCTAAAGACCAGCGCCCCTACCAGAGACGGCTGGAGGCTGAGCTTCCCAGCAGCCCACGGTGGAAGGGAGGCTCTGAGCAGAGCACCCGGTGCTGCGGCCCCTGGGGAAGCTGGGGTCCAGGGACAGGTCCTGGGAGGCTGATGAACACCTAAGATGGCCCAGGTGTGAAGACAGGGCCACGCTTGGGGGCTGTGGAACAGGATGGTGGACGGGGTGGGTGGCTGGATGGGAAGGAGATTGGGCCCAAAGTGCAGAGCAGGAACCAGAAAGCCAGAGGGCGTGAGGCCAGAGGCGGAGCAAGCTCAGAGAGCTGCACCCACCTCCTGACCTTCCTGACCCTCTTTCTGACAGCCAGCCCCACAACCAGACAAAGGCACTCACCCTCTCCTCTTAGCCCCATTTCCACATTAGAAAGCCCGAAAAAACATCAATTATCTGCTTCCGTTTTAGAAAGTCTTTAAATAATTAACGATTACGGGATGGCTTTGAACTCCTAAGATAGGAGCTGCTATGGTAATATTATTATTGTTTTGAAAAATAATATGTCTCCAATCACTAGCTGTTGCTAAAGGGTCTGTTATCTTACCCTTGGGGGTAGCTGTTTGCAAGCTGATTAATTAGAACTCCATTTTTCAGACTTTTTAATTTAGATGTTAATAAATTCAATACTTTTATCCATTTGTTGTCCCAAATAAGATCCTTTGGGAATAACTTCTCATTTACGATAGTGACCTGAGCAAGACGGCTCATAAAACTGTATTAGGAATGCCTTCGAGAAACGATGAAAATTGCATTATGAATATACAGTCCTCTTGCAGGCCTCCAAATTACTAGACCCATGACACAGCCCAAACTCCACCATTAAGTTGAATTAATATTCCTGTAAGAACCGTAATCCTTACACAGTCTGATTTTCTGTTTAATTTCTCAACCCAAGCATACTGACTTTTCCATTTAATTAACTTTGCCTCAATCTTTACCCAAAGGAAAAATAAGATACAGAAGCAGAGGGAAAATGACTTCAATTGCGTCTCTCTGCCCTTCCGCTCAGAGGCTGCCCCACTCCACGCTCTGGGCTGAGAGGCAGCCCACCTGGAAGGAGAGACACGGCCCTCATCCATCAGGGGACCTGGGGACCTGCACAGGGGGCAGGGAAGAGCCCATGTGACATTGGGCACCCTTTCTCAAGATGAAGGTGCCTGGAGATGACACCCAGGACAAGGGGTGTTCAGAGATTTGGGGGAAGAGAGGGCTTCTGCCCATCCAGGAGGGCCAGCTCCCAGCCCTGATGGAAACGACAACCAGCAGCCTCTCTGGGTCTTGGGGCTCTGTCTTGGGGCTGCACAGCAACACAGAACTGCTCTAGATATTTACCGCAGGGTGTAATCTTTCTCAAAAAGCCCCGTTGAAGAGAACCCCACCCGTCCTCTGGGCAGCACGGTCTAGCCCCAAACTCTGCAGGGAGCCACAGCCTGGTCCTTGCACTCGCCGTCTCTCCCACCCTCCCCTCTTCTCTGCCCTGCTTCTCCTTTCTGCCACCTGGCCTCTGCTTCCCTTTCCTCCCTCACCTGCTCCCACTCACCCTGCGGGCTCTCCTCAAAGTCTTGTTTCACACTCCCAGTAGACCGTAATCGCCGAAACAATAGTAAAGATTCACCCATCACTCCTCAGTTACTTCAGGGTGATCAGAGGCAGTGGAACTACCCCCAAACCACATCTGGAATGTGGGAGGATGGTTTCATAAGCTGTAGCCCCAGCCACGCCTCTGTCAGCTGCTATTCGAATGAACCTCGTTCCGCGAGCACGGTCCCTGGCGTGAGGTGGGTGCTGTGTGGGAATGAGTAGGGTTGCGGTGACACACGCCTGTCCCCCCATGGAGTGCCACAGTGGCGGGCAGGGCTGGAGACGGCTCTGCCCGGCTAAGCCTTTCCTCACGGCTAGCTTTACTGGGGAGGCAAAAATGGCACCAACAGACCCAGGATGGGTGGATGGAAACATTTCCCTTCAAGAGGGAGCAGCCTACTCGGACCGTATGCTGAGAAGAGAGGTGAGAAAAGAAATCCCCCCGGATCCAAACACAGAACAAGCAGTCCGTGTGCGTGGAACAGGCAGCTCTGAACCCCAGTCACGGGGTAGCTTCCCTCGCGCTGTGTGTGCAGGTCCTGCTTCCTCGTGTCTGGGTGAACCGGTAACACCTATGTCCCGCGGCCACCCCCTTACAGCCCCCATCATGTCACACCGGGGGCCCAGCCTCTGTGCTCACCTGCCTCCCGTCTCCCTTCTGTTACCGACCCAGGTCCTTGGACTCTTCAATCACTAGAAATCGGTAAGAGTCCAGACGAGAAATCCAGGTAAGGCGGTACAGGGAGCAAAAACAAGTAACAGGTGCCCTCGCCCGCTCCCTGAGGAGGGTGCCAGCTGGCTCCTTAGACGGAGTTACGACAGATGCAGGTCCCTGGGTTGGGCAGGAGGCGGAGCTTAGGTGGTCTGCCCACCCCCTTGGCGGTGCTGTGTGCAAGGATCATGCGCGGTCCCCTGCTTTTGCTCCTGGCACTCAGAAGTGACAGTTGATTTGTGGCCTTTTTGTATCTTATTGCTTATAGTTGCCCCAACTGCGCATACCTGCAGTTATTTTTAGTTTCTTTGTATTTTGTTGCTGGAGGAGACGTTTGTCCAGGTGCAAGCACTCTGGTAAAGGGTCCCAGGTCTCAGGGCCCACGGCCTGTCTCTCTTCCACTCCCACAACGTTCTCAACTGTATCCACAGAATCTGACCCAGGGTGGGAAGAGTTCATTTATGTTTTCCCCCCATCACCAAAGCAGAGAGGAGCCTGGCTGCACCAAGGTGAGAGGAGGTACAGCAAGGGGTTAAGCCTGAAACCTGGCCCTGCCACCTTCCAGCCATGTGACCATGGGTGAGATACTCACCTCCTCTATACCTCAGTGTTCCCCTCTATAAAATGGGGCTAAAAACAATGGATTGCTTTTGTACAGATTAAATGACTTAATATGTATAAATTGCTTAGAACATTGTCTGCACACAGCAAGTTCCATGTAGGTGTTTGCAATTATTGTTAATAAGATGTTTAACCCCTTGAGGGTAGGGACTGTACTACTTTATCCCCAGATGTACTGCATCCCCAGATCTCCATCCAGTTTGTGGAACATAACAGCAAAATCATCTGGCGGAAAGGCATGGGAGAGAAACGAAGTTAGACTCAAGTCCCAGCTGTGTGATCTTGGATGAGTTATACGTTACAATGACATTCATTTTCGTGAAAAGCTTGCAAGTCTGATACGAGGATTGGAATGATGTTCGTAAAACCCTTATTAGCATAGTGCCTGGTGCTTCAGGACACTGGATAAATTGGTGGCCGTAATCTTTGTTGTTATTGCTGAATAAATGAGCACAGAGTGAGCTGCAGTCCCTCCAAGGATGGAATTACATCAGTAAATCTTCAGGAAACCTGCATCCCCATGGGTGGGCCCAGCTATATAAATTGCGGGGTCCAGTGCAAAATGTAAAGGTAGGGCCCCTTGTCCAAAAATGATTCAGTATTTCAAGATGGTGACAGCAGAGCATTGCACCAAATATGGACCCTCCTTAGGGCACAAGAGTCATGCCCATGGGACCTGACCAGGACTAGTTTCAGCCGAAGGGACCAAGGCCCTCTTATTTTGTAATCAAGAGTCTCGGCCCAGAGAATTCGGGGGCCTCGTGTCACTTCTCTTTTGGATCACTCAGCTGGGCGAGGCCGAGAGCTCAGAGCTCCCAAGGCCAGGCCAACTGTCCTCAATGACTATCAATTCCCAGCAGGGGCCCGAGCACTCCCTCCTGCAGCTGAGACCTCAGCTCGCAAAACGTGAATGACTCAAGGCCATCCCTTATCTTTGATTAAGTGTGGACAAAAACATGTACATGGTACCTGCAGCCGACTGAATTACTGGCCCTAATCCCTCACCGCCCCTGCCCGCACCACCACCCCCCCGCCTCCCCCCAGCCCCCGCCAGCGTATTGACCTCCACAGTAAGCTGGGTGCACCTCACTGCCCCTTGACTTTCGGCACGTCCATGTTACTTGCTTTGGTCAATGGGAACAGCTGGGCTTGCCCTCTGGCACACCTGCCTGTCACCATGGGAAGAACACAGCCTGCGTGGCCCCTGTCTCAAGGAAGAGGAGAGACACGTAAAGCAGACCTGGACCCACCTCACAGTCTGCAGTCAAGCCCAGCTAAACGCACCCGAGATCAGCTGAACCCATCCAACCTGTAGACCCATAAGCGAGAAATATATACTCCTTGTTTTGGGCCAGTAAGCTTGGGGTATTTTGTTAAGCAGAGTCACTGTGGCAATAGCTGGTTGATATAGTACCTTGCAACCCAAAGAAACTGTCACTCATCCCCCAGACACTTATTGAATGGCTATAATGTACCAGGCACAACTTCTGGGGGTTTGAAAATGAAACACACACACACACACACGCACACACACACACATCCTCCACCCACAGTCAAGTAACCATTTTGAGGAGAGAGCAAACCTGTGTAGCCATTACATGGAGTGAGCAACTCTATTTTTATCTCCCAGTTTTATGCAAACGTATTCCTGGAAGCCCATTTTCCCATGGCAGGCCCCATGGCTCTCCTGGTCACTCCTGCATAATACAAGAGTTCTCCAGTCCTCACAATCACAAGTCTTGGTTTAATAATTAAAATTCCAGCCCAGAGGAATAGTCAAGACTCCACTCTTGATCCAAGCTGGAGACCCCTCCCTCCACTCCCGGATCTCATGCCTTGGAGGCAGCGAGGCTGGCTGGGTGGATGTGGTCACGGTCTTCTCTAGCCCCCCAACCATGGGCTTCTACTCCTCCTGTCCAGCTTTAGACCCACTGGAACTGGACTGAGGTGGGGGAAAGAGAAACATGGAGTGGAGAGCAGAAAGTTCTCCCTTGACTGGCACTGCTGGGTGATCTAGCACCAACTTCCTCTTAAGTGAGGGAAGATTCTTGTCTCATGTGCATTTATGAGGGCACATCTGGAGACACCCTCAAAACTGGGGCTCTCTTGCCATCAGTTCCCTTGACCTGTGTCAAAGTACCTCTATTCATGTTGGTTCCTTACTCTTTCCTCAGCCTCTAAGCTATCAGTGATCCCTCCAGCTCCTTTCAGCTGTATCTCTCTGACCCTCCAGGTGACCCTCTAGGACAGGTCCTAAGATGGCCCACACTAACCCTCTCTCACACATGGTCCAAAGTGGTCCATGGGCATCACCCTGCACCCTTTGACCTGACAGATGCCAGGAGAGCAGGCCAATCCCGGTGTGGCAGAAACTTCTGCCTTGCTCCTCCCCTCACAAAGCTGCTGGTGAGCCTGTCTCTCACCTTCTAGATTTTTCAGGGGGACTCAGACCATGGACCGCTGTGTCCCCCAAACTAAAGGAGATCCATATTGACCTTTCTGGGTGATGTATTTAAAACTCTTCCATCTTGACTTGAGGTGAAGGAGGATATACTGTCCATGCCCTCTATTGGTCATGGTTTTCAGATAAGAAAATAGAAACCACTTGTTATTTTAGTGAAAAAAGGGTGAAAGAGTGAAACTTCCCTTGTCATCAATACTCTGTGTGTGTTGTCACACATGCCAGGAGAGTAATGCATCCTGACTCCATGGGGAGAAGAAAATGAAGAGTCCACACTTGGAAATTTCCTGGGCTCTGCAGCATGCCTCTCTTCCCTTGGATGATTTTAATCTATACCCTTTTCCTGTAATAAACCACATTTGTGAATAAAACAATGTAAGTGAGTTTCTGTGAGTACTTCTAGTGAATTATCAAAATTGAGGGTGGTTTTGGAACCTCCTGAACTTATAATTGGTGTCAGAAGTGGGAGCAGTCTGATAGACTGTCCTCTCTAACTTCCCAGTTGGCTAACTTTTGCAGAAATCAGGTGCTGGTCAAATTCTTGGAAGGGCCAGAGGAGAGAGATTCAGGAGTGCCTCTCTAGCCCACCATAGAATTTCAGATTTATCACCATGGCAGTGATCCCAAAGATCAGGAAGTTGTTGTGCTACCTGGAGTCTGAAAATTATGGAAACCACTGCTGTTGTTCACATCTTCCCAATAGCCCTGAGGCAGGAGACTGGCTGGCAAACAGAGAATCCACTGGGAAAACTCATGTTGGCCAGAGCACACGCACCTGCTACCATGCTGGAGGAGAAAGAACGGCTCTGACTGCTACTCTGGCTTCCAAATCTAGCTACAGGGCATCTCACTGGCATAATTAAACCACTCTGCAAACAAGCAAGTTTGGGAACTGGCCTCTAGACTCTTAAAGAGAAGAGAGCTAGAGCCGGTTGAACGACTCCCCGCCTTGGGCTCAGCAGGAGTTCTCACTTGGAATCCACTTCCTAATTTTCCATCACCAATCTTTGATGCCCTCACTAGGAATGAAGGGTTTGAGACTCATGTGACTGGATTTTGGAGAGCTCCATGGCAAATCCTGCAGTCTCACCACTCCTTTGAATGATGCATGTATGGTCCACGAGCTTCAACCACAAGCACCCTTTTAACATCTCATTACACATGTAATGATTAGGATACAATAAACACTTGGAATAATGAAGGTATGAACATCATTCCATGTTTTACCCCAGTCTTCTGTTTGGGAATAATAGATGTGATCATACAGCCTGATATTCAGGTGAGCCCCTTCTCTTTAGGACCCTTATTTCCAAGATCTGCAATTAAAGGAGATAAATTAAAGAATTAATACTCATTTGGTAAAGGATAACTTGTTTATAAAACACTTCACCTGAATAATAGGGATTTCCAGATATTTACCACTTGTCAAAACAGAGGAAAGAAACTCTACAGTATTAAGAGCTATTGTGAGTTAAATACCAATTATTAATTAGGTGAAGTATCTCAGAAGCAGTTATGAAATCACTGGAGAATTACAATTTGTGTAACACGTTGTTTTTATGAATGCATCTTTTTTATAAAAAAAGACCCAGCTATGCATTATGGGTATGGCATGGGCTGGTAAGTGCTTTCCAGAGGCCTCAGGGGTGCATTTCCCATCTCCCTTGGATGCTAATCTCCTAAAGGGAAAGATTCTGTTGTCTGTGTTTATCGGTTAGAATGCTTTCGGCTGCAAAAACAGAATATCCCAGTCAAAATAACTGAAACAATAAGGACATTGATTATTTCACACATCAAGAAGTCTGGGAATATTCCCAGGTCTAGGGTTGGTTAATTCAGTGTAATGAAGTCATCAAGGACTTACTGCCTTCCACCTTTCTAATCTGCCATCCTCAGTGTCTGCCTGGTCCCCTCAAGGTGGCAAGATGGCTGCCAGCCACCCATCCTAATGCAATCACATCAGAAAGAAGGAGGACAACCTCTCTTCCCATTTCTCTTTTTGTCAGAGAGACAATCTTTCCCTAGAAGACTTTTCTTGCTGGCTCCGTAATCAAGGCTGCGTCTCATGTGTGGTATGCTTGACCAGAAAGGAAGGAGGAGGCTGGGAAATGTTATTGGTTCAGCAACCAGTAACCAACTCTGCTCTTTCCTGAAGCCATAGCTCAATGCTCTGCACATAGTAGGTGCTCAGTAGACACAAGCTAAGAAATAAAATACCCAAGAGCCAGCTGGGACCAGTGCTCACTCAATCAATCTCAATGTCCAGGCTCAGTAGCCTCCCTCACAGGCACCAAGAACCAGCCCCATTTTCCTTCCTCCTGTCCTGGAAGCAGCTGGTAAGGAAACAAGTAAAGGAACATTCTGTGTTTTGTCACTATCGTGTTCTCCTATCTCCTGTAAGAGACTATGTGCCCAGACAGTGGAAGCCCAGAGACCCCACAGGAGAAGAGCTGCTGACAGGTGCATAATTGTCCCCGAGAAGATGAGAGAGCCAGTCCCGGGCTTGACCTCAGGAGGCCTGCCTTCAGATCAGGAAATAGAAGGGCTTTGTTCACATTCCCGGGGAAATTGAGGACAGCACTCTTGAGTTAAAACAAATGCGTCACGCAGGGCTCCCTTAGAGGAGCTAAAACCAAATGGCTTTCAAGAGAAGAGAACCGTAGTTCAGAGGTGAAAGGTGTCAGACTGCAGAGGTCCCCATCCCCAGCAGGGACCTGTGGGCTGGACACTCCCTCTTTCCTCAAGATGCAGATGGGGACTAACTAAAATGTCACAGCCTCTTCCACTTGCCATGGTGACAAAATCGCATTATCTCAGTAGCTCTGTGGCCTCTTACCGGCGTTCTCTCTGCGTCCACTCAGCTTCCTCCAGGAAACCAGAGGAAAGTGAGACTTCACCAAAGATCATGGCAAGTGAGGAGCTTGGACACGGATTTAGCCCCAGCTGACCCTGTGGCGAGAGCCGGAGCAGCCCAGAGGGTGCAGACCATCGAGGCAGAAGGAGGGAAAGGCATGCATCTTATACCTAAGGAAACAGAAGCCCCGGAGAGAGACACACAGGCACTTTGGCTCATTGGAGAGGCTAATGAGCCCACTCTCCACTCCTAATTAGTTGTACAATCTTGGACAAGCCGCATAACCACTTTGAATATTGGTTTCTTCATCTGTAAAATGGAGTTAATTATGTCGACTGCACAGAGCTGCCGCGAGCATCAAATGAGATGAGCCGGGTGCGGGGCGGATCTTCCTGGACCAGGACATCTCCGTGACCGTCCCCCTTCTTACCCCTCTCCCCACTCCACCTCGGGGCTCCTGGGGGCAGCAGGAGGCTATACATCATCACAGCACGGATGTTCTTCTCTCCCCAACACAGCTCTGAGCCTGCCAGTTGAGGGGGGATGAGGCAGGCAGGGGACCCCACCCATGAGTCCCCCCACTCGGAGCATCAGCCAAAGTCTGGACGGTTCCTTGGAGGAATCACAGACGCACCCCTGCTCACCCCACTGGCTGGGAGCCATCTCTTCTTTACCCCCACAAAACTGCTGCTGTGAGGTCCCGGCTCCTTCCTCCTGCCCCTTCCTTCCAAACCACCCTCCCCGGGCCTGCCCTCATGGGGGCTGCTGTCTCCACCCCCATCTTCAACCACCTGGCGGGAGCAGCTTTGGCCTTCAGAGACTAAGGACACCAGCCCCGCCTCCCTCTCACCTCTCCCTGGGCGTACCTGGACAGGACCCGCCCATGTCCCAGTTATGCTGCAGAGTCAGTGATGATCTAAGTGAGAACAAGAGCCCACGTGGACCAATCTGGAAGAGTGTCCTCAGGGAAGTCACTGTCTATAGAGATGAGCTCTCCTGCTCCAGAGCTCCTGGGCTCCTGGATGAGCGTCCCTGGCTATCCTGAGCACCATGCCCTGGCCAAACACCAGTTACCCTGCTTTCACGGTCCTTCTCATCCCCACAAGTCTCCCATTTGAATTGGAACTATCTCCTTCAGAGGAAACTTCCAGCACAAATAGAGATACCCAGAGCCCCCGGGCAGCCCTGGGGTGGCAGCCAGGGTTCCTGCTTGTGACTTCTTATAGGACTCAAGCAAGAAGCATTAAGCCTCCAGATCCTCTAAAGCTTGATGTGTAGACATGATCTCCATCACAAGGGAGTTGTAAGGAATAACTGAATAGCAATTGTATTTTTAAAGCACTTTGCAAGGTGTCACATAAATAACTCGTCCTGTAAGTGATTGTCATATATATAAAATGCTAGAGACGGTGGGGAAAAAATTATCGCCAGAGGCAGAGACACACACATTCATGTCAGGAAAGCAGGTCTCTGGGAGTAAGGCACCTGCAGCGTCCTGAGAATTAAATGTCAGCAGGGACCCTGTCCCTCGTCTTCATTTCTCGGTTGCCACAAGCAGTCAGCAGGAGACGTGTGTATGTGTTTTAAAAATCACCAGCACTAAAATCCACTTAAAATATTAAAACAGCCCTGATGTGGGAAACTTACAGTGGCATTGATTCTACCTATGATTGCTTTTAATTCTCTGCAAAGAGTGAGATGATCAAACATAACCATTATTTTGACATCCTATCTGTGGTCGCTAATTCTTTATTCTCTGAGCGCCATGGAGCCTGTGAAGGGGAGTTTTCTTTCCCCCAGTAGCATGGCGTTTAGCATTAGTTAGATGTCACGTACAAGTACAGCTCAAGGCCAAACTTCCCCAGCCCCACGTATTCCCTCCATGATTAATTGGAGAGTGTTGAGTCAGCTTCATTCTCAGTGTGAAAAAATTCTCAGAAATAGAATACGATTGCGTAAAAGTCAGCACACAATCCTTTAGTGGGACAACTTTGGCGTCCTAGCTCTGAGCTTGAAACAAACAAAAAGAGTCCCATCCTGGTGATAAGCCAAGCCTGATCTAAAATGGGACAAACAGGGAGCATGGAAAGGCCAACACTTTGAAACACCAAGAAAATAGACAAGACTCAAACAAGACTTGATCAAGGAGAGAGAGAATACAAATAACATACAACAGGAATGAAACAGGTTATAACTACAAATACCTTAAACATTGTAAGAAAATGCATGAACAGTTTTGTGCCAATAAAGTTTAAAACTTGGATGAAATGAACGATTTCCTCAACTTACTGACTTCAAAGCAAACAGAAGGCACGCTTCTGGGTAAAGATAGTGGATTGAACACATGCCTTTAACATTTTTCCCTCCCTTAAACCCCACTAAAACCACAGGAAAGGATTTTTTAAAATTTGCCACTGTTCGGGTTTAATCCCTTTTCTGCCCTGTTGTGTGGTCTGCCGTTCATTTCCACTGAGCTCTTCTGTTGTGTTGTTTTTTTCTAAGACAATTTCTGAGAGCAGTTTTCGATTCACAGCAGAATTGAGGGAAAGGTACAAAGATTTCCCATACAGCCCCTGCTCCCCAAAGGATTTTTTTTAGGAAAAAGACTTAAAATCCAGAAGCTGCAAATCAGAGGGACAAGTAGTAGGTAACTCAGCAGTCTTGAGAAGGTGGCGTGTCACACAGCACCACTGGCCCACGCCTCCTCCTTTTCGATGACCACTGCCCAAAAGACACCGGAGAGCAGCTTCTCCCTGGGCCATGGCTCAGCTGTGCCGGGTGCCTCTGTAGAGAAAGCTGGGGTGTCCACCTCGTGCTCTCCCAGGGTGCTCCCAAAGCCAAGAACACTCAGGGGCAGAAATAACACCATGGTTCTCTTCCATTCTCTCCGAGCCATCCTCTGGTAGGGGAAGGCCCTCCACTTCTTGGCAACCCACTCCCTGTTTCCAAGAAGGCAGCACTTCTGCTCCCGACACGGGGTGGAGGAGGGGACCAGAGTGTGAGGCCTACACCATCTTTCCTTCCCAACACCAGCATCACACCTGACACCCCTTTCCTCCGTGTGTGCTCTTCCCCCATGCGAAATAACTAACGCTGGAAAAAGGCTGCTGTGAAGCATCATCCCGCTCTCCCACCAAACCACAGCGCACGCCCAGACCCACTCCGTCCCTCCAGTGGGCACTACAGCCCAGACATGAGACCCTGCTATTCATACAGGGTGGATTTTCCAAATCTCCTATAGGTGTGAGGAAATAGAAAAACAGATTGTGTCTAACTTGTTTTCATTTAAACTAATTATAGGGCTTCCCTGGTGGTGCAGTGGTTGGGAATCTGCCTGCCAGTGCAGGGGACATGGGTTTGATCCCTGGCTGGGGAAGATCCCACACGCCGCAGAACAACTAAGCCCGTGCGCCACAACTACTGAGCCTGCGCGCTAGAGCCCGTGAGCCACAACTACGTGCCACCACTACTGAAGCCCCTGTGCCTAGAGCCCAGGCTCCACAACAGGAGAAGCCACCGCAATGAGAAGCCCGCACACCGCAAGGAAGAGTGGCCCCCGCTCGCCGCAACTAGAGAAAAGCCCGTGCGCAACAACGAAGACCCAACGCAGTCAGAAACAATAAATAAATAAAATAATAAAATAAATTTATTTTTAAAAATAATAATTATATTTGGTAAATTAGATGTAAATGAGTCCCCAGTCACACAAGATTTTTAAATGTAACAGAATTTACTTCAAAATGTTTTAAATTTTCATTTCAAATGGAGCTCTCAGAAACTGAGTTCTTCAGCAACCTGGCCTCTCTTAGCTTTCGGCAGGTTGTGAGAAATGAGCGAAAGGAGAGTGGAAGTCGTGAACATTACCATAGCAAAGGAAGGTACTGTATATTCTACACTAAGTGCCTTCCAATGTCAAGAAAGTAGAGGAAGAAAATGTATTTTTAAAGGATAAAAACATTTCCAAATTTTCTGAATGGGATTTTTGCTTTTAATAATGAGAAGTGGTAACATTGATGGAGTGTCTGATTGGGGCCCACCCCTGAACCCAGAGCTGAACATACATTAACCCGTCTAACCCTCACAGCAACCTAGGCCAGTCGGAGCCACTATGGCCCCATTTTACAGATGAAGAAACTGAGGCTTGGTGAGGTTAAGTAATGAGGACTAAAATAATGCCTGCCATATCAAGTAAACAAAGGATGTTGCAGCCATCAAGCCATTACATTACAGTTGCCCAGACGGTGAGCCCTGAGGGAACTCAGGATGAGAAAACACAGGACCCTGGCCCCAGATAGCTGAGGTGCATATCAAAGGAATAAATTCAGTGAGCCCAGACTGTTGCATCTTCCCATACATAGAAAAGCACTAAATTCCTTAACTGGAGATATCTGGTTTTCTTTAATTAACAATAATCTTTTCACATTCCGACTACCTGCCCTTTGTTGCAAAAACTCCTATATACCCCAGCTCCCCCACCTCGCCTCCTCGGAGCAGTCTCTCAGAGTTATTTGAGATGCTGTCTCCTGGGCTTGAAGTCTTAAAAATGTCCATCGAATAAAACATACTCTCAACTTTCAGGTTACGCAATTTTTTTTTTCAGTCGACAGTAACTCATCCAGGGTCACACGGCTAGGAAATGGGGATTCTGAGTTTATCTGACTCAGAGCCTGAGTTTTGAGTCAACACATATCCTGACTTTTTTCTGCAATCTTGTCTAAACCTTCTCTATTTCTACTGCTTCTAATACTTAATTTTTGTCAGGCTTAAGAAAACTAAACTTCTGCCCAGAGAAAGAATGTTCTATCCATTTAGATGCTCACTTATTTCTTGGTCCAGAGGGCAAATTCCAGAAGACAGTTTCTCTACCAAGATGAGTCAGAGTCCAGTGTGCTGATGCTGCTGGACCGTTTTGAGATCGAAGGCCTGGTGGCACCCAGCCCTCCAGGCGTGCTTCCCTGAGATGCCTACTCTAACAGTTTTGTTTGGCCATTGGGGCTGTTGAGACGAGCTCGCTGTACCTCGATTAGGCTGGTCCCCTAGACTTTGCCCACTGGCCTACAGCACTTGCACTGTCCCTCTGGGGTCAATCAGTCCCCCCTCCCCCGGCCCCAGAATACCCCTCTCTCATCCCTCCTGGACACACAGAACCCTCCCAGATTATCTGTGTCCCATAGTTACCAAATGGGCTCCCAACTGGCTCCCCTACTCTGACTCCTTTAAAGTACCCTACCCACCCGATAAACACCTGCCGCCATTGTAACTACCTCAGCTCAAGAACCCACACCATCCACTCTGACCCTCCTCGTCAGCAGCAACCCCTAAACTCACCGGTTCCTCACTTCATTCCCTGGCTCGGCCTTTTGCATCTGACTCTGTGGTGACCTAGTTCTGGACCATCCATTCAGCTCAGACCTTGGCCCCCTCAGACTCTGCTTCCAGTGTTGGCTCCTTGGCTCCCCCTGCCCACACCCTACCCTCCTCAGGGTCCATGTCCCCCCACCCCTACCCTGCCCCAGTGAGAAGCAGACAACAGAATCCCATTAGGGAGAGAGGGAGGGAAAGACGTAAAGTGCTAGACGCTTTGCAATTGTCACTTAATCCTCATTCCTTTGCCCGCTACTTATAATTTATCCTCCACTTTACTCCAGAAATGGGTTAAGAAGCCTTATGAGACTACATAAAAGGCCAACTAGCATGAATTAACAGCAGAAACAAAAGAAGAAAGAGAAGTAACAGGGCACATAAACCAAGATTAAAGAGCCAAGCGTGTCCATAAAGTCTGTGCTCGGCGTGGGCCTTAGCTTCACCTCGAATATACCCTGCAGCCAATAAGAGGAGGACCTGAGCAGTGGCTGAGGCAGGTAAAGCCATTTCCCATTGACAGGTGAGGAAACTGACCAAAAGGTTAAGTGACTCAGCCAAGGTCACATGGCCGGCTGGTCAAAAGGTGGCGATGAGATTTAAATCTAGGCCTGCCCGAACAGAAGACGCTTCCTAAGTCTCTAAGACCCCCAGACTTCCTCCTGAACAAGAAGCATCCATCAGCCTCTCTCAGCCACAGTGGTATCACCTGGACGATTAGAGAGAAGGCCACCTGGCTGCAGTGGGCTTGTCCCTAGGGGCCATGGCACTGAGGGAAGTGGCCTCCTACCGCTGCTCTGTAGGAGAAGCAAAAGCAATCAAACTGCAGCCCTGCAGGACGGCCTCTACTTCCGTGTGACAGCCCTGCTTCTTTGCTTCACCCCGAAGCAGCATACAACTAATAGGCTCGTCATCTGGGGAGATAACATTAGCCTCGTCATTACCATTTCACTAAATAAGTCATTTCAAAGTAATTACATTGCACCCTAGAAAGAATTAGCTCTGGTTGACTTTTCCATTCCTGCTGATTATGGCATTGGCAGAATTCATTAGTCCTGTAGATAAACCAGAGTGTTTGTGGGCGCACTGGGTAGAGACAAGCTCACATGGGCTGGTGCCAGGAGCCTGGGTGCACTAGGAAAGCTCAAGTCTGTGGCTGGCAACATGGCTTTGGGTCTGCCCGTGACCGGTCCTGGGCCGCAGCCATTAGCCCTGAGAGCTGCATCAGGCGGGGAAAGGTCTCCTCACTGGTTGCTTTGCCCTTTGCCTCTCCGTTTGGTTCCAGGAGAAAATCTGTGAATTGACTTGTTAACCACTTTCCTCTCAATTTGAGAGTCTCAAAGAGCAGCTGGAGACAGTGCCCTGAGGGAAGGGGAGCCTGGACCCTGTGCTGAGGAGCAAGCTAGGGAGGACCAGTCCAGGAGGACCGGGTGCTGTGCAGTGGATGCATGTGGACAGTCATGGGCTGGAGTTCCTCCTTGGCCACTGCAATGGAGGGATGTTCATGTCCCCCCAACATTCATGTGAAACCTCATCCTCAATGTGATGGTGTTTGGAGGTGGGGCCTCTGGAGATAATTAGGTCATGAGGGTGCAGCCCTCATGAATGGGATTAGTGCCCTTATAGAAGGGACCCCCCCCCCAGAGAGCTCCCTCACCCTCTTTCCATCACGTGAAGACACAACAAGAAGATGGCAGTCTGCAACCTGGAAGAGGAACCTCCCCAGCACCGCCCGTGCTGACACTTTGGTCTCAGACTCCCAGCCTCCAAAACTGTAAGATGTAAATGTTTGTTGTTTCACCCAGTCTATGGTACTTTGTTACAGCAGCTCAAATGGACCAAGACTGCCACCTACCCTTAGCCTCTTTAAGCCTCAATTTCCTCAGCAGGCAGCAGGAATAACAGTACCCTCTGGTAGGAGTGTTGGGAAGGCTGTCATTTGTAGTGTTAATAGCTAGATTTTAATGCAGTATTTACCACATGCTGGATACTGTTCTGAACACATAGACAAATTCATTTAACCATGATCACAACCTTATGAGGTAGGTACCATAATTATTCCCACTGTCAGATGAGAAAATTAGGATCAGAAAGGTAAATAATAACCAGGTGGCCCAAGGCCACACAGCCAGCAAGTGGCAGAGCTGGGCTCTGGAGCTAGATGGTCACCTCCACGCCCCTTGCTCTTAGCCACTATGCCTTGTCAATTAAATGAGATAAGGCATAAAACATTTCATAGAAATTCTGGCATATAGAAAAACTCAACTACTGTTAGCTGTTATTGCTGTTAATTTTGCACATTAGTGGGATGGAGAGGAAAGGCCAAATGGGAAATTCCACTGGAAGGGACCCTATGACCCTGGGTTCCTAGCTTCCCACTGTAGCCCACCTCCCAGCAGACAGGAGTCCATTTCAGAAGCTGTTCCCTCCGTAGACACTGTAGTAATTTTTCCAAACACAGAATATTGGGTTTGGGGAGCTGGGAAGGAACTGAGTGACCCTCTAGCCCAGCTCCCCCACATTACAGATGAGGAAACTGAGGCCTGGAAAAGTCACAGAGTGGAGGCGGCAGGGGCCTGGGTCCCCTGACAATTCCTCTACCGCAGGCTTGATGTCCTATGCTCTTATTTGCATATTGTTTTCCATAAATTTGCATATTGGGCTCCAGAGATTCAGCATGTGAAACAAAATAAAAGAATTTATGGATACTGAATTCAAACGTAATAATCAACTCGACATACTTGAAATGCAGAACAGAGCCCAGGCTGCCAGGAAGGTGCTGAGGGCGTGGTGAGGGAGGACGAGCGTGCAGGACGCAGCCTCGCTCTGAGCACCGTCAGGAACGTCACCTAGTGCCCAGGACAACCCAGGAGCTGCTCCAAGGAGCCAGGAGACATCTCCATGACAGCCCACCACAACTGGGACACAGATCCAGGACACAAGTCTCTCCATACAGCCTTCATGAGGCCCCGAGAGGCGAAGCAACTTCCCTAAGATCACTGGACAGCTTATGACAGAGCCAAGACAAGGACTCCAAGCCCCATAATGACGTCCACCTTCCGGGTGAAGCTGCCAGGAGGCCTTTCTGAAGTGCAATCTCTTCCTTCTCTGGCTGAGGAGGGGGAGCCTCTAATCCCCTGTTGGCTCAGAGCTGTCCCCCCAAGGAATTGTCCCCTTGGAAAAATCCAGAGGCCACAAGCAGATGAGCCCAAGGACAAGTAAGTGCTGGGCTGTATGGACACGCCCTGGGTCGTCCCCGGGGGCACATCCCTGGAGCAGGCAGGCCCCAGTGCTGGTCTGCTTGGCCTGAGGGTGTGGTCGGGAGGGAGAGAAATAAAAACACCCACCAGAGCCCACGTGGGAAAAAAGAGAAGCCAAGGAAGCAGTCACCACCCTGCTGGAAAAGAACAAGCAGGACTGACCCAGGAATGCCCAGCTCTCTCCTCTAGAGCCCAGGGGTGAGACATTAGCATGAGGCTGGGTGGAGGGCAGCTCCAGATGCTGGACGGGTCTCAGGAAGGGGGTCCTGAGAGATCCAGTTAAAGAGAGACTGTACTGAGGACCCTGGGGCGCCAGGAACTCAGTGAGAGTAAAAGGCCAGAGACAGCCCGGAAGACACCCCTTCAGTCTGCAGTGGTTTTCCTTGCAGACACTTGGCTAAATACAGGGAATTTGCTGATTAATTCATGCAAGGGCCTGCCCATCACAGACTGCAGGGAAGCACCTTCTTCTCCAGAGACGGTGAGAGACAGCGTGGAAAGCCATCTTCTGGACTGGACTAAAATTGTGCCTGGGGTGGGCAGATGGGCCTTCAAGCGCTCAAGTTCAGGGTCCTGCAGACCCTTCCTCTCTGGTCCACGGCCCCGGGCTTCTCTCTCTGCCTGGCTGGGAGGCTCGAACTGAATGGGCTATAATTTGAGTTTGGGCATGTTGGAAAAAAGTAAAGAAACTGTCCTCTTCTTCACCTTCATGGGGGGTGGAAGGAAGTGGGCAGGGTGGGTGGGGTATTTGTAGGCCGGGGAGGGACAAAAGGAAAGCACAGGTGGAAGGAAGAGCCCCAGCAAAGGTAGCATGAAACTGGGGTGGAGTCTGGAAAGATGGCTTGGGACCCATCCAAGGAGGCTCTTGGACACCGTGCTAAGAGTTTGACTATCATTCTGCTGGCAACAGGACACCACTGAGAGCTTTGAGAAGGAGCCAGAGTGATGCACTGATGCTTTAGGAAGCAATTCCCGATGCAGGGGACAGAGAGGTAAGAGCTTGATGGATCAGCTATGAGGATGAGCGAGAGGAAGGCATCAAAGATGACTGAGCTTGGAGCCAGAACGGCTAGGCGATGACATTAAGTGACATCAAGGATTTGGGAGGGGCGGGTGCGAATTAGGTATAAAGGGAGAAGAATGAGTTCATTTGGCAACATGGAGAACCTCAGGTGTCTTCAGGACAACCTTGTGGACATCCCCAGAAGGCAGTTGGAAACTCAAGACCAAGTCAGAGGTAGTTGGGCTGGAGAAAGGATGGGGATCTGGGGGTTGACCTCATTAAAGGAGCCAGAGAAGGAGACTGAGAAGGAAAACAGGAGACATTGAGAAGGAAACCCTGAAGAATGCTGAGCAGGTAAAGGTGAGGACAGACAAATCCTCAGGAGCTAGCAATGGGGAGGAGCGGGGGGTACCTATGGGTAGGTAGCAGGAATCAAAAAGGGAAAAATAAAAAAACTCTAGAAGATTTTTTGTGAGAAAGCAAAGCCCCAGAGTGTACAAGGCCACTTCCACTCCCAGGACCTGTCTGGGAAAATAATAATTTCATAAGAGTAGTGAACAGGAAACATGGAAATATCCTGGATTATTCAAAATGGTTTATACATCTCAGGTTATTAAGACTGCTTCAGATTAATTTACTCAGTGAATTCAAATGGACTCTTTTCATAACTTTATAATCATCGACGGCGTAAATATTTTTTAAAGCCCGCAGTTACCGTCAGCTCCATCCTTCAGCGGCTCCAGCCAAAAATATTGTAATCATTCTCGACTCTTCCCTCCCAGTCATACCCCATACCTAACTCGACAGCAGATCCTATAAACTTTCCTCACCACCTCCACAGCTGCAAGGCTGGGCCAAGACACAAAATGCCTGATATTTTGCGCGTACTCAAAAATCAAGGCTGAATGAACGAACCTCCAGCTTATGGGACCACCCACCCCACCTTCTGAATCTCTGTCCACTGGCCCTATATTCAGCTCTGCCAACAGGGGGCGCCCCCAGCAGGTGAACCCGCTCCGCAATTATTCCTACAATTGTAAAACCTGCCCCCTTGTGGTACAGCCTCCCCTTCCAGAGACACCAGCTTCTCAGAGGTCTGAGTTTCAGCTTGATGGGGTCTCTCTAAATTTCTGTGTTTTAATAATTCCAACCTCTTCCCTTTGTTCACTCAGCCCGTCGCAGTAGCTTCCCACAGCTGTTACCTCCACGGTACCTTTAAGTACTCTTTATACCTATTCAATTACTAGTTATAACTTTTTACCTAGATAACAATTTGCTTCATTTCATTCTTTCTGTTCAAATAAATGTTATGGTTTCTGTCCCCTGATGGACCGTGGCAGATACAACTCACCCCTCAGGAGAACCACCCATAGCCTACAGCCTTCATACCTGGCCTTCCACCTGTAAATCAGGTGCTGAGAGTTGGGAAGGGCTCCAGCCCTCATGATCTAGGTAAGAGCGGAGGAAAGTCCTTGTTCACACTCTCTTCTGTTCCACAGACTTGCCTGAACTCCAAGATGCAGCTAGTGCCCTCATGGCTCCCTGTGCCTGTCTCCACCACATGCTGAAGCCACTTGTTTTTACACATGTCTCTCTCCTCAGACTATAGAGACATACCCACAGGAGGGAGCCTACCTTATTCATGTAGCCCACTGGCCAGCATACCTCCCTGCACACAGTAGGAGCTCAATAAGTTTGACGAGCCTAATAAACATTTGATAATCCGGTATTCCAACATGATAGGAAAGCCACTTACTTGTTTTAATGTGCTATCCAATCTACTCTAAATACAAAAAAAAAAAAAAAATTCTATGTGGCAGTAAAAACAAAATAGAAAAGAGAGAGAAAAAAAAATTAGTCTGCTTTAATCACCACAATGCAAAATGGGACTTACAGACAGGAAAACGTGGCCAGTCCCCAGTGAGTCTCTCTCCTCATAATGTTTGGCTATAATTACGTTTGCATCATGTCTGCGTGTTATTTTTTACATTTCCGTGTTGGTTGGTGTTTGTACAGTTGGCAGGGTTCCCGAGGAAGCTTTCCTTCTGAGGCCAGAGACGGCTGCATGTCTCCTGGAAGGGTTGCTGCGGTCCCCAAACAGCTGAGCTCCTCCAGACGACACCAGCCTCTGAGACCAGGAGGACCTGCCAGCCAGGCTTTCCTTCTGTCTCAATCGATCCAAAATCTCCCTCTCTCTCCTTCCTCCTCCCCCCGCCCCTCCGTCCCTCTCATTTCTGGGAGAGCATCTATTAGAATCACTCGTGAAACAGATAACGACCCCTTTATAGCTGCTAGTGCTTCCCCTGTGTAATTAGGAAGTGCATTGTTGTGTAATTCAGAAATTAATTAGTAGTAAATGTTTCAAGAATGCAGGTGGAAGCAGGAGGCCAGCTGCACTTCCTTGGCCAATCATCTGGATTGCTTTCAGCTCCAGGGGGAAGTTTCTGGCCTCTCCCAGGGGCTTTCTGGGAGTTGGCCTTTTCTTCTTCACCCTGGGTGGTGAGGACACAGCTGCAGAAGCTACAGCTGGCTGCACATCAAGGTGCTTTGAGCCAGTGCTGGGCAGCAGCCACAGAAGGTGGCCCTCAGCTGCCCACAGAGCTCTGGGGGTGCTTCCAGCCCAGGGAGTGGAGGAAGTGGACGTTACCCAGCAACCTGAACCTCAGGAGGCCAAGGATACTGCCCTCTCTGGGGAATAGCCTGAAATTCTTTCCCTCTGATATAGAAAGGCAAAGCACCCCAGGCAGGATCATGGCACAGAAGACAGGAAGAAGCAAGGAAGGAAGGTGGCTGCTTCCTGGTCCAGCAGGTCCTGGGGGGATGCAGCGATGGCCTCAAAATCACAGCCCAGGCTTTTCCAAACAGGCTCTGTCTTTTCCTACGTTCTTCCCTCCTCTCATGCTGTTCCCTCCATCTGGAACACCTTTCCCTCTCATTTACTGGTGCCCGCACAATCCCTAGAATATAGCTGATGCATAATTAATATTTACCAAATGACTGAATGAAGTCCCAGCTGCCTAATTCCTACCCATCTTGCAGGAAACCTGCTCCCTTTCCTGAGACAGCATTAACCTCTCTCTCTTCTTGTGGCCTGTCTTTTCTGTACCTCTCTTCCAGCACTGATGTTACACTGTTTCAAATTGTGTTACTTGTGTAGGAGTCTGTCTCCCCCATTCGCCTGGAAGGTTCTGGGAGGCAGAGACCTCTGTTATTCATCCTTGCGCCACCACCATCCCACCATCCCACCTCACCCCCCCTACAACTCCCAGGGCGAGCACTGAGCCTGGCTTGTAGTTGGTGCTTAAGACGTTTACTGATCGAATTACTGAGTAGAATTGAAGAGCGTGGCTCCACGCCCTGAGAACCCACCCCACTGCCCTCAGGAGGCTGAGGTGATTCCACTCCAGGTCTCCAGGAGTAGCCTAGGGGCCAAACAGAAGCCCCTCATGCCCACTGGGTAAGCCCACCGTGCAAATCCACACATGAGTGTCTGTGAGGTTCTGGAACGGGCTCCCTGCCAATCCCTCCCAGAGCATAAGTAGAATAACCGTGACTACAGGAACATTTGGGCTTGAATTTCATCACCAGATAATGTCTCTCATCTCCTAATCTTCTCTTCCTTGCTGAATTCAATTCAATTCAACAAGCCGAAATTGAAGGCTTACACTGTGCACAGAACCACGATACCTTCTAAATCCCAGAGAATTCCCATGTGCTTTCCTGTGTTTTTACTAACTGAGCCGTTCCCCTCTGTGAATACTCAGAGGCAGATCGCTGGTCTGCAGGCCTCCCTGGGGGGCCTGGCGTCCTCAGGGCCAGGATGAGTACTGCCCCGCCCCACTGGCTGAAAGGAGCCATGAACCTCAGGGTCAGAGAACAAGGTGACCTGAACAAAAACCAGGTGTGGCCCAGAAGGGGAGGCTCCAGCTCAGATGGTTCTGGAGCCAACTGGGCCACCAGCAGGTGATGCCACCGGCAAGGACGGGGGGGGGGGGGGGGGGTTGGGCTTGGATGGCAACCACAGTGGAGGGAAAACTAGACGCCCTTTTCCCAGATTCCAGTCCCTACAGACCATCCTGCCTGGTCCTGGGGAGAGGGAGGAAACCGGAGGGGATGGGCACTCTGCATGAGATTTAATTAGACTGAGAAGCAGATAGAGCAGATTCATATCACCAATATTCTTTCTTAAAGCTGCAATTATGCATCAATCATTCAGTACCCCCCAAAATGGAAGATGGCTGTAGATTAAAACCGGAAAAATGAGGACCCTGGTTGAATCCTCACTCAAATAAACCAACTGTAAAAGTATATTTTTAAGTCAATCAAGGAGATTTGAATATAGACTGGTTATTAGATGTGATTAAAGAATTATTGCTAATTTTGTTAAGTTGGATAATAGTATTGTGGCTGTGTAATAAAATGTCCTTTGCTGGAGATGCACAGTATAGGGTAAAATGTCATGATATCTGCAATGTACTTTCACAAAAACTTCTTCAGCAAAATTCTTCAGCAAAAATGATAAAACAGATATGGTAAAATATTAAAAATTATTCATTGTAATGGATAATACATGGGACTTCAGTATACAGTCCTTTTATTTATATGTTGTTGATATTTATTGATATATATATTGATTTTATATATTATTATCATATATCTTGATATTTATATATTGATAACGTATAAATATGTAAATGTGTACATAAACATATAAATGTATAACAATAAATAAATAACAATACATAAAATCATTTTAATAGAAATAAATTTATAAAATATAAGAATGTAAATATAACAAATATTAAAAAAGAAAAAGCAAGTTTCAGCAGATGGCAGTAAATTGCTGGGTCTCCACATGCCTGCACCCCTGGCTCTGCTCCAGAGTACAGCAGGGAGCTGGGAGAAGGACCATCAGCCTTCACAAGACCTTCATAACTCAGTGGCTGGGACAATATCCCCTGCCTCATTTCCATCCCCCATGAAGCCCTATGTTTAATCAACAGGTGAAGCAGACACAGGCCTCCCAAAATTGTAAGGAGTCAACATGTGTATTTACAGCTTGCAAACTCCAAATCATCACCCTCTCCCCCACTAGAAGATGGGCCCTCCTTCTCCACACAGCTGCCACTAGTAAGTGACCACTGCTATCCTTCCCAAAGACTGCAGCTCAGATATGACAGGTACGCGTCAGATAGGATCGAAGGCAGGTGGGATTCAGGATGCTCCTCTCCATCCTTGTCTGTATCACACAGATGGGCTCCACAGTCACCCTGTCTATCACACGGAGCTGAGGAGCAGGGCAAAGGTGGCAGGTAGGTGTCCCCGCACTAGGTCCTTCCTGACACTGTCTGTTCTGAAGTGCAGAGAGAGGTTGTCGGGGGGGGGGGGGTGTCTTGGTTGTCCCCTGTCCAATTACGTGAACTCTCGAGGTCAACCCAGCCCATCAATCAAAGGGAAGGGTTCATGTATGAAGGGAGATGTCGACCGGGGGGATAGGATCCCCCATGGAAGAAGAGCAGAGAAACGTGGGCTGGGGTGTGGGGTTTGGCCGTGTGCTGGAGCCACAGCGGAAGCAATGACAGGATCAGGGCTTGCGGGAAACTGGAACATCGAAAGCTGAAAAGATGCTGGGCATCTGAGAGGCTGCGCAGCGTGAGGCTTGGAGTGAGAGGCAAGAAGTCAGCCTAGGTGGCAGAGCGAGAACAGCTGATGCAGGACTTTGTTCTGTGCCCCGCTGCCCCAGCCCGGAGGAGCGGCTGGCTTTAGGGAGGCCGTGAGGAACGGAGGGGAGTCCCGAGCAGGGCGGGGGCCTCCGCCAGCTGTGCCCCGGGCAGGTCGCACAGGATGCCTTGCGACCCGATGCTGTCGGGACCTTGGCGGGAAGAGCCCCCTGCTGCGTGTGGCAGGGCCACCGGCTTCTCCCAGCCCTGCTCAACGCTGCTTCTGCGATTGTGCATAATTACCGAGACCCCTGCCTGGGCGGGGTGACGTGAGCAGAAAGCTAATAATGCGTGACTCGAAGCTCTCACGGGAAAGGGGACTTGCTAGAGGTGGCCTTGCTGGTGTGGAATTACCCAGAATATTCGATACCCCCTGACCACCTCCCGCCGCGGTGTCAGGTTCCATGCTCCCGGAGGTCTCAGTTGAGTCTGGGGGCGGCATGGTGGCGTGTGTGTCCTCACGTTGACTAGTGAGGAAACAAGCTCGGCCTTTAAGAGAAGTGGCGGGGCTCTGCAGGCGAGGGAGGATGGCGAGGAACAGAAGGAGGCTCACCCTGACCCCCACCGCTGCCTCAAGCCTCCTGCCGAGCTGCTTCACTCTCCTTCCAGGAAGTGGGGTACCCGAGAGCCTCCACAGATTCTCTGCATGAATCAAAGACCCGCCAACACGGGAGGCAGCCCACTGGAGGCAATAGCCCCCTCTGCTCCTGGCATGGGGTGGGGAGGAGCCTGGGGAGGGAGCGGCTCAGCAGGGGACCCCGCAGGGGACACAGCTTCTTCTTCTCGCCATCCCCCCCTCCAGCCCTTCACCCGCCCGCGGAGGCTGGCTGTAAGGCATCCAAACATCAGCAGTTCCCCTCTGGGGCTGCCGGAAATTGCTGTGAGGGACCACTGCAAACCCATCCTCTCTACTGGGAAAACAAAGTGGGGCCCAAGTGCTACAGTACCTCCTCATTTGCAAAGGAAAGGACACGGGTTTCATTCATTGAGCACCTACTCTGTGCCAGGCACTGTTCTAGGCTCTGGGGGAATTAGGAACACTGCATTCACAGACTGTCCACAGGAACAGGGAAGACGTGAAACACGTTAATGCAATAACGTGGGGAGGGCTCGGCCAGGGAAGCGCAGGAGCCTCCCTGGGGAATCCACGCTGAGGAGCCACCATCCAGCAGGGGCTGATCTTTCCTGAGATGCAGCCACATAGAGGGGCGATGAAGAGGCCACACCAAAAAGCAGCACCTCTGCTGCCTTAATTCAGGGGGCAGAAAGGAGCATACAGCAAACTCTCAGGTGTCTAAGAGGAAAGCTATGCAGTGTTAAGATCTTTAGCTGGCCTCACAGGCTGTACTGGTAAGAAGTCCCCAGAACAACACTTCCCTGAGACTGGGACCCCCAAAGCAAATCCATTTTGTAACTAAGCTGTTTTTTGGGTTTTTTTGTTTGGTTTGGTTTTTTTGCTTACCAGACTATTCCCTGAAGTAGCTTGTAGGCCTGAAAAATAAAACTACCTGTTGCCAGCTGATTATAACACAGTCCTTTCAATTTAGGCAGCCACGCTATATTCGAAATGTAAAGGAGAACTGCTTTGTAGTACTTTATTTTTAAACAATGGTGTGGGTCAGGGACTTGTACCTGGCTAGTGAGCATCAGACTAACACCACCTGGGCCGACAACGGCAGGCTGGGTGGTATCCCCAGGCAGCCTGAGGGCAGCTGGACATACACCTGCTGGGTCCTGCTGATGACCCAGGTGATGAAAGCTCCCTCATACTTCTGACTACACGTGGAAGGACCTCTTTACTTCTGGGACCCACAGGCTGCCAAACAAATATAGCTCCTTCTCCACTCTCCGATGACTGAACTTTCCCTGCAGGGGCGCCGTCCCAGAGCCTCTCCCTGAGGGGTGAGATCCCAGAGCTCCCACAGCCCCCTTCAGTTAAGGGCCTACCCCTTCCCCCCGCTGGGCCTTGGGAGAGTTGAAGACAGCATTAAAGCTGACTGGTGTTCAGTCAGAATGGCCATCAACAAAAAGTCTACAAATAATAAATGCTAGAGAGGGTGTGGAGAAAAGGGAATCTTCTTACACTGGGAATGTAAATTGGTGCAGCCACTATGGAAAACAGTATGAAAGATCCTTAAAAAACTAAAAATAGAGCTACCATATGATCCAGCAACCCCACTCCCGGATATATATCCAGGGAAAAAAAAGAAAACACTAATTCAAAAAGATACATGCACCCCAATGTTCATAGCAGCACTGTTTACAATAGCCAAGACATGGAAACAAACTAAGTGTCTGCCAATAGATGAATGGATAAAGAAGATGTGGTTTATATATATATATATATACACACACAATGGAATACTGCTCAGCCATAAAAAGAACAAAATAATGCCATTTGCAGCCACATGGATACAATCAGAGATTATCATACTGAGTGAAGTAAGTCAGAAAGAGAAAGACAAATACCATATGATATCACTTACATTTGGAATCTAAAATATGACACAAATGAACCTATTTACAAAGCAGATACAGACTCCCAGACATAGAGAACAGACTTGAGGTTGCCAAGGGGGAGGAAGGGGGGAGGGATGGATTGGGAGATTGAAGTTAGCAGATGCAAACTATTATATATAGAATGGATAAACAAAAAGGTCCTACTGTTTAGCACAGGGAACTATATTCAATATCTTGTAATAACCTATAACGGAAAATAATCTGAAAAAATATATATATATAACTAAATCACTTTGCTCTACACATGAAACTAACACAATATTGTAAATCAACTATACTTCAAAAAAAAAAACAAGCTGATGGCTGTTATACCATACTTATAAATCATGTTCCTATAAGGAACGTTCATCCAGCTCTACTTCTGGAGGTCAAAAATTAATACTTAATCAGACTAATACAGAGGCCAAGGCATAAATGTGTGTTTTCTCTCCAGTAGGTCACAGCTATGGGCTGAATGGTTGTATCCCCTTCAAATTCATATGTTGAAACCCCACCCCCTAACGTGGTAGTATCAGGAGGTGGGACCTGGGGGGCTAATTAGGGTTAGATAAGGTCATGAGGGTGGGCGCCTCATGAATGGGATTAGTGTTCTTCCAAGAATCATGAGAGAGCTTGCTTCCCCTCTGCTCTCCACCCTGTGAGGACACAATGAGAAGTCTATAGTCTGAGAGAGATCTCCAGAACCCAACTATGCTGCTCTGATCTCGGACTTCTAGCCTCCAGAACTGTGAGAAAATGTGTCTGTTTTTTATAAGACACCTGGTCTCTGGTATTTGCTCAGACAGCCCAAACTGACTAAGACACTCATCTTCCTGTACACTTCATTTCCAACATCTGCGTATGAGAGTCAGCTCTGTCCCCAACTACCCATTAGGACACTAGGCTATGGCACCTATTTTCTTACCAACAACAAAGATCGTTGTGTTCCGCCATGAGCAAAACTAACCTGAACTGCATTTCCCCTCAAGCTATTTGTCAGGTAAGAATTCCCCTCAGCAAGAATTTTCCTATCCTTTCCTTTCCTTTAGCCCATGCTGACCTGCAGTATAGCAATTTCTCCCATCTGCGTGTGAGGAAGAAAGGCCTCTCCCCCCAGCAGACCCTCCCTGCACCCTCCTCGGAAGGGCGGGATCAGCTCTTTTCCTGAAGGCAGTCCCCGGAGGCAGTTTAATCTATAGCAGGCCTTTCCTCCAAGAAATTCACCCACATTTCCCATCTTTCAGCAGCTTTGGGCTGCATCATTGCTCAAGAACATCTTTTCTAAAGCAGGAACACCCCAGGGCACCCCCCAGATTACATATCACTAGAGGAAGGCAGAAACCATTTTGGCCCACAACTTTAATTAATTTCTGTCTCTCCATTGTGCTCTGGGATCAGCTTAAATGCTGCTGAAAGAGATCTCGGGCTCCCCGGACTGCTGCAGTGGGACAGGCCAGGATCTCAGGGAACAACAAACGGCAAGGAAGAGATGAATAACCAGTGAATGCCCCCTTGAGGATAAATGTTCACAAAACTGTAAAGAAAGGGAGAAAAGAGGCAGGCAGGCTGACAGGGAGCGTCACCGATATCCAGAACCCTGGGTCAGACCAACACACAGCACAGCCACTGCAAAAGAAGGAGATCGGGGTGAGCTCAGGGGTCCTCAGGAACTGGTGTGACTGCGACAGAGGCACTGTCCTGCCTCACGTGGTATGACTTGTTCTAGCTGTGTCCTCCAGTAAGTGCCCTGCTCAACAGGAGGAAGCAAGGAAGGCCTTAACTAGGTCACTACCCCCTGAGCCAGAGCCCCATGGAAAAGTGACTTAGGAAAAGCTTAGCCCCAAAGGGACTTCCAAAGGTTTCAGGTTCAACACTATTGGGCGGGTGTTTGTAGACATCCACAGACATGCTTCCAGGAAGGCCTTCCCTAGATCACTGAAAGGGGTCAATGACATTCCCATTCTAGAGAAGAAAAGAAGTGGTTGTACACAGACAGCTAGGCAGGGCCAGGAATAACCTGGTGCTCTAGTTCCTCTGCCTGAGAAGCAGGTCAAGGGCAATGCCTCCTGGCCTGGCCCCTCAGGATGTGCCCACACCTGCATCCCCACAGGCCAATAAAGGCCCTGCTGCATAGGCTGCAGCCCTCCACAGGGGAAGGGCACGATGTTGTCAGCGTAAGACATTATGGGCTTTGTACACAGTAATTTACACCCATTTATTTTGCATCTGCACTCTACCTTGTTGCAATTTAATTCTGTGTTTCTGATATCCTTCTATACGTCAATCAAAGATGCCTGGTCCTAAAAGTTAGGCACTTTAAATTGTACCTACCACCCACAATTCCATCCAAATTAATAAGAGCTTGCATCCTTGAAATGATTTGAAATGTAACTGTCGCTTTATCTTTAAAACAACAACAATAATAATAATAATAAATAAAAATATTTGAAAGATTGATGATAATCACACTCCTCCTGGCAATGCCTGCCATAGGACATGCGTTGTATCCGCATGGAAATAAGACAAGTCAGTGTGAATTAACAGCGCTCGGCATCAATACCATCCAAGAATGTTCAAGTACCATCAGCAAGCAGTTTATCAAAACCACTTACCTCTGCCAGAGAGAGCCGGACAATGCCATTCTGGTCCTTGTCCAGATGGTTGAACAGTTCTAGAATGCCAGAGAAGGAATGAAATCAGATGGGGATGTTCCTGGACTTTGGAACAGCCAGAGAGCTGCCTCTGTCCACCCCACCTGGTACCTTCCCCCGGCCCCTGCACCCTTCCCAGCTCCCACTCAGCTTCAGGGACCCTGAAAAGCTAGATCTGGATCCAGTGCCCAGGGTGAGGGTTTTAGACAGCAGATGTCCCCCTGCCCAATTAGACAAACTTCCAGATGTGAGCAGAGAAGGTCCTTTTGCCACCTCCCCCCTCAGAAGCTCTAGAAACTTGCAATTCTTTCAACAGGGGTAGGGGATGGGGTCGTGGAACAGGGTGGTTGCCCCATTTGTGGGTAATCCAGTCACTGACCTTTCCCCTTTAGAATTTACCACTTCCCAGCCCTCACTGGAAAGAAAACTCCCTCCCTTAATATGATACCTTAGCATGAGCCCAAGGGGGCACTAGACCATCTATAGGCTTCCAGAAGGGGACCCCTATTCCCTCCCTGGGAGGTGACACACGTTCTCAATATGATCCCCATGGAGGCATAGATGTTAAAAGCCATTTAAGGACTGTTGCTGGGACTCATTCATTTGGCCCAGTGACTGCATGTAGTAGGTGCACAACAATCTTTTTAAACCTCCCAGAGAAGGCAGCACCTTGGGCGTGGCCAGCTTGGGCTTCCTCAGCCCCTTTAGTTTCTGCTTCCCCTCCCGCAAGGATGCCACAGTTTCTGAAGCCTGTCTGGTTCTGCTTGCTGGCCCTGCCCCCTGCCCCTCTCCGCACCTCAGGAGAAATGAGATAGGGTTAAAGGAGAGAGTGACTCACTGAAGAGGGTCTCCAGGCGGATCATACAAGCAAGGAAGCTGTCAAAGTCGATGCCAAGTTTGCTGCATGCATACCGCATGGCGATGGTCTGCTGTACCTGGTTGTTGAGGGTGAAACCTATGGGCAGAGGGGGGCCAAGGTTATAGGTGGAGTGGGGGGCTTGGCCCTGTCTACAGCAGAAGTCAGGGCTGACTCAGGCCTGACGCTGCCCCCTTCAAAAGATACCAGAAGGGTCTGGTCATCCAATCCGTCTCTTTTTAGATAATCCTCAACAGGATGAGCCTCCTCCCTGATCCAAGAATAAGGCCTGTAGCTCCAGCACTAACTCAGCTGTGCATCACATTGGCCACAGCAAGAAAAAACAGGGAAGGTGACGGGACGGCCTCTCCTGCCCATCCCCTTCACAGCCCCGTCCCCTGTGATTGCTGTCACCTTCCCAGTAACAGGCAAAGTCCTTGGGAAAAGTCTAAAGAATCCAGCAACATTCCCTCCTCCCCGGATAAGGAAGGTGCTCAACAAATACTTGTTGTCACATTGACATCCAACATAAGGTAACTACCGCTGATGGTCATTAGCAACCATCATATTAAGAATGTTTAAAATGAGCACATCTTGGGACTTCCCTGGTGGTCCAGTGGTTGGGACTCCGTGCTCCCAATGCAGGGGGCCCGGGTTCAATCCCTGGTCGGGGCACTAGATCCCCCCATGCTGCAACTAAGGATCCTGCATGCCGCAACTGAGACCCGGTGCAGCCAAATAAATAAAGAAATATTTTTAAAATAATTAAAACTAAATAAAATGAACACATCTAGGGGACTTCCCTGGTGGTCCATTGGTTAAGAATCCGCCTTCCAATGCAGAGGACGCAGGTTCGATCCCTGGTTGGGGAACTAAGATCCCACATGCCACAGGGCAACTAAGCCCATGCACCACAACTGCTAAGCTCTCACACCACAACTAGAGAGCCCACGTGCTGCAACTACAGAGCCCACGCACTCTGGAGCTCACGCGCCACAACAAAAGATCCCGCGTGCCGCAACTAAGACCCGACACAGTCAAAAATAAAAAAAGGGAAGGAGGAGCTTCAAGATGGCGGAAGAGTTAGACGCGGAAATCACCTTCCTCCCCACAAATACATCAGAAATACATCTACATGTGGAACACCTCCTACAGAACACCTACTGAATGCTGGCAGAAGACCTCACACTTCCCAAAAGGCAAGAAACTCCCCACGTACCCGGGTAGGGCAAAAGAAAAAAGAAAAAACAGAGACAAAAGAATAGGGAGGGGACCTGCACCGGCGGGAGGGAGCTGTGAAGGAGGAAAGGTTTCCACGCACTAGGAAGCCCCTTCGCGGGAGGAGACTGCGGGTGGCAGGGGCGGGGGAAGCTCTGGAGCCACGGAGGAGAGCGCAGCCACAGGGGTGCAGAGGGCAAAGCGGAGAGACTCCCGCACAGAGGATCAGAGCCGACCAGCACTCACCAGCCCGAGAGGCTTGTCTGCTCACCCGCCGGGGCAGGCGGGGGCTAGGAGCTGAGGCTCGGGCTTCGGTCGGATCCCAGGGAGGGGACTGGGGTTGGCGGCGTGAACACAGCCTGAAGGGGTTAGCGCACCACAGCTAGCCGGGAGGGAGCCCGGGAAAAAGTCTGCAGCTGCCGAAGAGGCAAGAGACTTTTTCTTGCCTCTTTGTTTCCTGGTGTGCGAGGAGAGGGGATTCAGAGCGCTGCTTAAAGGAGCTCCAGAGACGGGCGCGAGCCGCGGCTATCAGTGCGGACCCCAGAGACGGGCATGAGATGCTAAGGCTGCTGCTGCCGCCACCAAGAAGCCTGTGTGCAAGCCCAGGTCACTCTCCACACCGCCCCTCCCGGGAGCCTGTGCAGCCCGCCACGGCCAGGCTCCCGTGATCCAGGGACAACTTCCCCGGGAGAGCGCACGGCGCGCCTCAGGCTGGTGCAACGTCACGCCGGCTTCTGCCGCGCAGGCTCGCCCCGCATCCGTACCCCTCCCTCCCCCCGGCCTGAGTGAGCCAGAGCCCCCGAAGCAGCTGCTCCTTTAACCCCGTCCTGTCTGAGCGAATAACAGACGCCCTCAGGCAACCTACACGCAGAGGCGGGGCCAAATCCAAAGCTGAACCCCGGGAGCTGTGCAAACAAAGAAGAGAAGGGAAATCTCTCCCAGCGGCCTCAGGAACAGCGGATTAAATCTCCACAATCAACTTTATGTACCTGCATCTGTGGAATACCTGAATAGACAACGAATCATCCCAAATTGAGGAAGTGGATTTTGGGAGCAACGATATATATATTTTTCTCCCTTTTTCTCTTTTTGTGAGTGTGTATGCATATGCTTCTGTGTGTGATTTTGTCTGTATAGCTTTCTTTTACCATTTGTCCCAGGGTTCTGTCTGTCCGATTTTTTTTTTTTTTTTTTTTTTTTTTTTTTTTTTTTTTAGTATAGTTTTCAGCATTTGTTAGCATTGGCAGATTTGGTTTTTGGTTTGGTTGTTCTCTTCTTTCTTTCTTTCTTTTTTTTAAATTACTTTAGAAAAAATTTTTAATAATTATTTTTGTTTTTTATTTTAATTATTTTATTTTATCTTTTTCTTTCTTTCTTTTTTTCTCCCGTTTATTCTGAGCCGTGTGGAGGACAGGCTCTTGGTGCTCCAGCCAGGCGTCAGGGCTGTGCCTCTGAGGTGGGAGAGCCAAGTTCAGGACGTTGGTCCACCAGAGACCTCCCAGCTCCACGTAATATCAAACGGCGAAAATCTCCCAGAGATCTCCATCTGAACATCAAGACCCAGCTCCACTCAATGACCAGCAAGCTACAGTGCAGGACACCCTACGCCAAACAACTAGCAAGACAGGAACACAACCCCACCCATTAGCAGAGAGGCTGCCTAAAATCGTAATAAGGTCACAGGCACCCCAAAACACACCACCAGATGTGGACCTGCCCACCAGAAAGACAAGATTCAGCCTCATCCACCAGAACACACGCACTAGTCCCCTCCACCAGGAAGCCTACACAACCCACTGAACCAACCTTAGCCACTGGAGGCAGACACCAAACACAACGGGAACTATGAACCTGCAGCCTGCAAAAAGGAGACCCCAAACACAGTAAGTTAAGCAAAATGAGAAGACAAAGAAACACACAGCAGTTGAAGGAGCAAGGTAAAAACCCACCAGACCTAACAAATGAAGAGGAAATAGGCAGTACCTGAAAAATAATTCAGAATAATGATAGTAAAGATGATCCAAAATCTTGGAAATAGAATGGAGAAAATACAAGAAACGTTTGACAAGGACCTAGAAGAACTAAAGAGCAAACAAACAATCATCAACAACACAATAAATGAAATTTAAAATTCTCTAGAAGGGATCAATAGCAGAATAACTGAGGCAGAAGAACGGATAAGTGACCTGGAAGATAAAATAGTAGAAATAACTACTACAGAGCAGAAAAAAGAAAAAAGAATGAAAAGAATTGAGGACAGTCTCAGAGATCTCTGGGACAATAGTAAACTCACCAACATTCGAATTATAGGGGTCCCAGAAGAAGAAGAGAGAAAGAAAGGGATTGAGAAAATATTTGAAGAGGTTATAGCTGAAAACTTCCCTAATATGGAAAAGGAAATAGTTAAGTCCAGCAAGCACAGAGAGTCCCATACAGGATAAATCCAAGGAGAAACATGCCAAGACACATATTAATCAAACTATCAAAAATTAAATACAAAGAAAAAATATTAAAAGTAGCAATGGAAAAACAACAAATAACATACAAGGGAATCCCCATAAGGTTAACAGCTGATCTTTCAGCAGAAACTCTGCAAGCCAGAAGGGAGTGGCAGGACATATTTAAAGTGATGAAACGGAAAAACCTACAACCAAGATTACTCTACCCAGCAATGATCTCATTCAGTTTTAACGGAGAAATTAAAACATTTACAGACAAGCAAAAGCTAAGAGAATTCAACACCACCAAACCGCCTTTACAACAAATGCTAAAGGAACTTCTCTAGGCAGGAAACACAAGAGAAAGAAAAGACCTACAATAACAAACCCAAAACAATTAAGAAAATGGTAATAGGAACATACATATCGATAATTACCTTAAATGTAAATGGATTAAATGCTCCAACCAAAAGACGCAGACTGGCGGAATGGATAAAAAAACACGACCCGTATATATGCTGTCTACAAAAGACCCACTTCAGACTTAGCGACACAAACAGACTGAAAGTGTGGGGATGGAAAAAGATATTCCATGCAAATGGAAATCAAAAGAAAGCTGCAGTAGCAATTCTCATATCAGACAAAATAGACTTTAAAACAAAGACTATTACAAGAGACAAGGACACTACATAATGATCAAGGGATCAATCCAAGAAGAAGATATAACAATTGTAAATATTTATGCACCCAACATAGGAGCATCTCAATACACAAGGCAAATACTTACAGCCATAAAAGGGGAAATCGACAGTAACACAATCATAGTAGGGGACTTTAACACCCCACTTTCACCAATGGACAGATCATCAAAACTGAAAATAAATAAGGAAAAACAAGCTTTAAATGATACATTAAACAGGATGGACTTAATTGATATTTATAGGACATTCCATCCAAAAACAACAGAAAACACGTTCTTCTCAAGTGCTCATGGAACATTATCCAGGACAGATCATATCTTGGGTCACAAATCAAGCCTTGGTAAATTTAAGAAAATTGAAATCATATCAAGTATCTTTTCTGACCACAATGCTATGAGACTAGATATCAATTACAGGAAAAAATCTGTAAAAACTACAAACACATGGAGGCTAAACAATACACTATTTAATAACCAAGAGATCACTGAAGAAATCAAAGAGGAAATCAAAAAATACCTAGAAACAAATGACAATGAAAACATGACGACCCAAAACCTATGGGACGCAGCAAAAGCAGTTTTAAGAGGGAAGTTTATAGCAATACAATCCTACCTTAACAAACAAGAAACATCTCAAATAAACAACCTAACCTTAAACCTAAAGCAATTAGAGAAAGAAGAACAAAAAAACCCCAAAGTTAGCAGAAGGAAAGAAATCATAAAGATCAGAACAGAAATAAATGAAAAAGAAATGAAGGAAATGATAGCAAAGATCAATAAAACTAAAAGCTGGTTCTTTGATAAGATAAGCAAAATTGATAAACCATTAGCCAGACTCATCAAGAAAAAAAGGGAGAAGGCTCAAATCAATAGAATTAGAAATGAAAAAGGAGAAGTAACAACTGACACTGCAGAAATACAAAGGATCATGAAAGATTACTACAAGCAACTATATGCCAATAAAATGGACAATCTGGAAGAAATGGACAAATTCTTAGAAATGCACAACCTTCCGAGACTGAACCAGGAAGAAATAGAAAATATGAACAGACCAAACACAAGCACTGAAATTGAAACTGTGATTAAAAATCTTCAAACAAACAAAAGCCCAGGACCACGTGGATTCACAGGTGAATTCTATTAAACATTTAGAAAAGAGCTAACACCTATCCTTCTCAAACTCTTCCAAAATATAGCAGAGGGAGGAACACTCCGAAACTCATTCTATGAGGCCACCATCACCCTGATACCAAAACCAGACAAAGATGTCACAAAAAAAGAAAACCACAGACCAATATCATTGATGAACATAGATGCAAAAATCCTCAACAAAATACTAGCAAACAGAATCCAACAGCACATTAAAAGGATCATACACCATGATCAAGTGGGGTTTATCCCAGGAATGCAAAGATTCTTCAATATACACAAATCAATCAATGTGATACACCATATTAACAAGTTGAAGGAGAAAAACCATATGATCATCTCAATAGATGCAGAGAAAGCTTTTGACAAAATTCAACACCCATTTATGATAAAAACCCTCCAGAAAGTTGGCAAAGAGGGAACTTACCTCAACATAATAAAGGCCATATATGACAAACCCACAGCCAATATCATCCTCAATGGTGAAAAACTGAAACCATTTCCACTAAGATCAGGAACAAGACAAGGTTGCCCACTCTCACCACTGTTACTCAACATAGTTTTGGAAGTTTTAGCCACAGTAATCAGAGAAGAAAAAGAAATAAAAGGAATCCAAATCGGAAAAGAAGAAGTAAAGCTGTCAGTGCTTGCAGATGACATGATACTATACATAGAGAATCTTAAAGATGCTACCAGAAAACTACTAGAGCTAATCAATGAATTTGGTAAAGTAGCAGGATACAAAATTAATGCACAGAAATGTCTTGCATTCCTATACACTAATGATGAAAAATCTGAAAGAGAAATTAAGGAAACACTCCCATTTACCACTGCAACAAAAAGAATAAAATACCTAGGAATAAACCTACCTAAGGAGACAAAAGACCTGTATGCAGAAAATTATAAGACACTGATGAAAGAAATTAAAGATGATACAAATAGATGGAGAGATATACCATGTTCTTGGATTGGAAGAATCAACATTGTGAAAATGACTATGCTACCCAAAGCAATCTACAGATTCAATACAATCCCTATCAAACTACCACTGGCATATCTCACAGAACTAGAACAAAAAATTTCACAATGTGTATGGAAACACAAAAGACCCCGAATAGCCAAAGCAATCTTGAGAAGGAAAAATGGAGCTGGAGGAATCAGGCTCCCTGACTTCAGACTATACTACAAAGCTACAGTAATCAAGACAGTATGGTACTGGCACAAAAACAGAAATATAGATCAATGAAACAGGATAGAAAGCCCAGAGATAAACCCACGCACATATGGTCACGTTATCTTTGATAAAGGAGGCAAGAATATACAATGGAGAAAAGACAGCCTCTTCAATAAGTGGTGCTGGGAAAACTGGACAGCTGTATGTAAAATAATGAAATTAGAACACTCTCTAACACCATACACAAAAATAAACTCAAAATGGATTAAAGACCTAACTGTAACTCCAGACACTATAAAACTCTTAGAGGAAAACATAGGCAGAACACTCTATGACATAAATCACAGCAAGGTCCTTTTTGGCCCACCTCCTAGAGAAATGGAAATAAAAACAAAAATAAACAAGTGGGACCTAATGAAACTTAAAAGCTTTTGCACAGCAAAGGAAACCATAAACAAGACCAAAAGACAACCCTCAGAATGGGAGCAAGTATTTGCAAATGAAGCAACTGACAAAGGATTAATCTCCAAAATTTACAAGCAGCTCATGCAGCTCAATATCAAAAAAACAAACAACCCAATCCAAAAATGGGCAGAAGACCTAAATAGACATTTCTCCAAAGAAGATATACAGATTGCCAACAAGCACATGAAAGAATGCTCAACATCATTAATCATTAGAGAAATGCAAATCAAAACTACAATGCGATATCATCTCACACCAGTCAGAATAGCCATCATCAAAAACTCTACAAACAATAAATGCTGGAGAGGGTGTAGAGAAAAGGGAACCCTCATACACTGTTGGTGGGAATGTAAATTGATACAGCCACTATGGAGAACAATATGGAGGTTCCTTAAAAAGCTAAAAATAGAACTACCATACGACCCAGCAATCCCACTACTGGGCATATACCCTGAGAAAACCATAATTCAAAAAGAGTCATGTACCACAATGTTCATTGCAGCTCTATTTACAATAGCCAGGACATGGAAGCAACCTAAGTGTCCATTGACAGATGAATGGATAAAGAAGATGTGGCACATATATACAATGGAATATTACTCAGCCATAAAAAGAAACGAAATTGAGTTATTTGTAGTGAGGTGGATGGACCTAGAGACTGTCATACAGAGTGAAGTATGTCAGAAAGAGAAAAACAAATACCCTATGCTAACACATATATATGGAATCTAAAAAAAAAAAAAAATCGTCATGAAGAACCTAGGGGCAAGACGGTAATAAAGACTCAGACCTACTAGAGAATGGACTTGAGAACACAGGGAGGGGTAAGGGTAAGCTGGGACAAAGTGAGAGAGTGGTAGTGTATATATGGACATATATACACTACCAAATGTAAACTAGATAGCTAGTGGGAAGCAGTTGCATAGCACAGGGAGATCAGCTTGGTGTTTTGTGACCAGCTAGAAGGGTGGGATAGGGAGGTTGGGAGGGAGGGTGACGCAAGAGGTAGGAGATATGGGAACATATGTATATGTATAACTGATTCACTTTGTTATAAAGCAGAAACTAACACACCATTGTAAAGCAATTATACTCCAATAAAGATGTTTTAAAAAAAAAAAGGTTAAAAATAAATAAATAAATAAAAGTTTTTAAAAATTAAAATAAAATAAAGTGAGCACATCTGGGTCTCAAGACCTTGTCTACAGGATGCGTCCTCACCTGCCTTCTTGAGGGCTGTCCTCATCTCGTGGGCATCAATGGTCCCCGAGTGGTTATAATCAGTTTCCCGATAGATTTCCTAAAGCACGAGAAAAATTCCAGGTATAAAACAGCTTTTTGTGGCCACTGCAGAACCATCTCCCTCCACCCCACCACTTCCTTAGAAGGCCAGGGACACCCTCAGAGAAGGCTTCACTGATTCCTCCCACGAAGTTTCCAGAACAAAAATAAGAGCTTGGGCTGAGGGTCGGTGCTAGTCCTTTTGCCCTGTGAACAGGGGAACTTCCTGTGACAGCACTGGCACATTGACAGCACTTCCGTTGACAGCACTGGCAATCTCTCATTGCCTCCTTAGTCCTTCCTGAACAGTATGTCCAGGTTTGGTGTTGCCTTTGACCATGATGAAGGATCTGGTCAGACCAGGGCAGGAAATAGATCAGGAATGGGTGTCACGGAAGGCGAGGGGCTAGAAACAGAACAGAGGCCAGTGACCAGAGCCCAGAGTATGCACAACAGGGAGAGAGGGTTTACCAGATACTTCTGAATCTTCAACCAGAGCGTCTTGAATTCCACCAGCCCCAAGGTGCCCGTCCCATTGCTCTAAGCAGGTTAAAGGCCAACATGATCAAGCCCAGATTCCACATGCTCTATGGATTTCGTTCTCTTGTGACCTTGCACAGTGAGTGTCTTAAGACCTCAGTGAACATCCATGTCTGTAGTAAGCAGGGTCCTGGGGGTCACGGTGGGAAAGGTTGGTGGGAGACAAATTCAAATAAAGGTTAAAGAGTCAAACACTCACCAAGGCCCTCTTTTGAGGTCAGGTACAGAGCTAGGAGCAAAGGGCAAGTCAGGAGCCTAATGCCCTCCATTCATTAGCATCCAGCACCCTCGTCATCCTGGGTCATTGAGGGGTTGAGCTCTATGGTCTGTTGTAAATTCCCTTCCAGATTTAAATGTCTGCCATTGATAGCTGATGTCAAGATGTTATCAGAGGGACTTCCCTGGTGGTCCAGTGGCTAAGACTCTGCGCTCCCAATGCAGGGAGCCTGGGTTCGATCCCTGGTCAGGGATCCCACATGCCGCAACTAAGAGTTCACATGCCACAACTAAAGATCCCGCATGCTGCAACTAAAGATCCTGCACGCTGCAACGAAGATCCCACACATGGCAACGAAGATCCTGCATGCCACAACTAAGACCCGGCACGGCCAAATAAATAAATATTTTTTAAAAAAATGTTATCAGAAGAGTCCTCAGGAGCACGGGATTGGGATTCTCTGCCACACGGTCTACACATGTTTGTCTGGTGCCCTGAAGGAGCTCTGAGCTTCTCAGCACTGATTCCTGGGACCCTGGGACACGGTCCCAGGAGCACAGCTGGCTCATAGGCCACTGCTCAACCCAAACAGGCCAGGGGTTGTGTGCAATTCTCTGTGTCCAGCAATATTGATTAAGCACTGGGCTCGACCTGGGGGGCTGGTTTTGAACTGTCCCTACCCTCATGAAGTTCAGTCTCTTTGAAACTCTACCCTTTTCTCAGCCATCCCAACTAATCAATAGACACCAGTGTGTTACAGCTCAGATGTTAAAATTCTGAAACAGAGCATCATTCCCACCTCCTTCAACCAGCTAAACAAAAAGTCATGTTTACACCCAAGAGTATAAACCTCACCCTTTAAGAAAGTCTGTGTCCTTATTTCCACTATCCACGCTGAGTGTTGGATGCACCACAGCCTTCAAATCCTAATACTTCAACCAACATACCTGAGAAGAGTAGTCTATAAAGAGGGCTAACGCTCTGGTCTAGCTAGTCCCATGTATACTTGTATCTCATTTCATCCTCACAAGCTACATATTGTTATTCCATTTTCCAGGAGAAGAAACTGAGGTTCAGAGCATTCAATAACTGTGGTGGAGCCAGAACTTGGACTCCTGTCTTTTCCAAAGCCCTTGTCCCAGAGCACCAGTGTAATCCTCAATCCCAGATGGAATTGCCTACAGACTCCCAGGCCCCATCCCAGACTTAATGAATCAGCATCTCCAGGAGTGAGACTCAGGCAACTGGATTGTTAAAACCCCATGGTTTTTAAGTGCTGATACATGCTATAGTGGACCACATGTTATATGATTCCATTTACATGAAAATATCCAGAACAGGCAAATCTATAAAGACAAAGTTGTTGTAGGGCAGAGGGTTTCAGGTTGTTGAGAGGAAAAGGTGAGTGACTGCTAATATGGGTGCAGGGTCTCTTTTGGGGGTGATAAAAATGCTCTAAAATGGGTGGTGATGTTTATACAACTCTGTGAATATACTAAAAACCATTGAACTGTACCCTATACATTGGATGTACATTGGATGGTATGTGAATTATATCTCAATAAAGCTGTTATATTTACACAAGGCTCCATGGGCAGCTCTGCTGCATATCCTGGTTCAGAACCACTGCCCCAAAGCATCCAAACCGTGGAACAGACCCTCTTGAAGAATGACTGGGTCACGGTCCTCCTGGAGCCATGAGAATGCAAATACCACTGGGAACAATGAGTGAGTGACTACAAGGTCACCCTCAAATCTAAGTTAAAGTCTATAGGCAAGTTTGAGAAGAATGATTCAGAAATCAAGGAACTATCTGTAGAAAAATGAATTGACGCTTAACAGTTCTTTGTGGCTCACGAATTAAACTGTGGACCATGCAGACCTCATAGAAGGACACAGGGCTGGAGAGTCCCAGCATCTGAAGCTCTGGGACCACAAGGATAGCACCCGCTCTCCGTGGCTGACACCCCCAGCAGAGGGCAGCACACGCGTGCTGGCTAACCAGGACCCCTTTGCATGACTACCGTGTAAGTACAGTTCATTCCTCCCGCCCCAAAGGTCATCAGATCTTATCACGGAAGAAGCCCTCAGAACTGAGAAGCACCCTCCTAGGCTCCAGTTTTCAAAGAAATCACCTTCACCAGCAGCACCATGGAGAACGGTAACCTGGGCCAAGTTTCAAGTAAGTGACGTTCCACACTTCCCCACTCTGTGCTTCATTTAAGCTGTTCCTTCCACCTAGGATGCCCTAACCTTCCCCATTCCTCCCCAAGTCTCTTACTCATTCTTCAATACACAGCGAGGGTTAAACTGGGTCAGAGTGACAAACAGGTTTTATCCTGTGTGATATTTCTCAACTACTGGTGGTGGCTGTGTCAATACTGGGAGACAAAGACAGATGGGGATAGAAAGAGCCGGGGAGAGGGAGGAAGGAGAAGCCTCGTGGGAGGAATACTGTGATGAACAGGAGGAGGGTCACAAATGCCACATAGCTGCGGTCTTTGAATGAAAGGATTTTAAACAAGTCACTTCAACACGGCACACCTCAGTTTCTTCACCTGTAAAACAGATCATCTCGGGCTTACTGAGGAGCAAAAATGAGATGACATTTTTCTTTACAGCTCAAGCAAGTACCTGCCATATGCTCAGAAAATGCTGGGTCCCTTCTCCCTCTTTCCCTTGCCTCCGTCTCACTGGGAAAGGTGGAGGAGTCATGAAAATCAGGATCAGAGTAAAAATAATGTGACATTCAAAGGATACATCCATCAGGCTGATCATCTCCCTGCAAGTGTTGATGTTGAATCCATCGAATTTGATGTCTGTTCCTAAATATTTAAATAGAAAAGAGGGGAGGGAATCAGGATCATTTGAAGGCAGGGGAAATAATCTCCCTGGTAGGAAGCCACCAAGAACGCCAGCCAGAGTACGGAGCCAAATGTGAGCGTCACAAAAAGGAGAGAGCATGGCGGCGGGCTCCTGGGCAGGGCACCCTGTGGCTGGTACAGGTGGGCACCGGCATCGGGGTTCAGTGTCTGAACCTCAGCTTTGTTACTCACAAGCCACCGGGACTTCAACAAACTAATATCTCTGAGCTTTGGTTTCTTTCTCCGTCATTAAGAACAGTACTTGCCCCCAAAGCTAACTGGGGATAAAATGAGATAATGTAAGTGAACTTCCTAGCACAGTGCTTGGTATATGGCAAGTTCTTAATAAACCAGCTAACTTTTTATTGGCTAGGTATTGTTCTAAGCACTGTACTTCTACTCCTCAAAATAACCCCATGTGGTAGATACTTTCACCCCTATTTTATAGATAAGGAAACTGAGGCCCAGAGAGATTAAATAATTTGCTCAAGATCACACGACCCAGGCAGAGCTGGGATTTAAACGCAGGCCACCTGTCTCCATAGCCCAAGCTTTTAACCATGACAGCCTCTCAAACACAGCCTCTCAAACGGCAGCTGTTATCCTTACTGCTAAATTGCAGGTATCTCCTGGGAGCTACAGCCATCCCTGGCTCCATACTCACCTTGCCCACACCTGAGAGCCAAGGCAGGAAGGAGCCAAAGACCCTGCAAGTCCTCTCCTCTTCCCTGGGCTCTTTCTCTGCAAGGCAGGAGGGAGAGCTGGAGTGGGGCGGGGTGTCTCTGAGCCTGGGCCTGGGCTCTGAGCCCTGGGGAGCTGCTCAGCCCCAGGTGGGCTCACCCCCGGCCTTGCCCCTGCATCCTGCATGCTCACCCCCTGTCCTGCTGCCATGGGTGAACATGCCCATAGCTCAACCAGGCGGAAGCCTGAACCTGGCCCATCCCTGGGCCCAGCAAGAAGCCAGCTCCATGCCAGCTCACATGGGTCTACGGTTCAGAGGGAAGGAGCAGGCCTTTCCTCAACCTGGGTGCAGTTTGATCCTCTGACAGCCACCGGGGCTTGCTAAAGTCTAAAGATGGAGAACTGTCACGATCTAGGACAGTCAGAATCCTCCTCTCCACACGCTTTCCCCAGGGATGCACTATAGAACAAGATCTTCAAGCTGCTCGGTTTCCCACAGTATCAAAGTTATTAATTTGGGGGGAAAATTTCACTTACTCTCAGCCCAACTTCTTTCCTCCCAAGACTCAGGACTCTTTCCTGCAGGGCCGGTTGGCCCCAGCACCAGCCCCGCCTTCATCCCGCCCAGCACCCCTCCGCTCCAGCCTCTCCCACCTGCTGGATGCTCTACCAGCCCAGAGGGAACCAGGGCCCCGGGTCAGAGGACAAAGGCCCCTTGTCCCCATCTGCAGTGCCCCTGGCCCAGTGCCTGCACCCATCCTTACCTCCCTCCAGCATCTCTCTTACGCTCCCAGACTTCCTGAAAAGCCCCAAGGAAGAATTTACGTTTGGAAAACACCTCATTCAGAGCCGTCTTGAGTTCATTGACACTGATCTCAGAATACTAGAAAGAGGAACCCAAATGCAAATCACGTCAGGCCCTGACAAGCGTTTCAAGACATTAAATTCATGTAGAGTCAGACACCAGGTCCACTGACTCTATGATTTTAAAAGGCTGCGACATCTTTATAAAACTCCAATTCACAGTTTCTCCGGGGCCCCCATAGCCGGGTGGGAAGTGCATATTAATGGCGTGAGCAGGGTACATCTTCTGCAGAAGGCTGCACACGGTGCCTGCTGCCTTTCTCCGGGCTTGCCTAACCCAAGACCAAGACCTGGCAAGAAGCAATAGTAGGAGCCAGTGCTGACGGGCCACACGCCTGATGTGGAACATCCTCAAACCCTCACAACAGCTCTGCACCCATGTTAGAGTTAAGGAAACTGTGATTGCTAAACACCATATACATTCACCATGTAATTGTCACTTCCATGTGCTGTAACTGCTGGGGGTTCACAGCCACCAGTGGCAGAAACCTAAGACTGTCTCACCCCAAAGTGCCCGCTTTCCCCACTGCACCTATGGGAGTTGCTAGTTCACGCATAGCCCATCTCAAACTGGAAGTAGAGATTTAGGGGAGTAGGATTTCCCACGTGCATTTGGGATAAACACTGAGCCAGCAGGACGATTCGTCCCTTAACTCTGAGCTGGAGGGCAGACCTCGGGCAGGATGATGAATGAGGCTCAGAGAAGGGATGCTGGACTGAGGTCTGGGTTCCAGTCGTGACTCCGTCCCTTACTCTCCATGTGACCTTAGCCAAGTCACTTCCTCTGGTGAAGTGTGGTCTTATCACTTGTCCCCATGGGGCCCCACTTCTCCCCGCCTCCACCAACCAGGCCCAGGCTATTCTACTGGAAACCAGGGAGGTGGGAGCTGCACAGGGCAGCCTTGCCTGTGAGCACAGCTGGCCTCATTCAAGCACGGCACGGTCAGTCCCAATAATAAGACCTGGGGACCCTCTGAAAAGCCTCCAGGCCAAGAATGGGATGTTGAGATCTTGGCCTGTCCCTCACCGGGCCTTGTGCCCCAGCAAGCTCCTCAACTCCCTGTGCCTGACCCTTCACCCGCAGAGCAGGGATAGTGACCGATACTGCCCCACCAGGCAGGAGAGAAAAGATAAGGTACATGAAGAACTATACAAATAGGAACTTTTACTTTGTTATCAGTCTTGATGTTCTAAATAAAATATGGTCCCTTGGCAGCTAAGGCAACAAGGTTTTGTTAGCGAAACACTGGTCTGAGCGCCCATCTAAAACACAGATTGACTCATTTTTGCAAAGCCTTTTTTAATGGCTATATAAAGGAATTTTGTTCCCAGGTTTTATTTTCTGCAAGGATTCTGATGTATTTTCTTCTACTCTATCCTTAAGTCTAGAAAGTGGCTCTGAGCTTCCCTGCAGGGTGGAGAGCATTGTTTTCCCCTTCTGTTATGGACTGAATGTTTGTGTCCCCAAAAATTCATATGTTGAAATCCAATCCCCAGTGTCATAGTATTAGGAGGAGAGACTTTTGGGAGGTGATTAGGTCATGAGGGTGAAGCCCTTTTGAGTGGGATTAATGCCCTTATACAAGGGACCCCTCACCCTCTTTCCACCTCGTGAGGACACAGTGAGACTTCAACAGTCTGCAAGCTAGAGGAAGGCCCTCCCCAGAATCCAACCATGCCTGATCTCAGACTTCCAGCCTCCAGAACTGTGAGAAATAAATTTCTGTTTATTCTGCTTCATACGCTTCCCAGTCTGCGGTACATTGTTATGGCAGCCCAAGATGACGGATGCCTTCCAAGGCCCTTTGGTAAAACCTTATTATCCTTCAAAGAGCCGTGCATCCACTGTATCTATGGGGCCAGTTGTGACACTTGCAGCCCTGAGTCTGCTCTGACTTATGGCCTCACATAAGTGAGGAATCACAATAAGCTAAGTCAGCAGGACAGGGAGGGAAGGAGCAGGGGCCACACCAGCGTCTTCCCCTGGCTCCGTGTGCCCCGAGCGGTGCCAGCACCTGGGCCAACTTGAATTCCGCAGCCCAAGCTCCGCTGGTGTCCCTGAGGGCAGGCAGGGCGGCGGGCCGGTGAACACTAATCCCAGGCCAGGTTAACTGAGCCACCTGCCACCTGGGCTGAGCGATTCCTCTCATTTCTGAAGTATATTGATATAGGGAAGTTTTGCCTCCCCGCTTTTTATAAAGTCAGGGCTCTGATCCGGCAGGGCCAGTTTACACACAGAAAGGCTTTTGGCAGGACCCGGAGATTCGGATTTTCTGTTTTCTCAAAAAGCAGTCAACACAGCAAGAAAAATGGCCTTGGTCCCAAGATTCCTCTCCCCAGCAGTGCAGGAAAGGCCTCAGGTTTAAGACAGGAAGTGGCAACAGACAGAGTTGGGGGACCGGAGACCTGCGGCCTCATCGTTTATACTCACGGAGATGCGAGGGGAAACACTCAGGTGAGCTGAGCTTTCCAGATCACTCTCCTGCCCGTCCGGGAGCTTGTCTATGCCCTCTACTCACCTTCCCTGCAAGCTTCTCAAACAGGCTCCTGAGCTGGCCGTCTTCTTGATCCACCTCACTGGGGTGTGGCTAAAAGGCAGGGCAATTGCAAAGTTAAGATGGGACTCGTTGAGGAGAATGAAAGATGAAGATTTAAAATTCATTCGCTCGTCATTCACTACATCTGTCGCATATCTGTCGTGTGTCAGACACTGGCTGGATGGGGGCACATGGCAGTAAACAGGAGAGGTCCAAGGTCCTGGCCCCAGGAGCTCTCCATCCAGCAAGGTCCAGGGGTCTAAGGGCTTCCTCTCTCAGCGATGTGAGGAAGTGATCCCCACCAACCCTGAATTTCTGATTTCAACCCTGAATCGCTTTCAGAGATCGGTGGCAACACTGACAGCAGAGAATCTCAGTCTGAGTGTGTGGGCTCCTAAGAGATTCACTGATGACCTTCAAGGGGTCTGTGAACTTCCGATATTGCATGAAAATTGGGAGTAACGTTAACATGTGTTTTCTTAGCTTTCACCAGATTCTGAAATAGCAACATGATTAAAAAGGAGTTAAAATCACAGCCTAGTGGAAACAGCAGAACTGGAAGCCAGAAGACAGGAGTTCAAACACCACACTGACCAATTACGAAACTCCATCACAGGGCTCTGACATCCATTTCCTCAAGTCCAGTATTAAATTAACTAGGCTTGTTACATGGGGTCATTTGAGAATCAAATGAGAACTAATGTGTGTCAAAGTCCTTCGAAAATTGCTAATCATTATATGAATGACTGTCCAGAGACTTTCTGATACGACCAGGGGCTCTTTCCAAAATGGAATGAAACTCCTCAACTGTCATCACCAGACAGAAAAGGAAAAGTCACAAGTTTCCCAGATGTCTTGAAGAGTTTCAGAAAACCAAGTCAATTTCTTCCAAAACCATCACTCAGAAAAGTACAAAAGGCCTGATCTGGCCCAATGATACTGTACTACTAAGAGTAGAAGCAGTAGTAATAGTACTTACCTTTGGTGAGCACTTACTACCTGTCAGGTACTATACATAGATTGGTTCATTTAATACTCATGAGCACTCTATGAGATTGGTCTCATTGCTATCCACATTTCACAGATGGAGAAACTGAGGTTTAAAAGTATTAAGTAACAGGCCAAGATCACACAGCTGGCACATGGTGGAGGCAGGATTCAAAGTCAAGCTCGTGCGCTGTTTCACCACCCACCAGTGTGACCCCCAGAGCAGCTGCTCTCAGCATCCTACTGCAACTCAACCTCGCCAGGGCTCTGCTTCCTCGTCGATAACGTGGGGGTTTTAATGCCTATCATACCGTTTACATTTATGAAGAGTAAATCCAAAGATACATGTAAAGTTTTTAGAAGAAATGATAAATACTTCTCATCACACATGTATGATTTTAAAGTGGTTTTGTAGAAGCTTTATATTGTCCACGTAGTAAAATATAAAAGCTTTATATTGTCCATGTAATAAAATATACGATAACCTGAATCTAGTGTGAAGTCTACAAATTCTGAACCTAGAGTAATATTCTATTATTCTGGGGGAAAATAAGTATGAACTGGAAAGAAAGGAAGAAAGGAAGGAAGGAAGGAAGGGAAGGAGGGAGGGAGGGGGGGAAGAAAGAGAGAGAAAGAGGGACTTCCCTGGCAGTCCAGTGATTAAGGCTTCACCTTCCAATGCAGGGGGTGGAGGTTTGATCCCTGGTCAGGGAGCTAAGATCCCACATGCCTCGTGGCCAAAAAACCGAAACATAAAACAGAAGCAGTATTGTAACAAATTCAATAAAGACTTTAAAAATGGGCCACATCAAAAAAAAATCTCTAAAAAAGGAAGAAATAGACTAGAGCTATACATTTCAATAAAGATAAATCTCAGGGCTGTGGATTGATCTGGCTGCTCAGACCCACCTTTCCAGCTCTACACCACCAGCATTAATATTCCTGCCTTCCAGGTCTAGTGTTCTTCCTCAGGGACTGGGAGGGTCCTGGCTATAGAAGTCAACTGCAGTAATAGCGAGGATTCTATTAAAGCAACTTTATGACCTTCTTACCTAGGAATCATGCAGATATTAAAATACTGTATTTATAAAAATTACACAAGTTATACATGAAAACATGCACTATCAAAGCATATTAAAAGTACAAGCCCCCCTTGGAAGGGGGGGGCGGGATGAATTGGGAGATTGCTATTGACATTTGTACACTACTATGTATAAAATAGATAATGAATGAGAACATACTGCATAGCACAGGGAACTCTACTCAGTGCTCTGTGGTGACCTAAATGGGAAGGAAATCCAAAAAAGAGGGGTTATATGTATATGTATTGTTAATTCTGTTTGCTGTACAGCAGAAACTAACACAACATTGTAAAGCAACTATACTCCAATAAAAATTTATTTTTAAAAAGTGAAAGAAAAAATGGACATGGGCACAAACGGGTACATAGCAGGTACTTCACCACTAGGGGATGTCATTGCACACAGGGGAGCTTTTGGATACCAGGGAGAAAGATGCTTTTAAATGATGGCATACATGGTATGGCAAACGGTACTTCAGTTCGTTCACTCTTTCAAAAGAATATTTACTGGACACCTGGCACATGTTGGGAACTGTTCTGTATCTGTGTCTGAGATGTAGTGGTGAACAAGACATGGTCCTTGCTCTCAAGGACCTTAACGTAGTGGAATTATCTATTGCTCTGAGAAAATATACATGAAAACGCTTTGGAAATGGTAAGGCAACCTGGCAAAAACAGGTATTATTTTACTGTTGTCATAGTACATGTTGACAGCATCTTTGCAACCCTTCTCTAGTGTGTTTGTTCAATTGCTTTTTTTTTTCCCTCCCCCATTCCAAGCAGGCCCTTTAAATGTCCAGCTGTCCAAGTCTTGGAGATTTCTGGAGGGAGGAAGACAGAAGTTCTTGAAGGCAAGGGCAATGGCTCTTCCTCTCTCCTATAAAGTCTTAAGTCCCCTGAAGATATTATCCCTGTGGCGTGTGTGTGTGTGTGTGTGTGTGTGTGTGTGTGTGTGTGGTGTGTGTAAGGGGAAGAGGCGGTGCTCTCATCTAGATCCTCCTCTATGCGGTGCCCATCCCCGCTGTGAGGAAAACGCTCTAACCAGGCTGTTACTGGTGCCCTTTCTCTCTAGCCTTGACCTTTTTTAAGGAAAACTCCCCCATGTCCTACAGACCAACGTGTAGGGGCAGGAGCAGGACACCTAGTGAAGCACCCTTGAGATCTATGGTGTTCTACAAATTTCTCCTGGGAGCTGGGGGTGGGTCCCGCACAGCGGCAGGGCCTGCACCTGCGTGGAGCCAGGTCCCTCTGTCACCCCCGCCACCCCGGAGGGAAAGGACACACCCAGGGCCTTGGCCTTCTTCTCCGAGAACACCCTCAGGCAGAAGTCGCCGTCCTTGAAGGGCCCGAAGGTGGACGGCACCACCGCGTACTCCCCGGGGGGCAGCTGCACACGTGCCGAGACCTCGCGCAGGTTGACGCAGGTGCTGGAGCGGGCGGAGGGCTGGTGGCCCAGGAAGAAGTCCCGGCCCAGGTGCTCATCCGTGTGGCTCTCCAGCTGTGCAAAGCAACAGTCAGGGGCAATGTCTTGTGAAATCCTGGAAGATGAAGGCCCCAGAGTTGGGTTTTATCGCACTAATTTAGGGACGGTTGATTTTTAACCCTGGGTTGAGAATCAGGAAGCCTTGGATTCTGTCGTGAACTCACCGTGTGTCCATCATCAACTGCATTCAGAGCACCTTCTGGGGGCCCGGCCCAGGTTGAGGCACTGACCTTGACTACGCCACTGACCTTGGCCAGACCCCTTGCCCTCTTCCCGCTTAAACGAAGGATTGGACAGCAGGTGTGCTCAGCGTGTGTGCTCAGCTTCTCTCTGGATATTCGTCCTCATGAATCATCCCTCATTGAATCCAACACACTCTCACTCTGCAGCTGTACCTGGGTGGGGGGGGGGGCGCTGAGCTCCCCAATACAGGCCTGTGGCTTAAATCCTGGTTCCCAAGCAACAGCAGCCAGAAGGGCCTGCTAACCTTGGCCTGGCTTGGAAAATTGCTCTGCAAGGTAACCAGGGTGATCAGATTTGGGGGAGGGGGGCGGGGCAGGGAGGCAGACAGAGGGGGTGGCCACCCCGAGGGAGGCCTGGCCCTCCTGGGAGGGGGAAGATGCTCCCCAAGGCCCATCTGTTTGTTGGAGGGAGAGGAAGGTTGTGGTCGTATGCCACGGGCTAATTAGTGCCTACAGAGTGCTTTGAAAACACTGTTGGCGGTGTTATTCTTGCTGTAATTAAGTCCCCATTGCACTGTATCTTCATGACCAGTCTTCATCAAGATGCCTGTGACAGAGCGCAGGTGCTGGTAAGCTGCAAGGGCTGTGACTTCTGTGTGACCCAGAGCTGGACTGCCCACCCCAGGGTAGACAGTGTCTATTCATGGTCACCCGACCCTCTTTGGATCACAGGTCTACTAAGCAGGGGAGGAAGGCAGGGCCACCTGCGTCCACTGCCCTGGTCAGGACTCCACGGGACCCCCCAGCCTGCCCCTGCTGACCTGGGCACTAGAGCAGCCACAGCCTTGGGATCCCCCCCACCAGAAGTTTTCTACTCTGGGCAGAATGCTGGGGGCATGGCCAGCAAGGCCTTGGCTGAGTCCAAGTGTTAAGGGGCTAAATGTCATTCTTGCCCTCCCTGATGACTGCGAGGGGAGGAAACAGGCGACCAGCAGGGGAGAAGGAGAAGTGTGGGGTGGGAGGTGGGGAGGGAACGGGGCAAACTGAGTTCTAGCAGGAACCCAGGGGCGGGACAGACTGCAGAAGCCTTACCTGGGAGGCCAGAGTGAGAGGTAGAGAGCACGGAGGCAGGAGCTGGGGCGCCTCTATCCTACTGGGGACTCCACACAGGCATGTGCCACCAGGGCTCTGGCCCTTGCACCTCCCCGTGGCCTGGCCCAGCCACGAGTGTGTGGGCCCAGGGTCAGCGTGAGCACCCCCGGGGGGCTTGTTGAAAGTGCAAGTCCTCGGGCCCCAAGCCAGACCTGCGGAATCAGAGACTCTGGGGCTGGGGCCCAGCAGCCTGTGCTTTCACAAGCCCCCAGGCCTTGGAACCGCTGACCAAAGACCCACCGGCACTTGCAGAGCACAGGCTCCACAGCGACGCGCGGAGAGCACCGGGAGATGCTCCTGGAGGCTCCACTGTGTGTGCAGAGGACCTCGCTCGCATAAACGGGCCGCTTCTGATGGGAGCCACCATCCATCAGACTTAATGCACGTTTGAATTTAATTACTTTTGAGTAGTGAAGAGGGGCATGCTCTAAATCATCCATACCCTCTTGTCTGTTGCCTCCATAACCAATAATATGCATTTGGGAGCCATCAGGCAGGGTAGACCAGTGATCGGCAGCCTTGGAAGAAGGCATAGGCTGGAACCTGTGAACTTGGGCCTCATTGGCACATGCTACCAGGTGGCCAAGGTTGAGAAACCGGGGGAGCAGGAATTAGCACAGCAGGGCAAACGTACCCCTACATAATTAGAGTAATAGACTCCGGCTGGTGTAGCCCCAGACAGAACAAGTGGTTCCTAACCTTGGCTGCACATTGGAATCACCCCAGAGATTCTGCCATAATTGGTCTGGGCATGGAGATGTCTAAGAGCTCCCAGGTGTCCCTAGCGTGCAGCCGAGGAGAGGCTCGCTGGGCTGGGATGAGCTGGGGCCTGACTGTGTGCCAGCTGCATGGATGAGGCAGTCTCACAGCACACCCCGCCAGCCCCTGCCCACGAGGCCGCCGGGATAGCTGGGTGAGGCCTGGGACCGCAGCAGGAAACCGCAGATGTAAGTACGACCCTGATGACATGTCTCTCTAACCCAGCTGTAAATCACTGAGGAGGCACAGGAAAAGCTGGGAGCCAAAAAGATAAAGTTGGTGCTTCCTTTTCTTATCAGATATCAGGGCCTTTATTTCTGTCGGCTAGATAAACAGGAGCCTAAGTGAGCTACAGTCATCTTGTTTGGATCAGACCACCAGGCACACAAGGGGCAAAGGTCACCAATGTCCCCTTCCTGGCGGGTGGGACCCAAGTGTCTTTACCAGCTCTCTCAGGGTTAGCAGCTCACCGGATCCTGTGGGAGTTGGTTTGTGGGAGAACCGGCTTCCATCAAAGGAAGCACATGCCACCGGGTGCCCATCACGAAGGCAGCCCAGCTGTTCCTTACCAATGGGGACATCTCCATCAGTGTTCACATACCTCTTTGGGGACCTACAGGGCAGGAGAAAAGAGCATGTCACCTGAGGGTGCCGTGGGCCTCCCTTTGTGCCTTTGTGTCCCTCCCCACATCTGGCCCACAGACTGTGCAGTCCTGGGCCACTGGGAGGAATTCTGTGCTAAAGTGAGTCATCAGCATTTCTGAAACTGGAAAGTCATTGGTGAATTTTCAAGGCCATCTGTAGACTACTGAGCCCTAGAAATCCAAAAGGAAAAAAAAGGTTCTACTTTATTTTCATACTGTATAATCTACCAGGATCCCAAATGTTTGAGGAGTACTAACCTTGGGGTTTAAATGAGAACTAACATCTTACAGACCTGCAGACCTGGCCTCCAGATCAAGGGCTTGGCCAGAAAGGGGTCTCACTCAACTCGAGACATAATTTAATCACCATTGGCTACAGGGATTGGTCCAGGAATAGGCACGTGACCCAAGCTGAGTCCATCACAGACTTCTCTAGGATTTTCGAATTGGAACTAAGGGAAGGGGCCCCCTTGTTTTATGTGGGTGATATTAGAGAGACTGTGCAGAAAGCCAGACCAGGAAGATGGCATTGACACCAGAGGGGAGATGTGAAGAGAAAGGGTCCTGAGAGCAGGCACGTCCCCTGTCCTAAGCATCCCTGTCCTTGCCTGGGTTTGGTGACATGAGCTGGTAAATTCCTTTTTCACTAGTCTAGGTAGAGTTAGGTCCTGTTATTTGTAAATGGAAATGGTGATGCCCACAGGAGATCTCACATGCAGAGTGGGAGCCCTCCCATGCCAGAGAAGACTCTGAAGAGGGTTCAATCCCCCCTTGTCCTTTTCCCACCTTTGCCCCCCTCCCAAGCAGGCTTTTTTGACCAGAAGAGCAGGAAGGGCATTGTTTGTGGCTTAGGTCTGTGGGCAACTGCTAACTCTGACGGAAAAAAATTAGGGAAAATTTGGATCAGCTGGCATCCTCACCCTGGCACCCCCGTTTATAATTGGCAGCAGAGGTAGAAAAGTCTGCAGTCACTGTCACTCCTCTAAGTTTGCATCTAAAGCTAAAATCCCCCATGCAGAGGCCCCAGCTGTCTGGGAGAGCAGAGGTCCCCGGGGGATCTGCCTCCCAACTGCCTTCACCCCCTTGGCAGGGACTCTCAACCACCTCGGCTGTCTTTGCATTCACCCCGCCCACCGCCGCAGGCAATATGCTCTGAATCCACTGCCAAGAGTCCCCAGGCAGGAACTGAGCCAGCCAGCCAGGCCTCAGGTGGCACAAGTCCCCAGCCGCAGCATCCAGGCTGGAGAGCTGGCCAGCCTCGCCCACTGACGGATGGAAAGGGACAGTCACCTTTGAAATGCAAGATCCTGAATGCAAATGACAGGCCTGCGTGGCAGGAGCCTGTTGTCTCAGCAGGAAGATAACAGGGGAGAGAGAGAGGAGGCCAGACAAGCAGGGCTTTTTAGCCTTTGGGGGTTTCTGGCTGTTCCTCAATCAGTGTCAGTTTTCCCACCTCAAACCAGACTCCAGTTTGCAGACAGTTAAAGTCAGAAGAGGCAGTTCCAGGGGTCAGAGAACGGTACCCCCTGCAATCCCTACATGCCCTCTCTCCAACACCAGGTACTTTCTACAAGCCCAGGCACTGTCTCTACCCTCAGACACTCCCTACAGGGCTGTACACCTTCCTCACCCTAACGTTAAAGTGGCTGTGTTCACAGATGTCATGCTCTAATTTATATGCCTCTGGCTATAAGAAGAAGGTCCACGGATCACATCCATGGGGTTATTTTATAAGCAGCTGTAAACTAATGTCTGAAAAATTGACATGCCGTATATATTATTTACGAGAGCAAATGCCATGCCCACAAAGCTATTTCCGTGTGTTAGCTCACGTCCCTTTGAAAGAATGCTTTGTTGATCCGGTTATAGAAGGTAGAGCTGGTGGATGAAGAGCTGGTGGCCACAGTCCCCATTCAGCCCACCCTTTGGCCATGCCTGCCTCCTGCCTGCTCTCCCAAACTGTCACTTCCTCTCCAGCTGTCAAGAAGCACAGGGTGTCCCCTATGGCTGGAATGTTCTCCCTCGTCCACCTTTGAAATCCAGCTCATTTTTTGACGCCCTGATCAAATTCTCCTCCTCCACGAAGCTATCCCTCTCTGAGGAGACCTCAGCTCACCGTGTTGGTCCCCGTCATAGCAGATCTGACCTGCCCTGTAGTTAGTGAAGTGTGTGTGGTTTTCCCCTCTAGATTGTGAGCACCCTGAGGGCGATAACCTTGTGCTATTCCTCTGGATCTCAGCTTTCAGCACGGCACCTGGCACGTGGCAGATACGCCCTAAAGAAGTGTTGAATTGATATGCATAGGGTAATCGCTTTCTTGGTTTTTTTATCCTTATAAGCAAAAAATCTGTTTTGGTGCTACTTACATTCTAGGTGGGGATGGAAGGGACAAGCTGGAGTAGAATTGGAGCTTATTTATTTGAAATACTTTTCTCCAGCCATCAAGCAGCAATTATTTTCCAACTCCCATTCCTCCAACACAAAATACACACACATACACACACACACACACTAAACTCTAAAGCCCTAAGTTCCAAAATAAGAGAAAGAAAGGGGCTGGAGGTCACATGAGCTTGACAATTGCACTTTTCCTTACTGGTTTCTTATTACAGTACTTCTTTTTCATGCACTTACGTATACTGAGATGTTGGGCTTCCAGCCAGCTCTTGGTTTTTCTGTTTAGAATTGTATTTTTCCCAAGAAATTCACTTTTAACAAAATTCTATAAAAGCAACCACCATGAATCCCTCCGGAATTCGTTATAAAAAGTCTTTGCCTGTGTAAAATAAGTGGATTCCAGTTTGATCCTGGCTAGGCTTGTCAAGACCCAGAGGTCTTGCTTTAACCTACTTGTTAGGCTGTGAAATCTATAGAGGGGTGGTTACAGGGCAAACTGGGGTATTGAACCATGCACTGAAGCCTGAGCCCAGAGCCAGCTGTGACCTTCAATCCAGAGACACCAGAACTGAAAATGACCTGGGGCTCCTTTCACCCCAGCCCACGCCTTGTGTGTCCCAACAAGTGTTTCAAGGTTGCGCAGGGAGAAAGAGGATTTGTCTTTGGCTCCCTTCCCCCACTCTGTGATGTCCTCATACTCCTTGTGTCACCTTCTTGGCTCCTGTCCCCTGAGAAGCCTATGCCTGGAGAGAGTCTAATAAGTGTAGTTACACTGAACCCTCAATGACAGACAAAGCTTAATGAATTACACGTCTCAGTGTTAACAGTAGAGGTTTAAGCCAGAGGAATGAATCTCTAATTGTGGAATTCAGGCCTCAGTAAGGCCACTGGGGGAGGCATTTTGGGGAGCAAGGAAAATGTTTGATTAGGAACATCCAAACAATAAGAAAGATTCGCTTCAATTGCTGGCCAAAATATTCTAACCAAAGACATCAGGCGTGCCGTGATGGCTGACCCCAGCTCCAGAGTACCTTGTTGACAGCATAGCCGATGCTGAGCATGCCCTGTCCCATCCTCTTCTGTCGCCTGCGATTCTTCTGCATCAGCCCCAGCAGCACCGTGCAGCAGGGTTCACCAGTGCTCTCCTCCTGGTGGTCGTCCACCTCGTCCAAACAGATTTTGAACTGGGAATTGGTCCAGTAAGTGGCTAGAAGTCACCCAGGAGATGGTGGTTGCCCCCCAAGGGGGGTGAGGAGATCGGGAAGAATAGAATGAAAGGGAGGAATTTTGATCATCCCAAGGAAAGCATAACTCTGGCCAAACTGTCGGGTAAGCAGGCCTTGGCAAGTTTGCTTTACAAGGTGGTCAGCATTTCCTCCTATCTCCCTACCCCACCCACACACCAGCACACACACCCCACAGCATGTGGAAACTTTACACTCGTCCATTTGATCAACGAGGGCCCAGATATACTTGACGGGATATTCAAGGTCCCGTGGTCCCAGGGCTACACTGGGTCCCCCTGGGAAGGAAACTCCAAGTCTTCTGGGGAAATGATTAACATCTCCTTGTTCTCAGCCTGTGAAGAACTGGCCTGTGAAGATGAACCCATCTCCTGGAGGAAGGAGGTCTCTGGGGGAAAAAGCAGGTCCCTGGGACAGATGAGGACAAAGTCCAGCAAAGACTAGCTACCAAGGAGGCCTCTCCTGACAGACTATAAAAAGATGACCACTCTTGCCCTCCGGGAAGCCTGTCTGACGGGCCCCTGCTTCAGATCACAGCCCGAAACAGCCATGATTGCTGATCCTCTGTCCATTGATCCAGGGGCGCCACTAGATGGCGCAGCGTTGCAGCCAGTGATGAGGCACACTCCCTCAAGAGTACGTCATTTAATAATGCCCAAGGAATAATAATTGGCGATTAAGAAGCATGCCTGCCATACCACCTATGGATATTTTAAAACACTGCTTCATTTCAAATATGACCTTAAAAAAAAAAAATCTCTCCAAATAGTGACTGTACAAGCCAAAGCACAGAGAGGGCAAATGGGTCATCCAGGGGCACACAGCAATTCTATGACAGACTCAAGTGGCAGAGTATGATTGAGGAAGATAGGCTTGACAGCCATCTCCATGCCAGGGCCTCAATAATTTCAATAACGATGTGCCCTGGGGGAAGAAAGGGGTGGGGGAAGGAGGGAGTGCTTAGGTCCTCTAGATAAGGGTCCAACCTGATACAATAACAAGGCATTCACAGGTGACCAAGAGCCACTGGTTATTATATTTTCTTAACAATAAAATTACTTATTCAATTCCACCTTCCCAGAACTTCCACTTCCAGATTTTTTTTTAATCTAAGGCACAAGTGTGTGGATTTTAAAACAAATATCTGTCGATTCCAGAGGAGCCAGAGACAATTCTGTAATCTTCTATACTTACATCATTACCACAGGGCAGGAACAGTCCATCTCTTCCCGACAGCTAGCTGGCGGCACAGATGGGGTAGCGATTTCGTGCAGACAGATACCTTAGGCACCCCCTACAATTCCGAGCTCCCAAAATGATCCATGCAAATTTCCTACACATTTTCTAAGAGCTTGCTAATGGTGAGCATATTTTAATTTCTCCCAAATGCAACATTACTGCAATCCCTACATTTTTTGTTTACTCCTTAACAGAGCTAGAAGAAGAAAATGGGTCATAAAAATAACACATCCCATTTGTATAACACTACACCATTTACAAAGCGCTTCCGAAGCTGGGTATTATCCCTCCACTTTGACGATTGGGAAATTGAAGCTCAGAACAGGGAAATGACCCTCCCAGGGTCCCAGAGCTGTCGGACCGAGCATCTGAGCGACAGTGGCAGGAAAGGACCACCCTCCTTCCATCTCCGCCGTCAGAAATGGGAGCTCGGGTTGGATGGGGATAATGAACAAGAGACCCGGTCAGGACCCAGGACTGCACCCACATGGGATTTTATTCTAATGCTGCTTCCACGCCCTGAGCACAGGCCTGCAATGAGCTCTGTGGTGAGAACAAGACCCAGTGCTTACAAGTCGAAGTCAGTTAACAATGTTAACATCAGACCAGGAGGGACATGGGTCCTGGGGAGGTGGGAAGTGGAGAGGGTGGGTTTTACTTTCTTTCATTTCTCCTTAGAGATGTGGGGTTGTTTTTCGGAGTTTCTTGCTCTGCTGCTGCCTCAGCTGTTTCAACCTAGGAGGAGCCTATATGTGTAGATATTAGTGGTCTCCCGCGAACAGGGAAGGCTTCCCACCTTTAATAAGATGAGGGCCCGGGTTAGTGCAGAGGCAGCGGTTTGCGCCAGACTATCCCCACTAGGGAGGGAGTTCTGATGACGACCAGGGGAGTGGACAGTGGCCATTCGCACACCCTGTGTGTGGCCACCCCTGACCCAGGCTGTCTGACTCAGGTGCAAACAAAGCAGAATGGCCGCTCGGATGGATGCGGTCTACTGATACAGTGATGCCGAACCCGTGTCCTTCTAGCGCACCATTAGCCACTGTCCCAGGGTGCAGTGGGCCAGTTGCCAGCCAGCCGGGCCACATGGGGATGGAGGAAGCCCCAGAGAAAAACAAGAGGCCTTGGTGCAGGGTGACAAGAGCATGGTTAGTACGAAGAACAACGGCCTTGGGGGGCAAGGGGCAGGTGGGTGAAGCAGAGACAGTCTGAACACACAGACGCTAAAGAATGATGTTACCTGAGATCAGGTCCCGGGTGAATGGCTGCAGAGCTACCACCCACCACTACTGCCCTGGCCTCCAAGGCCCAGAAAGAAGCTGGGCCACCAAGGGGTGCCAGGAGCCAGAGAACAGAGTGCAAAGGCACTGTCCCAAGAATAACATATAAGGACGCCCAGCCCTGGGAGGACAAGCCAGAAGAAGGTGAGCACGGCAGCTCCCGCCTCACCTGGGTAGTTCTGGCAGCCGCCGGCAGTGGAGCCCCGTATCCAGCACCCGTTGAACAGAATCACGTTCCACTTGTGCACCTCCTCGCTGCTCAGGGAGTCCAGGGACAGGTGGCAGATCTCTAGCCCAGAGAACTGCCTCAAGAAATTCGAAAAAGACATCCTGGGGGCAGAGGGACCGGTGGGCTCTCAGTCGAGAAAGCTGGGCTGGAAAAGTGATGGAAGGCATGCCCCCTGGGCACGGGACGGAGCAAAAGCCGTGGGCTAACTCGCATCTTTCCTGCAGCCCACTGTACAAATATGCAGGGGACATTGACCACATTCCTCACCATTGTTAGCGTCTCCATTTTTCTTAGAGAACCCCCTCTCATATCTAACCAACCAGGCAAAGAGACTAAACCATAAACTGGAGAGACCCTGGCAGGTAAATTGAACCAATCCACCACCTCCAAGTTCCCTCCTGTTTAAATCTAACTGGTGTTAAAGTGGGAGCCTAGAGATGGCCCCTAAACCACGTCATATTCTTAGCGGTGTCCCTATTATCTTCCTTAGCCCATGAGTGAAGGAAGTTATCTTATTTTGATGCTATGCTAAATCTTGGACTTAAAGAGATAGGAGCAGTGCTCCTATTTCACTGGAAAGATATGGAAACTGAGGAAGACAAGCTGATAGCTAATCCGTGTTGAGGCCCACATATCTTGGTTTCAATGCTTTAGACATACTGGTACGGAGGTAGAACTACTCCGGGGTAAAAGGGGGAGGAGAAAGAAGCCCTCCTGGCTGGGAACCGTGTTGAATTCCTGGAACACCTAGAGAGAGCTGCCCGCCTGTGAACCAGGAACGGACCCACAAATAAGGGGACAGCACTCCCTCGGATGACTCTCACCAGAACTCTCCAGCCTCGGCTTTCTTGTCCAGCTTTTCTTTCTGCCTGGGATCTATGTAATTCCACTCTGGTGCACTGGGAAAGAAAGAATAAAATTTAAAGTTTTTTTTAAAGGAAGCAGAGGTGATCATTCCTGAAGGGTTCGCTGCAGTGCAAGCTGTTTACTGCAGCTCAACTTCCCCCTGAGAAATGGGGAATACCGAAATGATAGCCGGGGGTGGGAGTTGGGTGTAGCCTGGGGAAGGGACGGAACTCCACGGGCACTAGCAGGGTGACCCCAGACATGCAGCAGGAACACTGCTCCATGGCTTTTCTCTAAGTTCACTCTCCAGGCAAGTTTTACATTCATGTGTGATTCGGCCCCCCAGGCCCTGATCACAGGCCTAGGCAAGTCCAAGGCAGGAGCTGTGAGAATGGCCGTCACAGGCCACTCCACCCCTTCTCAGTTGGTGAGACGTCCTTCTGGCTTATCTATCAGTCTGAAGTGAAGATACTGTGAGAGGGTCTGAGCATCTCTGGGCACATGAACATGGTCCCCTTCCTGAGCCTGCAAAATGACGATCAGGCCCAGTTTTGTGACAGTTTCCATGAAGTAATGTCACCCTGTGAGGCCTCCTGCTGGTGGTCTTTCCATGGCAATACCCACATAATTTGTTGAAATGCCATTTCCAGATACCTGACCTTTAAGAAGGTTTTCCTGAAATATGTATGCAACGCTAAATAACTGAGCAGTATCTAGATCCATCTTTAAAAAATCCCTTCCCTGATTGCTTTCAGCAAAACGTGAAGACCTCCCCGTCGCTGCATAAAAGCTGGGGCATACCCAAGCCCAGATTCTTCCTCCAGGGGGGCTCTCAGGACCCCTAGGGATCAGGGAGGGGAGCACCCAGGGCCTATTTGGTTCATGAAAATAGTCATTGGATCAGACCAAACCCCAGGGGCTTCCCTGGTGGCATAGTGGTTGAGAATCCACCTGCCAATGCAGGGGACACGGGTTCGATCCCTGGTCTGGGAAGATCCCACATGCTGCGGAGCAACTAAGCCCGTGCGCCACAACTACTGAGCCTGTGCTCTAGAGCCCACGAGCCACAACTACTGAGTGCATGTGCCACAACTACTGAAGCCCGCGCGCCTAGAGCCCATGCTCCACAACGAGAGAAGCCACCGCAATGAGAAGCCCGCGCACCACAACGAAGAGTAGCCCCCGTTCGCCGCAACTAGAGAAAGCCCGCGCGCAGCAACGAAGACCCAAGACAGCCAAAAATAAATTAATTAAATAAATAAATTTGTTAAAAAAAAAAAAAGAGCCAAACCTCAGAATGTGCTTGTTATAAACAAAGATTAGGGGAATAGCTGGAGACTATGAGATCTGACCTAAATCTCCCAGTTAGTTTTTTGAAACTTAAAAAAAAAAAAAAGTTTTAATTTAAAGACATTGGGCTGAGACTAGGGATGTTACCTCAGAGATGCAGTGCCCTCCTCCCCCAGCAGCCATGTACCCCCGGCTGCATCTCCAGATGGAGCCTGCGGGGCTTGCCTGTCGTCACCTCACACCCTTGGACCTGTCCCAGCCTGTTAGGGACTGAGCAGCGTCGGGGAAAGGAGATAAAGTCACGTAAGCCCCGTAAGCAGCTTGGGAAGCAGCTGCTTAAAATGGCCAAAACTGGGGTTTCAATTTCATTCAGCCATGACATCCTTTTGGGGCAGTTGGCAGAACTAAGGTTTTGGGTTTTGCTCCATCATAGGCAGGAGAATGAAACATCTTTAATATAAGAGGCGATCCGTGGCCCCGGGGACATGTGTTTCTTCATGACACAAACCTGAAGGGAAGTACCAGTTACGAGCACTAATGATGTGTGATTAGTTCATAAATGTAATAAAGTTCCCTTCCAAAGCCCTGGTGGCATCATGCAGTGTGGACAGCACGTATGAGGTACATACGAGGCTTAAGGATGTGCTGGGGGGGCGAGTTGTTATTATGACCATTCCCACTTCTGGTGGCTCTTCATCAGTGACACTGGCCAATTCTCCATCCTTCCCCAGCGCCAACCTGCCTCCCCCGTGCCAGCAGTGCTAACTAGGATGGAAACTGGGCCATGCTCTCTCCATCCTCCTGTACCACGGTGGCATCGATTCCAGGTCACAGCTGTCCCAGGACACCACAGGAGGCCTCTGTGTCCTGGCACCGTCTCTGACTGGCTGCCACTCTCCACTGTGAGAGGTCTGGGCCCCTCCGTTCATTAATGGCTTTGTCGGGAGAGATCAATACCCGCCCGTAACGAGCTCTGGCGGAGCGGGCGCCACTCCCACTCATCCTCACTGCCTCTGGCGGCCAGTGGCTCCTAGGATCCAGTTCCGCTTTCTAGGCACGTTTCTTCTTGACGCTGAGGGGTTTGGCCTTTGTCAGAGTGACCAGGCTTTGTGGAGTGGAAAGAATCCGATCGAGAGTGATGGGTCTCACCTTTGGATGACCGCGGTGGTGGGTAGAAAAGAAGCCAACCCTCCGGCGCTCAGCAAAATTCCACTGAGCTGCCAAACTTGCAAATGCCAAAGCAGAGCAAGGAATCGAAGGCTACAACTGAGTGGATTTTGTTTGGCTTTTCCCCACCTGGAACCATCTAACACTCTTTTCTGAACAGGCCGTGTGGTTTGTGGACGGAAAGTGCTGCCGAGCGTACTCCACTGTGGGTCTCACGATCACTGCGTGTTTTGCATGATGCCTTCCCGCAGAGGGAGATGAGTACGGGCGGAGGGAGGAAAGAACCTACACATCGCTCCAGGCCCCCATCCATTCCACTTCGCCCCACGGGTTCCGGAGTCTGATCAGCTTCTCTGGATGACCCCGGAAATCCACCTGCAAGGGCCACAGACAAGGGCAGCTGAATCACCGCGCATACCCCTGCTGCCCTGCGTTCATGTCCTTGCCTGAGCGGACCTGCATTCAATTCCTCAAATGCCCCTAAACAACCACTTTTATTTTCTTTTAACACATGTTTTCAAGCCTTAGCTAACTATTTTCCACAATCTGTTTGAATAAATAGTAAGTCCAGCATAAAAACAAGTGTTTATCTGCTTTAACTTGTATTAAAATTTGATAGTTGACTAACACTGACTCAGTTCTTAATATATGAGACCTATTGATAATCAATGCCCTCCAAAAAATACTGAGAGCAGAGCAGTTAGCATTTTTTGAGCAGGTAGTATGAACTAGGCATGGAGCTGGGCATTTCAGATGCATTATCACCTCTTTTAAACCTCACCACAGTCCTATAAACTGGGTGCTGTTATTATCTTCATTTTCATCTCTCTCAAAACTCTGAGACCCAGAGAGAGTAGATATATGTATATGTATAACTGATTCACTTTGGTGTACACCTGAAACTAACACAACATTGTAAATCAACTATACTCCAATAAAAATTTTAAAAAACAAACAAGCAAACAAAAAAACCTCTGAGACCCAGCCAGAGGGGTTGAGTTATCCAAGATTACCTGGTTAGTAAGTAGTAGATGGAGGACAGGCACCCAGGCAGTCTGTCTCAAAGCCCATAGTGGGAAATCCATACATCCACCTTCCCCTATTGTCTACGGAACACTCACCAGGAGCCCCCATGTGTGCCTTTGCATACACGTGCAAACACGATGGACCGTTCTGTCTTCAGTGTCTGACCTTCCTTTGTACCCTCCGTCATGCCCTCGCCCAGTGTTTACATATACGTGCTCAATTCATATTTGGGAATTGACTTCATTAAAGAGCGTATTTGTGAAACACAAACACGTAATGAACATTCATGCCTTTTTAATAAATAACAAAAACTGAGACAACCACTGCATTTCCTTTTTTGCCTTGGCCATCAGGAAACCCAAAACAAAATTAATTTCTCAACTGGAGCACTGTCTTTAGCCTAGATTGTCTGGTGTATTTTACCTTTGTTGTATGGTTTTATTGTGTCTATGCTTTTCATTGTAAACCACTGCACATCCTTTTTGGAGGTAGGCAGACTATAGTAAATAGAAATAATGAAAAGTTCAGCCCATGCTTTCTCCTTGGGTTGGAATGTAAGGAATACTTGCGTTCCTTCCCACTGTCACACCCCAGCTTGAAAGTTGGGGCAGGTTTTACTGTCGTTTCCTCTTAGGAGAGCCTATGGGTTTCCACTGCTTTACCTGTACAAACATACTTTTTTTTTTTTTTTGCCATATAACATACAGTAAGATATATTTTTTTAATGCTTTTCTTTTTTTTCAATTTATTTATTTTATTTATTTATTTTTGGCTGCATCGGGTCTTTGAAGCTGTGAGCGGGCTTTCTCTAGTTGTGGCGAGTGGGGGCTACTCTTCGTTACTGTGCGCGGGCTTCTCATTGTGGTGGCTTCTCTTTTTGCGGAGCACGGGCTCTAGAGCTCAGGCTCAGTAGTTGTGGCACATGGGCTCAGTAGTTGTGGCTCGCGGGCTCTAGAGCGCAGGCTCAGTAGTTGTGGCACATGGGCTTAGTTGCTCCGCGGCATGTGGGATCTTCCCGGACCAGGGCTCGAACCTGTGTCCCTTGCATTGGCAGGCGGATTCCTAACCACTGCGTCACCAGGGAAGCGCAAACACCCTTCTTAGAATGAGTGTAGATCTAACTGACAATTTCTACAACTTTCCTCCAAAACTTCGTCCCGCTTCCTGGCCACATCTCAGAGGATAGCCTGCATTTAGTTAGAACCTATAGAGCTGAAGCTCAAAGAGGTTACGTTATTCATCTCTGAGTGGGTAAGAGGTAGAAGGGCCCTTGTAATAAGCAAGAGTTGAGTGTGGGTCGGTGCCAGGGGCTCTGTGCCACCAGAGATGCTGCACCTCAGCAGGGCAGGGAAGGGCTAGGTGGTGATTCCATCTCTTTCTCTCAAGGATGCCAGGGATTTATGGTAGTATCATTATGCATTGCCCTTCCATCTCCCCATGCCAAATTTTACCTCTTCGACTCCAGTGACAGAGTATGCATGACTCTTAACCAGCTTCAGGCTGGTGATGGCTTCTGCTTCAGCTGTACTGGAGACCTGAGTTGAGAGTAAAGTCCACTCAGAGTGGCTGACCCTGACCTTGCTGGGCCAGTCCTACAATGCTTTCCAAGGACATGCTACACAGCCACAGGGCCCCAGTGCAGGGCTGGGGGGGGGGGCAGGTGCAGCAATTAACCTCAGGTAAATAGAGCTCTCTCCATCCAAACCCTCTTTGATCAGGCCTGCCTGCCAGTCCTGGAATATGACTTACCAGCCTTTGAAATGACACAGGAAGTGGGAAGCCATTTATTCTCCAAGAAGGACCCCATGCTGCCTGCAGAAGACTAATTATCCATGACAGTTGTCTGGACTGGCCCTGGTTCACCAGTGGCTGTGGGTGTCCCCAGGGTCCCTCCTCAACAGCCCCGCCCCCTCCCCAGACCCCACGTCACTTCTCCACCAAAAATACACATATCCTGCTGGGGTTTTTATAGAGAGGAGAAAGGGGGATTGCTCTTGCTTTGTCATTCACGTGTGTGAGATCACCAGGTAAGGGTCGAGAGAAGGCGAAAGAGGAAGTGGAGGGGCAGGTGACAGCAGACCATGTGGCTGGTGGCCTCCAGGCTCTGGTCTACACACTACCTTGGAACCGCATACAGCCAACCCCCAGACAGAGCACCACCCCTGGTTCAGAACCTCTTCCCTTTTCTTCAGTGATCTCAAAGCCAATCATGTATTGTCAATCACCATACTTGTTTTCCAATATCCCAAGATTACTTAGCAAAAGGGGGTAGCAAAGGTAGGGCCCAGGATCCAGGGATCAAGTCTGCATTCTTAGGGCAATTCCTGCAGTACTAACGGGGCTTAACACTTAGAACTCCTATGGTTTCTGAGTTTATGAGACCAACTCCAGTTCCCACCCATTACTTAGGTCTTCCCACCGGCTCCCACGTGCTAGGGACAAATATGTCACAGGACTTGCCCTGTAATTCCTAGACTCTGCTCTGGCCCAAAGCCTTCCCAGCCTCTAGCCCCTGTCCGGTGCCTTCCCTACCACACATGGGGAGGGGCAGCAAAGAGAAGCCGTCCCAGCTCACATCAATGGAGCAGGCCAGCAGAGACCCTGCTCGGAGGGCCTTCCGGATGATCTGAAACAGACTGGCTGGTGGCTTCTTCAGCTCATAAAACTCAGAGATGCCACCTGTGAAATCCTCAAACCCCTCCACTGTGGACCCTCCAGCGAGAGCCTCATAAGAACTGTTGAGCCTGTTGGAAAAAAAAAAAGAATACGTGCATCATCCAGAGCCATTAGCAACCCCAGCGAGGGGACCACATGGGATGGGGTAGGGGTGGTGCTAGGACATGGTGTGGTCTGGAAGGTACAGGAGAGCCTTTGCCAATTTTGTCTGTAGGCCAGGGAGGGGCTTAGGCACAGTTCCACGTGGCCAGCTCAGCACTTTGCCAGGAGCAAATCTCAGATCACCTCTCACCAAGCCATGCGCTCTTTTAAAAACCAAAGTACAATCTTTCCAGAGCTGACCTTGGCTTCTTGGGTTTCTGGGGGTTGGGGGCATGGGTAGGGATGAGGGGGACCCTCCCTCAAAGCTGAGAGGCATCCCTTGGGGTTTGCTTTGGGAATAGGGCTGGGAAGGAACAGGGGTTGCACAAAAGGGTACCAGTCAATGAAGCTAATTCAAAGAACCCCAAAGAAGACTTTGAACATTGAATGCCAGTGAGAAGGAGAATGACTCCCAAGCAAAGGGTAGAGACTTCTTTGATGAGTTTGAGATCTAAGTACATTTGCTTTATTCTTCTTCTTTGTCATTCTTTTAAAAATTCACATTGACCTAAGAACTGACCCGGGGGTTTGAAAGAGGACAAAGCTGAGACACCAAGAAGCTAAGTGGTGGTCCCATTTCACTCATTCATGTGGGACAGAGCTGAGCTTTTAACTCGTAGTGCAAATTTCTGTTTCTCTTAGTTATGGAGGGGTACTTTACATGGGGTGCAGGGGCTGGGAACGATGGGCATGGCACCCAGAGGCTGGGGAGGGGCAGGTAAAATCCTCCAAGGAGACTGCGGAGCCTCCCAGGTCCTCCCTGCCCCACTTACTTGGCGTAGGCCTTCTCGAGCAGGGCGCTCCAGAACTCACTGCCTTCCTCGGAGTGCAGGAAGAGCAGCTCCCCATCCTTGGTGGGCAGCCTGTCGTCCACCACCACCTCCACCCACTCGCCGTACTGCCAGAACTGCGGGAGGGAAACACAGCGCCCGTTCACAGGGCTGAGCTGAGAGGCAGAGTCAGCGTCCTCAGTGGACCTCAGAAGGAGCGTCTGTGCTGATCAGTGTTCCAGCCTTGGACCTTTAATGAACTCCTTAAGAGCAGGATCTGTGCCTTACTTATCCGTGCCCATAGGAGACGCCGGCAAAAGCAGGAAACATCGAGTCCAGCGGCTGAGTTTGTGGATAAGAAAACTTGCATCACGCAGTGGCAACAGTGATGCCGAGTGATGCCACTTGGGCTCACATCTCTTGACCCTCACTCCAAGGTGCCTTCCTCAAGGCCTCATGGCCTGGGGGAGACAGGAGGGGATGGACGTGTGGATGATTGGATGGACATGTTAAAGCAAAGTTTCTCAAACTCAAGCACGCATCAGAATCCCCTGGAGGGATTATTAAAACCTAGGCTACTGGGCCCCAGACCCAGATTTCTGATTCTCGACATGGGTCCCAAGATTATGGAAAGTAGCGTCAAGGGCCGTGAGCAAGGCAGGATACCTGAAAATGAAAGATCCCCCGGTAGTTCTCCTGGAAGCTCTGGTCCCTGGGGACCACGCAGTAAAGCAGCTCTTCCTTCAAGGTGAGGGAGGCAATGGCCGCCAGCAGCCAGCAGTCACCTGCACCATGTCATGGGGGACACACGCTGGTCAGGCCAGGCCTGCAGGGTCCCTGCTTCCTCTGACCCTCACTGGCCCATTCAATCCAGAGTCACACGACTCCCTTCCGGGTCAGATAGTCTGGGACTCTTTTCCTCCAGTGTCTGAAGGTCCTGCTGCCTCCTTGGAAGTTCTCAGTTCCTCCCTTCCCCCCACCTGCCACATGCTGACCATGCCACATGTCCTAAGCTCTCAATCAGTGGAGTAGAAAGTGCAAAGAAAGAAAGGAAGAAGCCAAAATCATCCTCTTTGATTCCTTAATAACAACTTTAAGAAAACATTTGGTTGGAGGAAACACTGAAGCTATTTGGCCAGCTCAGGATGCGTGTGTGTGTGTGCACGTGTGCGTGTGTGTGTGCGTGTGTGTGCATGTGTGTGTGTGTGTTCCTTGCTCCGCTTGACCTTGAATAACGGAGAGTTGCCTCTTCGTGTCTGTTGGAGGACTGCCCTTTTGTGTTTTAGAGCTCACCATGACAGCTTATAACACTCCTGAGATATTGATTAGCATGAAAAGATCATACTTTTAGTCAGAAGAAATCAAAATCAAGAGAGGTTAAAAATGTTAGGGCTCAGTGTTGGTCACTTTGGAGATCCAAGTAAATGCAGAAGAAAACAGAAAACTGCTTTCCGTACAAGTCGGGACCCCCCAGACCCGTGCCTCTGAGCGGTACCTCCACGGAAGGCACCATTATCCCCCGTGGTGTCGACTTCAAACCCTTTACAGACCTTAGCATCCTGTGGTGGATCTATCATCCTGGAATTGATGTAAATTTGTCTCACATCTCATCTATAGGCTTCTTCTACAACAGTCTCTGAGATCTCAACGTCCTTACGTGTGCTGCTCATCGTGTGAAGGAATATTTCATCTTACTGGCCCGACAGCTGCCTCTTCCCAGTTTCACTCCAGAGCCCTACCTCTAGGAGTTTAGGATTTGGAGACAAGTTTCTCCCATTCCTATCCCAATCAAATGGCTCCAAAATCGAGCCTGTGTGTCTCAGCCTTCACCTTGTCCACAAAAAAAAATCTGAATCTCTTCATTATATCTTCAGATAAAAGCCCCTTCAACCATTCAGAGACCCTCTGAGGACCTCGTCTAACTCTCTGTGTTCTTTCCACGCTGTGGCCCAAGCTGCACACGTAGTCCAGGATGAACACACCATGGTTCTCTCAGAGGTGGGCTGCCTGAGCTAGTAGTCAGTAAAGTGTGACACAGGAACCCACCTCTGAGGATCCGTCATCTGCTCAGCACGCCTCCATCACCAGGTTATCCCAGGAAACCCTTTGCTCTATCTGCCCTCATCTCTCTCAACAGAGAGGTTCATGATTTGGTCCCAAATGAATTCCTTTCCCTCTTCCTTTCCCCAACCAGCCTCATATATTCTCTCTCTCTCCGTCTCTCACACGCAGTTACTTTTTGAAGAGTTTTTCTGACCCAGAAGCCAGCCCTGCCCCTGCTTTCTGCTCTCACTGACAAATGCCCTCCTCCCAATGGCAGTGGGCCCCCAGGTGGGACCAGACCTGGTAGCCGGAGGAGATAAGAATTGGTACAGCAGGCACGGGACTGTGGCTTCTCACTAAAGAAGACTCAAGGGGGGCAGTACCTCATTCAAAGGCAACTTCCAAAGAGTGGATAAAATAACAGGTTTTCTCCTCTCACTCCAGCCTTCTTCCTGTCAACACCTGTGATCACCTCTTTCCTGTGCTCAGAAATCTTCAACCTCCTCCATTGCTTAAGAACAAGATAAAAACTAACAGGGCATCAAGACCCTTCACAATACGCCTCTCCCCTACTTCCCCAGCCTGCTTCCCACTGTCCTCCCACCATGAGTCTGATCTCCAGTCGAACTCGGATCTGCACACACCATGCCCTGGTCTTTTCCAGCACACGCTTTCACTCATCCATCCCCTCGGCTTGTAGAGTTCTTGCTGCAACACCACCCCCTTTCCCCTCCTCCACGAAGCCTTCCCTGATGCTTCTCAGCCTCCAGCCGCAGGTCACCTCTTTTTCTTTGTGTTTCCTAAAGACCTTGTTTATACTTCTCTGCACACAAGCTGCTTCCCAATCCAATCCCTGACCCACTTCGGCGTCCCGTGTGCTCCCTCCTCAGAGCCCCCAGCGCCTTCTTGGGCCACTAGGACAAGACTGTCTCTGCAATCTCTTCCTGCAGAACAGGGATGTGGATTCCCCATCCTGGCATCCCCAGCAGGTGGCTGACACATAGTAGGGGCTCAATGACTGTTTGATGAATAAAAATAAATATGTGCAGAGAAAGACAAATATCATATGATACATATCACTTATATGTGGAATCTAAAATATGATACAAATGAACTTATTTACAAAACAGAAACAGACTCACGGACACAGAAAACAAACTTATGGTGACCAAAGGGGGAAGGGGGGAGGGATAAATTAGGAGTTTGGGGTTAGCAGATACAAACTACTATATATAAAATAGATAAACAATAAGGTCCTACCATATAGCACAGGTAGGACAAGATATTCGATATCTTGTAATAAACCATAATAGAAAAGAATATGAGAAAAATATATATATATAAAACTGAATCACTTTGCTGTACACAAATATTGTAAATCAACTATACTTTAATAAAAAATGAAAAAGACTTAAAAAAATTATTTATTTTTTCATCATCTTTTTTAAAAATTATTCATTTATTTATTTATTTTTGGCTGCACTGGGTCTTCATTGCTGCGCGCGGGCTTCTCATTGCAGTGGCTTCTCTTGTTGCAGAGCACGGGCTCTAGGCGCGCGGGCTTCAGTAGTCGTGGCTCGCAGGCTCTAGAGCGCAGGCTCAGTAGTTGTGGCTCGCGGGCTTAGTTGCTCCGCGGCATGTGGGATCTTCCCCCGGACCAGGGCTCGAACCTGAGTTCCCTGCATTGGCAGGTGGATTCTTAACCACTGCACCACCAGGGAAGTCCCTTAAAAAATTTTTTTAAGTAAATATGTGACCAAATGAATCAATGACTCATATTTTGTTCTTGTGCAAATCCCCAGCAGGACCTACATGTTTGCACCTGAATCTCCCTAGTGTCTGGAGATGTGGAGCCCAATGAGGACATGTGTTGAACCTGACAGGGTCCACCTAAGCCAGCACCAGGGGCCCCTCCCTCTAGAGCTCGGGGGTAGAGGGAGATAGGGGAAGACCACGGCGGAGGCGCAGGCCTCTGGGGAGGGGCAGATGTCCGGGCTGCAACCCTCGCTGCGACAGGTGACCTCTCACAGAGATCAGAGCAGCACCTGCCCTCATGACGAGGTGCAGTTCTGGTTCTCTTCTGATACTGGCGTTCTTGCTCCCGCACAGCTGCTTCCAACAGCCCACCTGGAATATCCCGTAGACATTACAATTCACGGCACGGACACAAAGTGTCCCTCAGTTGCTGACATCAAAAGGGGCTGCCCAGCTGGAAGAGAGTTTAACTTTCTCTTCATCTGCCTCACTGTTGCCATTTCCCGGGGTCCACCTGGCTCTCAGGGCCAACCCAGAGCTGCAAGGAGATGCAGTGCGTACACGGGCTTTGGGATGCCTGCCAGGGACTCCGTGAGGTGTGCACGCACTGTCATCACAAACATGCTTTCTCTAAGGCACAGATCCAATGAGCGTGTTCCTCTCCTGAGAGCTCTCTTGGGAAGACAGACATTTATGCCATCGCTCAAATCATTTCAGAAACGTGTTTGGGGATCCCTCTGGATGCCTGTACACATTCACCACATTCTCCTCCGTGGACACACGGGTTGGACCTTGAGCATAAGTTTAATTTCCAAAGGCAACTGAGAGGCTTTTGGATCTAAAGTTGGTGGTGAATAAGGTGGACAGAAAAAGCTGGGAAAGAGTCTTGATGGGCAATGCCCTCCTCTCCCGCCACCTTCCAGCAAAGGCGGGGCCTGGTTAGAGTGTTGGCTGACCAGGGAGCTGGAGGGGGAGGGTTTTGCGTCACTGACCTTACGGGGGTCTGCTGAGCTTTGTTCTTCCTACTCCTTCTTCAGGTTATATATGTAATGGGTTTAACATTTATTAAAGTAATAAACTGATTTATTTTTTTACTCCACTGTAATAACGGTCCCCCCGATCTCCCCACCCACCGCATCAGCAGGCTTCAGGGCTTCTAGTAAACAGCAGGCAGACCCCAGCCACTACAATGAAGTCTTTGCTCTGCTCTGTCAAAAACGCATTTTAAGCCAATCAAGAAATAATAATCCTGAGTCAGGTTTTCTTAAAAAGAAAACAACTCTAAATTCAAAAATTCCATTTACATGTTATCAAAGCTTGATGATCTAAACACCTAGTGTTATGATAAACCCTAGGCAGCAAGAACTTGGGCTATGACTTAAGAGAATTTTCCAAACATCGGAGGGGGGAAGTGGAGGTGCTTCTGGACTACAAGGAGGAGAGAGGACGGGAAGAAACAGAAAAGGTCAGACATTGGAACTGCTTTCATCGCCCCTCTTCCACCTTGAGGTTGAACAATGGCCGGAGCAGGGACAATAGCAAAACCACAGAGAGATTAAAGAGGAAGCCAAAGCAGAGAGGATTTATGCCCTGCTTCCCACGGGGGACATGGGGAGCAGAATAAAAATGGCAACACGGAGTGCTCAGGTGGAGAGAAGGTGAGAGAAGGTGGTAAAGAGCGCCCCCAAGTCTCCCTCTGCCGTCAGATAGTGACTGAGCTGAGGGCAGGGAGGAGAAGGCAGGTCAATCCCACCACAGACGCCATGGCGACCGCGTGGCTCAGGGCCAGGCCGGAGGCGTGACAGCGCACTGAGTCGGGCCTCGGTCAGCCAGGGAAGGTCCACTGGACCCCGACAGCACCAGCAGAACAGACCACACCACACGCTAGTCCCAGGAGACCAGTGGGACCCAGAGGACAGCAGCGAGCACCCAAGGGCCAGCCACTCTTCTCCCATAGCCTGGGGGACGTTCAGCCTTTCCTTCCATGCAAGCACTGTCCTGGGGAGGCTGGAGAGGGGCCAGCCTTGAGGAAGCAAGAAAGCCCCCAAATAGAGTGGCTGAAGGAGGAATATTTATCCGAAAGAGACAAGAACCCGAAACAGGCAGAGGCAGAAAATACCTTTCATTGGCTAGTTGACGTTTCCCCCCAACTCATGGTCAGTGCAAACTGGGGCTCCCCAGCAAGCCGAGAGCAGTCGAGGAAGGTAAAGAATGCCATGATGATTGCACTTCTGAATGTAACGCAAAGATTCTGACCTGCTAATGTGTGCTTGTTTTCCAAAAATCCATCTTTAATGTTTTGTCACAGCTGAGGCCTCCTTTGTCCCTTCTTCGCTGTAAGGCAGCTGCAGTGTTTCATACTCAGGCTGCTATTTTCGCTCTGCACATTAGTGCCAAGCAGTCACCAAAGCCTCCCTCCTCCCCTCCCTCCCGTGGGTGAACCTGCCTTTTCCAGTCCTCGGCATTCAGTTCCTGCCTTTTTGACGACATTAAAACACATACACACACACTTGCAGCTGTGCTGGCTTTTTTGACAATTCCCATCTCTCAGGCTAGACCGAGAGCTGACTGGAGGCCCCAGCACAAAATGCTTCCCTGAACGAAGTCTTGTAGGTAGCAAAGTGTCAGATGGGATCTGACAATTCATACCCTAATTACCAGCAAGAAAGTCTCATGGCTTAGCCCATTTTGCAGTTGATATCTCGAACCGGGAGAGATAAAACAGCATACATTAATACTGTATAAGAGTAGAACCAGGGGCTTCCCTGGTGGCACAGTGGTTAAGAATCCACCTGCCAATGCAGGGGACATGGGTTCGAGCCCTGGTCCGGGAAGATCCCACATGCCGCGGAGCAACTAAGCCTGTGTGCCACAACTACTGAGCTTGCGTGCTACAACTACTGAGCCTGCGTGCTACAACTACTGAAGCCTGTGCGCCTAGAGCCCGTGCTCCACAGCAAGAGAAGCCACCACAATGAGAAGCCTGCGCACCGCAACAAAGAGTAGCTCCCGCTCGAGAAAGCCCTCGCGCAGCAACGAAAACCCAATGCAGCCAAAAATAAATTAATTAATTAATCAGTTTTTTAAAAAAAGAAATGTGAGTTTGGGATTAACAGATACACACTACTATTTATAAAATAGATAGACAACAAGGACCTACCGTATAGCACAGGGAACTCTATTCAATATCTTGTAATAACCCATAACAAAAAAGAATCTGAAAAAGAGTATATATATATATATATATATATATATATATATATATATATATATAACTGACTCACTTTGCTGTACAGCTGGAAACAACACAGCATTGTTAATCAACTATACTTCAATTAAAAAAGGAAAAAAAATTAAAACTAAAAAAAAAATTAAATTAAAAAGCTCCTATAACATAGTGTATCCAGCTGGAGCAGGTTTCTCTAACTGAGCACTGCTGACACTTTGGTCTGGATAACTCTGTGCTGTGGGCTCTCCTGTGCACTACAGATGTTCAACAGCATCCCTGGCCTCTACCCACTAGATGCCAGTAGCACCTGCCTCCCAGTGTGAGAGCTTAAAATGACTCCAGACACTGCCAAACATCCCCTGGGATGGGGGATGTAGGATCATCCCCCCGCATCGAGACCTCATGAGCCGGAACATCCACAGTGAAATTAGGAGTTGAGGAAAGTCTGTATTGGAGGGAGGTTGGAAAAAATGGCTTTGCATCAAGTCTCCGGTTTTCAACAACTGCTTAGTATGAAAATGTCAATGACGAGGATGATAATGACGTTTCTTTAGTCTATTACTCCTAGAGTCTTCTGGGAACCACTTTCTGCTTCCCCCTTCCTTCTCTCACTCCTGTCTGCTCTGGTTAAAGAAAATTATAACAGCCAAAGGAAGGCTCTGACTCGCTCATCAAGGTCGGCAGCCAAGCCAGAGTAGGGTGTCATCTTACCCAGCTTCCAACATTTGCTCGTCTCAAGACCCCGGGTGTAGCATGATTAGACTCCAACTCTCCTTGGAAAACATATGTTTGGGAGGTTCCCTTCCTTCAGGTTTGGGGAGTAGTTCTTATATGTCATCATCACTCACCAGTATTTAGCAATCATTGCTCATGTAGGACACTGGGACAAGAGAGATGTAAAAGACATGGTCCCTGTCCTCGGGGAGCCAACAGGCTTAGGAAAGTCAAAATAACATGGCCTTTGCCCTCAGAAAGCCTGGGTTTAAATCCTCAGGCCCTGACTTGTCTGCTAAGTGACATGTAGCCAACCCTTAACTCTTATGATCCTCAGTTTTCTAATCTGTAAAATGGGTTTGTACCTCACAGTTTATTGTATAGGATCATTTAAGCAAAAAGGACTTATTTGTAACAAGAGAGATGTTTAAGAATATACATAAATATCAACCTCCAGTTGGAAGAGAGGACATCAGGACATAAAAAATATAAAAGATGCACATGGATGTACATGTAACAGCAGACATATTTTTAGGGGGCCTCTTGAGTATCTTGATTAATGGTCCCCTATGGGTAAGCCAGCTTCCCTCTACCCTGACTCCACTTGCCAATACAGCTTCAGGGAGGGCAGAGAGGGATGGGCAGGAAGAGGTGGGCTTCAAAACTCCAGAGCAAGGAAGAGGGCCCCAAATGGGGTGAGGTGAGCCCAGAGGACAGGGCCTCTTGGACCCTCCCCAGGTGGGACTCAGAGAGAAAACCACTGTGGGGAGAAGTTCTGCACCAGAGAAGGCGTGATCAGCCCCCACAGAATTAAGAGCGTGGTGAGCCGGGATGGATAGAGGCGCTTGGCTGACTCTCAGGAAACCCCCTGAGCTCCCCTGTGGCCTCAGCAAATAAAGCACAGAGGCCACCAGTGTGATGCCACCAGAAGGCAGGGCAGGAAGCAGACCAACCACCCCTCAGCAGACATGGCCAGTGCACACGAGGCCCCATATGGCCATCTGGGGAAGGAGAGGGCAGAGGAGAAGAATCTGGAAGACTGAAGAGTTACCCAAAAGGGACCGAGTTGTTTCAACTACTGGGTTGGACAAAGTTTTAAGTTGAACTGGACTAAATTTAGTTAGTTCCCCACTTACCTAGGCAGGGCTCCTGGGGAAGATGAAAGCAGTTTTAGATCGGACTTGTGCGAAGGGCCACACCCAGGGACTCCAGAGGAGCTGCCTGAGATGAGCTTTCAGAAAGTCTCCCACGATAAGGGACATTTCTGCTCAGAAGGGACAACTCCAGTGGCCTTCCCGTATCCAGGGCCAAACCGGAGCCTCAGTGTCTCCTGGACTAGTAGGTGGTGGTTCTCGGGCTCTGTCTGCGGTGGACTCTTTCCCTCAGACAGACTCGGAGTCAAAGGAAACGCGTCTGGGAACAAGTCACATTCACGAGTCACAGTGGACCCTGCTCTGCCCGGGTCCATTCAGCATTACCACCTCCCGCTCCGAGTTACGTGTAAAGTGCCTGTTCCCTGCACCTTCGTGGAGCCTGCAGATGTACTCTGGGCTAATGGACCGTGCATGCCTGGCCCCTGATAAATGCTGCCAAATCCCAAAGTAGGTTAATTCAATGGTTTTTGGGCGGGTGGGTTCTTACAAAATGGAGATGAGAACAAAAAGGCACCCCAAGCTCAGCCCTTCACCCTCCAAGAATTTCCCTGAAATCACATAAGGACCCCCCTTTGTTAGCATCCCCCCAAAAAAGAGAGTGCTTTCCTACATTTGAACCTCTCAGGCTCTGCACCGGGTAAAGGAGGCATTTAATCCCCACTTTCCAGATCCGTAAAGCTGAGGCCCTGAGCAGCTACATGACGTCTCAAGGTCAGTCAGTGTCAGCGCCAGGTCTACTGCAGCAGGATGATTAGCTTGCTGCCTTTCCACACCCTGCAGAGCCCTCGGAAGCCGAAGCAAATGGGATTATCCCCCTATATGAAATGTTGTGCCCTAGACTCCTGGGCAAGATGATCATGAAGTTTCAGGAAGCTTCTCTCCTCTCCTGAGACCACACAGCTTCTTCTTAGCCTCTCCTCATCCCCACTTTCCATCTGCCTTCACCACTCCTCCCCCACCCCTCGTTAACATTTGGTTCACCTTCTGACCTACCTCATCTAGTAGCAGCTACTTACATGCAATAGCATAAAACAGTTGCTACTTCTTGGAGTTGTTATAGAGATAAAAATGAGATAATCTATGAAAGTGCTTAGCTTGGTGCCCCGCTGCAGAGAAAAGCCTTCAATATGCCTCCTATTATTAGCAATTACCACCCAACACAAAACAATCAAAAGCACAGGGGAGGGCTTCCCTGGTGGCGCAGTGGTTGAGAGTCTGCCTGCCGATGCAGGGGACACGGGTTCGAGCCCTGGTCTGGGAGGATCCCACATGCCGCGGAGCAACTGGGCCCGTGAGCCACAACTACTGAGCCTGCGCGTCTGGAGCCTGTACTCCGCAACGAGAGGCCACGACAGTGAGAGGCCTGCGCACTGCGATGAAGAGTGGTCCCCGCTCACCGCAACTGGAGAAAGCCCTCGCACAGAAGCGAAGACCCAACACAGCCAAAAATTAAAAATAAATTAATTAATTAATTAAAAAAAAAAAACACACACACAGGGGAGCCCAAAGAAGCGAATCAGCCAACATTTATTGAGCATCTACTACTCTATAAGAAAACGAAAATGAAAATTATTCTAGGAAGTGGCAGGCCTCGCCGTCCTGCTCCCACCCACCTGACCCCGCACGCCCTGTGCCACCCTGTTTCCTCTCTCAAGCATCACACCACTGGTTTCCCAGTTGCTCAAGCCTGGGAGTCATTTTGATTCCTATTCCCCCCACTCCGCTCCTATCTAATTGCTTCCTAAGTGCTTTTGACTTTATTCCTATATAGTGCCCAAGTCCGGCTTCTCCTCTCTAACACCCCTACCACTGCTTTCTCTCCCACTAGGACCATAACGGACCTTCTTTCCTCCAACATTCATTATCCAGGAGCTGTAATTAGGGGGCTGCAGAAAGAAGCAAACTTGCCATGATGTGAAAATATTCACGCATTTGCATTTCAGCATCCTCCCCGCTTAACACTAGTAACTGTCCCTACCCATCAAGCCACTCTCACATGCAAATGCCATGCAAAGGGTTGCAAAGGGACACCGAACATTTGGCTAAATTTGCAGGATTTCATGAAGTTGATGAAAGTGACGTTGGAGACCTGCCCCCGAGCCAGTGCTGGAGGAGAGCCTGGCAGAGTGACAGCAGTGACAGCTGAGGAAGAGAAGACGGACCGGGCTCCGGGCACGATGGGCACTTCAAGGGAATGGTGTGAACATCAAAGGATTGAAAATGGACCTTGGGGAAAGCGGGGATGCCTTGAACATTTCCATGATTCTGCTTTGAAAGTCAAGGGAGAAGTGGAGGGTGCCACATGGTGCTGTCCTGTCATTTTTTCAGAAAAAACCACACCCCTCAAAAGTCAACAATTGGATGGACCTAGAGATTGTCATACTGAGCGAAGTAAGTCAGACAGAGAAATACAAATACCATATGACATCTCTTACATGTGGAATCTAAAAAAAAGGTACAAGTGAACTTATCTACAAAACAGAAATAGAGTTACGGATGTAGAAAACAAACTTATGGTTACCAGGAGGTAAGCGGGGAGGGATAAATTGGGAGATTGGGACTAACATACACACACTACCATATATAAAATAGAGAACTAGTAAGTATCTACTGTATAGCACAGGGAACTCTACTTAATACTCTGTAATGACCTGTATGGGGAAAGAAGCTAAAAAAAGAGTTGATACATGTATATGTATAACTGATTCACTTTGCTGTACAGCAGAAACTAATACAACATTGTAAATCAACTATACTCCAATTAAAAAAAAACAGTGATCACAGATCACCATAACAAATATAATAATAATGAAAATTTTGAAATATTGCAAGAATTACCAAAACGTGACATAGAGACACGAAGCGAGCAAATGCTATTGGAAAAATGGAGCCAATAGACTTGCTCGACACAGGGTTGCCACAAACCTTCAATTTGTAAAAAACAAACAAAAAAAAAGCAGTATCTTCAAAGTGCCATAAAGTGAAGCTCAGTAAAATGGAAGAAAAAGTAAACAATTGATTCATTCCTTGTTCTAAGGTCTAGCACAAAGCTGCAATTATTACATGAGCATTGCGAAATTTAAGAAAAAGTTTTTTCAGAATTTTTTGTATCATTTTTCAAAATTGTATATTAACCAAGCCTTTGTAGAAACTATTTACTAAAAAATGTGGCCTTCCTCCAATACGATCCTCAGATAATGAGGGTTCCTCATCTTGCAGTTGTCTGCCGCAGGGTGTTTGCACTCTCCCCATTACAGCATGTCTGGCTGAACTTGCCCTTACTGACAAGCTTCCATGCTGCCCCACTGCCCAGGACTAAAGTCCCGAATTCTTCCCCCAGCATCACGGCCCTGCACAATCTGGAGGCTCCCCCCGTTTCCACTCCCAGCCTCTGCACCCCTGCTCCCTCTGGGCTGCAGCCCTGCCACTTCCCTGCGAGTCCTCCCCGGTGCCCCGCTCTTTCTAGCTGAAGGACCTTTGTTCATATTCCCTCTGCTGCCTGGAACCCTCTTTACTGGGAGAGGAGATACAGTGTTAGTTTGTTCAAAGAAGACACTTTAATAAATATTTGTAAAATGAAGGAATGAGCTGTGAAAGTTCTTCCTGATTCTGACAAATTCAAATGTCTGTTAAGACACACATCCCATCACTCTTGGAAGCATCCCACTGCCAACCATCCCTGAATCTGCCATGTGATCCCCACCTCCTGCTACATCTGTAAATTAAGAATCTAGCACACCTTACTAGAATATCTTCTTCATTTTATGATTGCATTAGAGCAAGCTACCATTGTTCTAGAAGCAAGATCCCAGAGCACATCCATCCCTAGCATTTCGAATGTCCAGGAGCTCTCAGCAGGAGGTGGGATACTGGAGACACCCCGGGAGGAGTGTCACCAATACGTTTTCAAAGATTAGCCCCAAATCCTACCAGTATTCTTCTGAACAATGGCGGTGTGACTCCTTATGGCTACTATAATTTTTATATCTTCAAAATCACTCCTTTCAAGCTGCACTATATATAATAAAGCACACTAAATAATCCACCTCTGTGCCCCCACATAGGTCGGCTCTCGTCTCCACTCCTGGTTCCCGTGGCTACCCAGAAGGCAGCCCTCACACCTGACAGCAGAGCCTGGTGAAGAGGGCAGCTAGAACCCATCGCAGCATTTGGCCAAGGACAATTTTGGGCTGGGGGAGTCTTCAGCTTCCAGGAGCTTGGAACATCCCGGAGAGTTAATGTACTTCAAAAAAGAGGAAAAAATGGGAAAGGTTGGTGGGTCATCTTTTGAACCAGAGGCCATCTTGCTTTACCTTCTAAGTTACCAGTGGGGAGGAAAAGGAAAAAAAGAAAACTCTTCACAATTGAGGGAATTTATTTAAATTATTTCAGAATTTCTTTCTAGTTGTTTACGGAGCCCACCAAGCCAATTCTCATCTAATTTCTGCTATTGTTGAAGGAATAAGGCTTGATGGTGTGAAACTGCTTGAGGACTTCCTATCCTTAACCCCCCACTTTAAATCATAACTTTAATGCTATTTAGAGGGGGAAATGTCTTGGTAGACTATAAAAATGGAATTGATACACTGGAGGGAAAAAAATCAGTAAGTAAATACGTTTGGGGCCTTATGTAAGTACATCTTAGAGCCAGTTTCCAGGAAGTAGCTTGCTTACTGAGTTTAATTATAATACCTTTTGGATTCAAAAATAAGACAAATGCTAGAGGCCAGGTTCTTTTTTTTTTTTTTTTTTTTATTTATTTTTGGCTGCGTTGGGTCTTCGTTTCTGTGCGAGGGCTTTCTCCAGTTGCACCAAGCGGGGGCCACTCTTCATCGCGGTGCGCGGGCCTCTCACCGTCGCGGCCTCTCCTTGCGGAGCACAGGCTCCAGACGTGCGGGCTCAGTAGTTGTGGCTCACGGGACCAGTTGCTCCGCGGCATGTGGGATCCTCCCAGACCAGGGCTCGAACCTGTATCCCCTGCATCGGCAGGCAGATTCTTAACCACTGCGCCACCAGGGAAGCCCTAGAGGCCAGGTTCTAATGGAGAAAAAAATAAAAAGATGAGCACTGAGATTCATCACTAGCTCTGACCAAGGTTGAAACATACATGACGAGGTAAAAAACGGTCTTCACTGTTTGTGCTGAGGCAGAACATACAGCTTGTCAAACTCCCGCCTCTACAAACAATGGTAAATGGTGTGGCACCTCCAAATCGGAGCTGGGATCCCAAGGCTTGCAAACGTACGTGTGGGTCCTCAAAATGCGACAAACATGAAACACAGCCTAATGGAGAGTCTCCATGGCAGCATGAGGACGGCCTTCCAGCCTCACACATACTACGACATGAGGTGAAGTGAGCTCAGATATATCAATAAAATGCCCGGGAGCCCAGTGGGGTGTTGTGAACAGAAAACAATGTATTTTTAGGCTGGGGAAATATCCTGAGTACAGTGCCTAAGAGCAAAAAGATGCAAAAGGAGACAGAAAGGAATCAAAACTCTTAGGGGAAGGGGCAGAGGGGACCCTGGCCAGGTGAGTGGCAGGCAACCACAGAGAAAGCAATTTCCACCAGCAGCCAGTGTAGGTGTGCCTGGGGCTCATCTACAAAAGAACAGCATTTCTCCGAAGACCAAAGCAAGGACGGCTAGCAGCAGTTCAAGAAGCTCAGAAGGGTGAAAGCCGATTAGAATGCAGAAAGTCCAAAGGGTCAGTGCCATAACTGAAGCCCAGCAGGGCCTTGGTGTAGAGTGAAGGGGATAAACCCGTCACAATTGGTTTGCTGATCTGTTCTGTCTGGCTTGTGCAGGGCTGGCCTGCATAGTGATTGATATGTTTGAATTGGGAGGTTTCACATAAACAACTAGATTTCTGGCTTCTCTTAAAAACTACAAAAAAAAAAAAAAAAACTGCAAAATCTGGCCAAAATTCCTCTATCTATTCAATCTGCAAATATTTATTGAGCATCTACTCTGTGCCAAGTATTATTCCAGGCCCTAAGGATACAACAGTGGGAGAAAAAAATCCTTGATGCTATGGAGTTTCCATTCTAGTGGGAAAGACAAACGATAAATAAATCCCTGTGCCAGGTGGTGGTAAATGCCATGAAGGAAAGGAAAGCAAAGTTGTGGGAGTGAGAGTAGGGGGCTGCTATGAGAGGTCGAGCAGTCGGGACAGACCTCCCGGCTCTTTATGGTAACATCCAGTTCAAGCTGGGGGATGGCTTCCCCCACGGGCAGGGCCGGCTCTCTAGTTTGCTATAGTCCACAGTCCCACTAGTCTCCGCTGTTACCCACTCCTGGCCTAGAAGAGCAGGCAAAACGGCAAGAGCTGAGATGGCAAGAGGGAGGCGACAGGAACTGACAAGGCCAAGAGAAAGCCTCTGAAAGAGAGGGGCCTCCGGGAAGGGCTTGCAAAATGGCCTCAACTGGTGCAACGGAGACGCTGCTTGTTTCAGTTCCTCAAATCAGTGTAGCCTCTTAGAACAAAGGAAGCATCTGTCCTTCCACCAGTGAGTAGGTGGCATGGATTTGCTTCCGGGAGGACCAGCCTCCTGTGGGAGGAGGAGAGAGCAGAGGAGGGAAAGGGAGGACCCACGCTTCTGTACTGTGGGTGGTGGGAACTGAAGGTGCAGCCTGTGAACCACAGCCTGGAATGCTCCCGTGAGAGCTTCTAGTAAACGCCCCAGGCTGAACCAGGTTTCCCGGAGGCCCAAGCACAGCCTTCCTGTTCCTGCACCACCAGTCTCCACTTCAGCTCTGTCCTCTCCGGGAGGAGCCCCAGCACCCGCACACACAGGCTCCCCACGGCCTTGGGGACCCGGATGCTGCATCCTCAGTGCCCCATCAACTGCACTGTCTTCAGCTGGCCCCTGGTCTCCTGTAATGATGCCCTGTAAACAGCCACGTTAGGCAGGGGTAGCGGTGTGCCCCTAAGAAGTCAGAGAGGGCTGGAGGAGCCCAAGACTCACAGCCTGTCCCTGAAGGACAAATCGTCCTTGGGCCCTGGGATGGTGTCTGCAAAGTGGGAAGCTAAGCTGAGGGGAGTGCCCTGAGCTGTCAGGCATGGGGTCGGGCCCTAACAGTGGGGATCCTATTGGGTCTGTGGACTACATTAAAATGACTGTCCTCTAAAAATATAGGACCCAAGTATTTCGGCCAGCACTCCTCTGAGTAGGAATCAGCCACACTCTGGAACTTGGTTTTCAGACCCAAACTTCAGGCTGCTCAGCCAAGAGGGAGCTCAGAGAGCGCTTCCCCCACTGGCCTGGCACCACTCACCATCTCCTTACCAGGTTAGTAACCTCAAGGGCAAGAGTTTGTCTCCCTGGGGACTCAGGGGCTGGCCTGCATTTTTTGCATCTCTCTTAGGAAGTGAGGGATAGTCAGGACATCTCTTAGTAAAACTGAAGATTACTGACAAAATTCCCTTGCTGCAAAAAGAAATCTCCTCCTGGCAGAAGCAGCCTAACATTCTTGTAATGCGGGATTCTTAATCTTTCCTGTGCCTGGACCCTTTGGCAGTTTAGTGAAGTCAAGAGCTGATCTCAGCATAATGTTTCTAAATGCATAAAATAAAAAATAGGACTACAAAAAGTATATTGAAACAGTTATCAAAATATGTGTTTAAAATTATGATGTTGTAAAGTTGGTGCTTCTTTATTAACATTCTATATAAAAGATTTGTGGTAGGGCCTAATAAACTGCATAATTATGAGGTAATGATGAGTATAAATGGTATTTTGAGATGTTTGCAACAATTGTAATGTAATATGAATATAATCCCTGATTTCTATTACTGTGCTTCATTGCCTGCATTCATACCAAAAGGAAATAAGTTAGTAAGGGTTAGTGTAACTAAAGATGTAACACTACACTTCTTTCATGCTCTTAAGATAATGTTCTATATACAAATTCTCCTGTAATACACTAATTTAAATTCATACTAAAGTGTAAATGGTTGTTCTGGGCCCTTTCCTCAGCATAGATAGAACAGTGGTGATAGTGGAGCCAAACATGAGGGCACTAAGCGCTAAGAATCAAATAGAAGGGAAAGGTATTCCACAAAGAAAGGGAATCACTGGGACTTCCCTGGCGGTCCAGTGGTTAAGACTCCACCCTTCCATTGCAGGGGGCATGGGTTTGATCCCTGCTCGCGGGAACTAAGATC